>NC_133327.1:111632269-111967269 GCF_042186555.1 Aquarana catesbeiana
GCAGAAAGAACAGCTTCTATAATATAAAACTGCATGCAGGCCACGGGAGAAACCACTAGGGACTAAAGGGATGTGAAATAATTTCATACAGTAATGTAATCTGTAAGATTACAGTATACTGTATGTATTTCACTTTTTGAATTTGGCGCCGTTCTCCGTCCCCGTGCGTCGCAACGTTCGCAGGGAACGGAGCTTGACTCAGTGATGAATCGAGTGGAGGACAAGCCGCTCACACTGCAGGGAGACATCGCAGGGTCCAGGGGACAAGGTAAGTAAGCTCTTCCTGGATCCTGCGATGCGATCCCGAGTCTGGCTCGGGGTTACCGCTTTTGGTTCTGAAATTCCACCCCGAGCCAGACTCGGGAATACCGCCAGGGAGGTTAAATAGCGATAATTTGCATAGCACTTTTCAGAATAATTGGAGACAGAACAGTTACGATACAATTCAATACAAGAGGATTAGGGGGGCCTTGCTGTGGGAGAAATATTTTACAATTTAAAAAAAGGAGGGTGGAAGTGGTGCAAAAGGTGTTGGATGTAGGGGATGAGCTGATGGAGATGGGTAAAGTACAGTTTTAGGTGGAGGTGGGGTAGACTTCATTAAAAAGCTAAGTTCTCAGGCATTGCCTAAAAGTGAATTTAGTAATGTAACTCCTTTGGGCCTTTGCCTAGTCTATATCAATTAATGCAAATGTACAAAAAATAATATTACGCAACAAAACAGAACTGGGTCTGCGAGGACCTCATTTTTTTCACTTTCCTGAATGACGCATTACACCCAAAGCAAGTCTTCCAGTAACGTGACATTGGACTTTTTGCTAAGGTTATTTTATGCTATTAACATTTCTCACTAAATAATATATTCAGTTTTACTAGGTCGTACTGCATTTATAAATATCAGCAGGGAAATCCTCTTGTTCTGCCCCCGCAATAGAAAGATATTAACAGGTCTGGGGAATACCTTATTAAATTTTTATTCCCCTCTAAGGGATATTAAATAATTATAACTTGTTATAACTTTTCTGCTTAAGGAATTCTATTACATAAGCACCGCATTCAGTTTACTTCAGGACTTATGAATTATTTATCAAATGTTTGCTTTTGTTCTAAATGAGGAATTGGCAAAAATATTTAGTAAGAAATAAAATTTCAACTATAGTACAAACACTTTACTTAACCAGTTCAGCTCTTGCAACTCTATTCTCCACAGCATGAACCACAGCATTTTTTACATTTCTGCTATAGATCAATGCCAACTTTGCCATTACTTTTGATAACAAAGTATTATGCATATTAGGGTTTTGGGGACAAACAATGCTTTCTTTTTGTAATATTCTTGCCCACAAAAAAAACAAAACGGTTTTCTAGACTTTGACAACAGTTAGTTTTAAAATAACTAGTGTAGGACTTCCGGTTCCGGCGCCACATGAGGAGGAGGTGAGCAGCTTCAGCTCCCGCACAGCTCCTCACTAAACCGGCATTTAATCCGGCCACAGCTCCGGGGGGAACCCCTACTGCCTCTGCTCTTTATCGGCAGACATGGATCGCTTCGTGGAGCGATCCTATGCTCGGGCACTGTCCTCGCCCCCCTCCACAGCTCCTCCGGCGGGAGACATAGCGGCCGACACAGCCAAGATGGCGGCTGCTCCGGACACAGCAGAGAGGCCTCAGCTACAGCCACAACCTCCCCCTGCTTCTACTATGGCAGAGACGGATCCCACATCCCCTGCCAACATTGCCCAGGCTGTGGTGACACTTTTGGGACCATCCCTAACAGCCACTATGGACGCAGCGGTACACAGAGGGCTGGAGCAGCTGCACATAGAGCTCCAGGCTCAGGCCCAACGCATCACTCAGGTGGAGGAGCGGAAATCCATACTTGAAGATGATTGTACAGCCTCATCTGCGGCACTTGCACGCATCAATGCCTCGCACAGGGACATATGGGACAAGCTGGACGATTTAGAAAATCGCTCAAGAAGGAGCAACTTGCGCATAATCGGCTTGCCAGAGTCGATCCCGGCCTCCCACCTTACAAATATATGTGCAAAAACCATCCCAGAGCAACTGGGCCTCCGCATACCCTGCACTGTTGAACGGGCGCACCGTATGGGTCAATACTCTGACACGCGCGCTAAACCTCGGCATGTGATAGTGAAATATTTGAACTATGCTGACAAAAACGCTATAATGCAAAAATTTCGTCGCACGCGCTCACTGGTGGTGGATGGCGCGAAACTGCTGCTCTTTGCGGACTATTCCATAGAGGTAATGAAACAACGCAAAGCATTCTCTTCGGTATGCTCCACTCTACACCACAATCAAATCCGATTCTCCCTAGCTTATCCAGCTGTCCTCCGCGTCCAAACTCCTGAAGGGGAACAACTCACCTTTAATACACCTGAAGAGGCGGAAACCTACCTAGCCAATAGAAGCTCCGAAATGGAACACAGTACCGCTACAGAGGGCTCACCATCATCGTCTTTACCGTATGCAAAGGCACCCCCTAAGCACCCCCGAAGCCCGACCAAACCTCCATACAAACGCAGCCGTTTCACCAACCAAGAAGAACGCTCTGGGAATCGTTGAAGGACTCTACATCACCACCCTTCTCACCTCACCATCTACTAACGGGTAGTATCAACCCACCTTATATGTTTTTCTTTTCTTAAAATTTTTACCCTTAAGACAAAGGTACTTTTGATGCCTATAGAAACTGCCGTGCCTGCTCTCTATGGAGCACTACCCTTATCAGCCTGTTGCTAAAAGTTATGCACTTACAGTTATATGGTCATGCATCTCAGTAACTGGGGTGGCCTCCCACTACCCGGAGGACCTTCCTTTTCAGTGACGCCTGTAATGTTTTTCTGGTTTGTTTAGTTTAATTTCTAGAGAGGGGCCTTCCCCTGTCCTTAGCCTACCTCGCCATTTGTTTGTTTAAACCTGCACTGCTTCCTCAGGGTATCCCCCCCAGACTACCCTCCCTTACTATCCTGTACCCACTCCCCCCCTCCCTATCCCCCTTTTCCTTCCCCCTACCCTCCCTCCCCTCGACCCCCGTTGCTAACACCCTGCCCTTACGTGAGGAGCTGGCAGTTAATGGGAGCTATGCTAGATAGGTGGAACCTCATGTGGAAAAAAGAGAAGTCCACTTGGCACGTTCTGTATTTCCTTAACCGATACTCTGCCTTTTTAATGTTTATAACTTACTGTTGCTTAGATAAGTTTAAGTTCATGTTTGCCAACCTAGTCCATATGTCTTCAGGGGTTCTGCGGCGCTTTGGTGGCTCCCAAAAGGTAGATAACACATCCACAAAGGGGTTCTTATACAAACCCCTAAACCAAAACACTTTAAACTACCAGTCATGTCACAATCTACAGATGGGAGTCACCTAAAGTTTGTCTCATGGAATGTTAAGGGGCTGCGTTCTCCAAACAAATGCATGTCCATCCTCAGACACCTGCGGCGTCTCCGGACTGATGTGGCTCTACTTCAGGAGACACATCTGGCTGCAGACGACCTGCAACGTCTTCGTAGAATGTGGGTGGGCTCTGTCTATGGTTCACCGGCAGTAGGCCGTAAAGCGGGTGTCGCTATCCTTCTGCACAAAAATTTACAACACACTGTTAGAGACGTTAAGGTCGACTCAGAAGGAAGGAAAATGACCCTACATCTGACTATAGACGATAAACCTGTAGCACTTACCAACATCTATGCCTCTAACTCTCCTGACGCCTCCTTCTTTCAAGACTTAGTGAAATGGGTGCTAACTACCCCAGAGACGTTACACCTAATGGGTGGGGATTTTAATTCAGTCATGTCCTCCCTAGCTGATCGCACAGGCCCCCCTTCACATAGAACACATACTCGTACCCCCCCGTCATCTGCATCTACCCTCCTGTCACAATCCGTTGCCTCCATGCAATTTGTGGATGTTTGGCGCTTGATGCACCCGATGGATTGGGAATACACCTTTTTCTCGCCCCCGCACAATACGTTCTCACGAATAGACTATTTTTTTGCCTCCCCAGCTCTAAGCCCGGTAATAAATGCACCAGACATACAAGACGCAGTGATTTCAGACCACAGCCCAATTGTTGTACACCTATCCCAAACGGCTCGTTCATCCCCCTCCCCTATTTGGCGCTTCCCCTCCTATCTGGTAGACAATGAGGACTTCCAACATACACCATACTGCAAATGGAAAATAATAAATAACAGCGCTCAATAAACTGAAAAAATAGCATTATTAATAAATGAATATCAATATTATATGTGATATAACTGTTAGTAATAAACAATAATGATAAACTGTTCCATAAACCCCATTCACGTGAATTTAAATGTGAACAAACAGCTGAGTATATGAGCAGAAAAAAATTCATCTAAGTGTAAGAGAAATAAAAGTCCAAAGGTGTACAATGGATTCTTCTTATTGTTAAAGGGTAGATGGCTAGTTCATTCCTCCACCGCACCACTGTGTTATCACCAGTAAAATAATGTGCTTACCACAAGGCAAGCTAGACAAGCCTGTAACCTTAACCCGGTCAGGGCCTTTAACCAATGCGGATGCCTGGATGGTGATAGTCCGCTACACCATCTGGAAGAGTCAGCTACTGTAAAAAACCTCCATGCGCACCTCCAGAGCACCGGAACACGTTTACCATTCAGGGGTTCCCCAAAAGGAAAGAAGTAACAACATAGCGTAATCCTGATATAGGTATTTTATTAAAAAATTAAGGAAACGCACTTACATTTAAAATGAAGACAAACAGCATAAATCGTATAAGCCGGCCGGCTACAGCGAACACCCGTCCTACAGACGGAAAACACGGGACGTCAGCACGTCAGCTCCTCCCGACGCGCGTTTCGTCATACGATGACGTCGTCTGGAGACGACGTCATCGGCCGGCCGGCTTATACGATTTATGCTGTTTGTCTTAATTTTAAATGTAAGTGCGTTTCCTTAATTTTTTAATAAAATACCTATATCAGGATTACGCTATGTTGTTACTTCTTTCCTTTTGGGGAACCCCTGAATGGTCAACGTGTTTCGGTGCTCTGGAGGTGCGCATGGAGGTTTTTTACAGTAGCTGACTCCTCCAGATGGTGTAGCAGACTATCGCCATCCAGGCATCCGCATTGGTTAAAGGCCCTGACTGGGTTAAGGTTACAGGCTTGTCTAGCTTGCCTTGTGGTAAGCACATTATTTTACTGGTGATAACACAGTGGTGCGGTGGAGGAATGAACTAGCCATCTACCCTTTAACAATAAGAAGAATCCATTGTACACCTTTGGACTTTTATTTCTCTTACACTTAGATGAATTTTTTTCTGCTCATATACTCAGCTGTTTGTTCACATTTAAATTCACGTGAATGGGGTTTATGGAACAGTTTATCATTATTGTTTATTACTAACAGTTATGTCACATATAATATTGATATTCATTTATTAATATTGCTATTTTTTCAGTTTATTGAGCGCTGTTATTTATTATTTTCCATTTGAACAGGTGTGTATCTCACTTATAGCAGCAGCTTTATTTTTAGGTGATAGAAGTTAATCAATTTTTTGCTTGGTGTTTTGGCCAAAATTGCTTTGGCCATCTTGTTACAGCGCGGTAATTTTCCATTTTTGTCTATACACTATACCGCGCCTGGGAGGAATACATCTCTACTAATGGAGCCCACATTACTGACCCTAACCTTTTCTGGGAAGCAGGCAAGGCCTTCTTACGGGGTAAAATAATTTCATACACCGCCCAGTTCAAAAAAGAGCCAGAGAACAATATAGTCAGTCAAGCGAAGCCCTACGCTTGGCACATGAACAGCTCACATTAAACCGCACCATAGAGAACATACAACAATGGAGACAGGCTAAAAGCACCTTTGACCTCTGGGCAGAACAACATGAAGCGGCCAAAACGTCGTACTCTCAGTTACATTTCCATAGATTCGGCAACAAGGCTGGCAGGCTCCTGGCCAAGTTGTGCTCAGGACCTAGAAATCCTACCCGTATCTCTGCTCTTAGAGCTACGACAGGCTCTCTGGTCACTTCCACAGCTGAGATTAGCAACCTACTTGTGGAATACTACACTAATCTATACAAAGCTGACCCGACTGACCTACCTACTACTGACTGCTTGACAAAATACGTTTGCCTAAACTCCACCACACACAATTGGAGACAATTAATGCTCCCATTACTGTTGATGATATCCGATTCACGATCAAATCCATGGCCTCGGCCAAAGCCCCGGGACCCGACGGATACACCGCCGAATTTTATAAAATGACCAGGGAATTTATTCCAGATACCTTAAAACATGTATACGCAGCCATGTGGGACGGAGGGCCCTTTCTTCCTACGGGAACACAGGCCCACATCAAACTAATCTTGAAGAAAGGGAAAGATCCACTATTACCGGGATCATACCGACCGATATCATTAATTAATGTCGATGTCAAAATCTTATCCAAAATAATTGCGTCACGTCTAGCTCCCCTACTACCATCTTTACTACACCCAGCCCAATCTGGCTTTGTTTCGGGGAGATCAGCTACCCTAAACATCCGCAAAGTATTAATGGCTCTGGAATATGCTAAAACCCACCCTAACCAAGACATTGCCATCATGTCCTTAGACGCGGAAAAAGCCTTTGACAACATCAGTTTCTCTTGGCTCTTTAGAGTGATGGCACAGTTTGGATTCTCAGGCCAGATTATGCGATTCCTTCCACAAATGTACGCATCCCCTACCGCGCGTCTTGTTACCCCTGATTTTATTTCTGACACGATTCCGTTAACAAAAGGAACGAGACAGGGTTGCCCCCTGTCTCCACTCCTGTTCAATCTAGCAATCGAACCCTTGTCCAGAATATTAAATTCCGGTGATGGAATCAGTGGCATCACTCTAAACAACCATACTCTCCGTTTGGCACTATTTGCAGATGACATACTATTGTTCTCCACCGACCCTATAGCAGACTTTGACAGACTCAAACAACTTTTCACAGATTTCCAACTTTGCT
The DNA here is from genome assembly GCF_042186555.1 of Aquarana catesbeiana. Taxonomy (NCBI): domain Eukaryota; kingdom Metazoa; phylum Chordata; class Amphibia; order Anura; family Ranidae; genus Aquarana; species Aquarana catesbeiana. Next base: position 111,639,303 of record NC_133327.1, read on the forward strand.
CGGGATTCAGAATTAATTTCGATAAGAGTGAGATCCTATCATTACACCCCCATCTCTCCATTACATGGAAACACCTATCCCCCTGGCCATAGCCAACCAACATATTACATACTTGGGTATTAAAATAGGGCGTGAACCATCCTCTCTGTACTCATTGAATTACCCCCCTTTGATAACCAAAATTGTGAAGGAGTTGGAGGCTTGGGGGACCCTACCTCTCTCGCTCTTTGGGAGATGCCACCTTTTCAAAATGGTATCTTTTGCACACTTGCTTTACCCAATGCAGACCATACCTCTTCTAATTAAACATTTAGATATCCAAAAACTTCAGAAGGCCCTAACTGCCTTCATATGGTCTCGCAAGAAACCTCGCATAGCGCTGCAGAAACTATGTCTCCCGAAGGGTGAGGGCGGGGCGGGACTACCCAACATGCGCTTTTACAACCTGGCATGTTTACTTAGGCAGGGCCTAGACTGGTTAACTGGAGGTTCCAAATATTCTAACTTATCCCTAGAAGAGGCTATGGTGCACCCATATGACCTTTTGGCCATCCTCCATTCCAATCCCAATGCATTACCCCCCACCTCAAAACAAGTGTACTTATTAAGGATACGGTCATTGCATGGAGAGAAGTAAGAAAGCTGCTTAAACTGCCATCCAGCATCTCCAATTACCTCAAAATACAAGGCAACCCTATGTTCCTTCCATCTATCTTCCATAAAGCTTTTGGCCAATGGAAACTTAAAGGCCTTACTGCTGTCTCGTCTTTTTTATCTCAACAAGCCTGGCAAATTCAAACCCTTTCAAACCTTGATGCGGGAGTACTCCCTACCACCAACTCATGTTTTTTTCCATCACCAACTCATCAATTATCTCAAATCATGTTCTGGTCCCAACACCAATCCACTCGAAACATCCTGCATTGATACTCTTCTCAAAAGCAATAATTACTCCATCTCCAATATTTACTCCTGTCTCATACAACATCAAACACGGAAATATGCTCTCAAACCCTTTCAAAAGTGGTCACACGTATTAGAAGACGAATCTCTGCCAGAAAAGATCCTTGTGGGATACAAAACTGTCCGCAATCTTACCACTTCAGAAACATGGAGGGAAACGCAATTCAAGATCATTCACAGAGCTTATTTTCCATTTCGTTTCAACAAGGCGGACCCCACCCAAGCGCAATGTTCCTGGTGTAACCTACCTCGCCCCACCTTGCTACATAGGCTCTGGGACTGTACCAAGATTGATGCTTACTGGGATAAGGTGATCACTTACATCAACGTGGTCCACAAAATTCAGTTGATGAAGGACCGTCTATTATGCCTGTTTAGCATACCTCCTTCACCCTCATCGCCAATGAGGGTCCCACAAAATATTCCACAATGGGCTCACTTGTGTCTTCTAGTGGCTCGCAGGACTATTATGCCTCACTGGATATCAGCGACTCCACCTACTCTAATAGTCTTTAAAAAGGCCTTGGCCTCACTCTTCCAACTAGAGAGATTGGATACCATCACTCTTAATTTTCGATCGACTTCCCGTTTTTTTAAAAGATGGAGAAAATACATCGAAGCTACATTTACTCCACAGGCACTAATGGATATAATGCACCCATTCCGCTACACGAAATGGTACTTAACAAGAGATCTCACCAACTCACTTGGTCGCCTTAAAATACCCCCCACCCTGGATTCCTTTACTTTTAAGCCACCGTAGGATATCCACAAATCCATTCTGCTCCTTAGCATCCACCCTTCCACATTTATTACTCTATATTTCTATGTATAGTGAGATCACTCAGGTTATTTACTATACCCTGACCAATATATACCATGCTCAGCCAGGTATGTACAGATGCTGCCTCCACTCCTGAAGGTATCTAGATGTTAAGATTTCATGTGTCGAGCAAAGTTACGCTCACTAGTGTTGATAAGATGGCAAACATGAACTCCCCTGACCTCCCCTCCCTCTACCCTCCCCCTCTTTTTTCTTTTTCTGTTTTCTTTTTCTTTCTTTATTTTAACTGCTATGAGAAGTCTTTATTTTAGCTACTATGAGAAGTCTTTGTTCTTTAAAGATTGTAATAATAAATGCTATGTAACCTTTGATACACTCAGTTTTATACTATTGTATGCTATAAAACCCAATAAACATTTTTCAAAAAAAAAAAAAAAATAACTAGTGTTACTGTAGATAAAAAACATTTATATTTATTCTATCATTTGTCCTATCTATAATCACGCTAAAATTATGATTTAAAAGTTAGACAAGCAGTTTTACATGTGAGTAGCTCTTTGTCATTTGATTTTACTTTAATGAAGTGGATTAACCTATGGATGCCCAGTCTTTACTCTCTCAACTTGCACATGGGGTGGAGAGGAAAAGTAAATAAGAGGCTGACCCGAGCTCCTATTTCTCACAAGTCGCAGAAATATAATTGTTCTGGCGAGTGAGGACACATAGGAGGGGAGCACAGAGTGCGACACCTGGAGCACTGGGTTAATGCATACAGAGGCACTGAGCACCTTTTATATCACAGCCTATTAACTTGCATTGAATATGGATTATGTATTGATTTCAACACCCAGCACTTTAGAGCATATGAAAAGCAGAGGGTGTAATCAACACAAAAATAACAATAACAGACCCCCCTTTTGTATGCAAGCTGAACACTGAAAGAATTTTCACAAAAATCCAAAATAGTAAACGTTAAACGGTAAAAGTGCAGCGTACACAGAAAAATTACAAAACGTTGGTGAACAACAAGTCTTAGAATCTAATTTTCAAAAAATGATGAGAAAAAGTCCAGATAATTGGTGGACAACAAGTCCCAGAAAGCCTTCACCAATTATGTTAAATTCAAAAGGTGACAGTCCCTCCACCTCCGGTTCTAATTACCTACTCTCACCTCAAAGCATGGACTCCTGAACTAACAGGTAGTCATGCAAGCAGATCCCAATATACCAAATGGGTTGAAGCAGATCGCACTCTTATCTCCAGACTCCTCAGAACCAAATGCGGATATCCGACCATAAATGATAAAAAAGGAACAGATCTAAGTGCTCACTGTATGTTTAATAATGTTATAAATGTGTCCAAACACGGACTACTCACATTTCAGCAGTTTGGTACATGCATAAAAAACACAAACATGTGTCAAACAGAATTCGAAGGGCAGCAGCGGGTGATGGCATACACAGACTTCCCCTGTACATGTTACGTTCCTGTGAACTTCCTCAGCAGGGCGTGGCTACAGCGTCACCCGTCATCATAGGACACAGAGCTTCAAGTAATTACTTATTGGGTTATAGCCTACCTTCAGGTGTTGACACTGGCAATCAATAAAGGAAGTTGACTCCCCTATATAACCCCTCCTCCTTCTAGGAGTACCTTTGTTTTTGTAGCCAAGCAATATAAGCAATATAGTTATACTCCATAAGACTGAAGGGAGGGACCTCTGTGTCCTATGATGTACTCCAAGAAAAGGATTTTACAGGTAAGCTGTTATAAAAAATCCTATTTTCTTTATCGTACGTCATAGGACACAGAGCCTCAAGTAATTACTTATTGGGACATCCCAAAGCAATGCCACTTGAGGGGAGGGAGACACAGCCCATAGGGCACCCGCAGACCTGAGAATTTATACTGCTGCCTGCAGCATACAGCGCCCAAAGGTGACATCCTCATTCCTTCTTACATCCACTTGATAACATTTGTGAATGTATGGACCGAAGACCAAGTAGCAGCCTTGCAGATCTGAGTAAAGGAGGCCTGGTCACGCACTGCCCAAGAAACACTAACCGCTCTGGTAGAGTGCGCCTTAACCTGAATAGGGGAATCTTACCCCTGAAATCATAAATTTAAATTATAACTTGCCAAATCTACTTAGCAACAGTGGATTTTGACGCTGCCTGTCCTTAAGACCCTCTGGCAGAATAAATAAGACATCAGTCTTACGAATCCGAGCAGTCTTAAATAAATTTTCACTGCTCTTACTACATCAAGACAATGTAGTGACTTATCTTCCCTGAAACATGGTCTTGGGAAAAAATGATGGCAGGACCATGTCTTCATTCAGATGAAGGTCTGAAATTACTTTTGACAAAAAGCCTGGACGAGGGCATAACACCACTCTATCCTCGTAAATATTCAAATATGGCTCTTTGCAAGAAAGAGCAGCCAAACCTGATACCCTCCTAGCTGAGGATATAGCAATAAAAAATATCAGCTTCCTAGTCAGGAGGACCAGCGGAATATGCTGTAATGGTTCAAATGTCTTTTTTATTACACTGACAAAATAATGTCAAACCCCAAGGGCTTTAAGAGTGATTAAACTGGTGGATTAATCCGCCTTACTCCCTGCAAGAAAACCCCGGACTAGAGCATGCGTAGCAAGCGGTCTTTGATAAAAAAACGATAAGGCTGAGACCTGGCCCTTAATAATACTTAAGTCCAACTTCATCCCTACGTCCAATAGTAGAAAGGCAAGAATTCTGCCTATAATATATCTCCGAGGGTGCCAACTCTTGGATTTAACCCAGAAAACATAAGCTTTCCAAACTCTATAATATAGCTCTGGAAGCTGGCTTCCTTGCACTGAATAAAGTCGAGATAACTGACCTGGAAAATCCACTTTTCTACAGAATGTGGGTTTCAAGCCGTTAAATTTAGCGTTCGTAAAGTAGGATGGAATATCGCCCCCGCGAGAGCAGGTCTGGCCCTTGTAACCCCTCCTAGGAGAGGCCAAGGACCCTCCACTGCCATCTTTACGATTCCTGCATACCATGACCTTCTGGGCCCTGCTGGTGCTACCAGAGTTACCGGCTTTCTTTCCAGTTTGAACCTGCAAGGAAGTCGAAGTAGCAACTGAATCAGGGGAATGCATAGATCAGTGAAAACTGATCCCACAGGGTTACCGGAGCATATGTTTTGTATGCGAGTGGATCCCTTGTCCTGGACACGAAGTTGTTTTAACTTCATGTTGAATCTGGAGGCTAGAAGAAGATCTATGTCCGGAGTCCCCCACCCTTGGCAAACAGCCCGAAACACTTTGAGTGAAGAGACCATTCCTCTGGGAATAACTGGTAGCGACTTAGATAGTCCTCCAGCCAATTTTCTACTTCCGGAATGAAAACTGCCCATAGGGATGGGACATTCCTTACTGCCCAAGTTAGGATATGGTTCACCTCTCTCTGAACTGAGGGACTCTATGTGCCCCCTTGGTGATTGATATAGGCCACAGTCGTGGCCTTGTCGAAATGAATCCGGACAGAACAATTCTCTAACCTGGAGATCCAGGTTTTTAGAGCCAGCTACACTGCCTGAATCTCTAGGATATTGATGGCAGGGCTCTTTGAGTTTTGATCACTGTCTCTGGACAGTTGTCTTTCTAGTACCGCTTCCCAGTCTGAGAGGCTGGCATCTGTCATTACTACTTTCCAGATTATTGGTCCGAAGGATTTCCCTTTCAGTAAATTCTTGCTTCGTAACCACCAACTGAGGCTTTTAGACCTTCTTGGGGTCAGCCTGCATAGATAAGCCCAAAGCTTGGATCGTCTTGTTCCAAGCTGAGAGGATTCTGTTTTGCAACAGTCTTGAACGTAACTGGGCATAAGGGACTGCTTTGATTGAAGCTACCATCTTCCCAACAACTTCATGCAAAGGTGAATTGAAGGATTTGCTTTTGACCTGACCATGCATACCAGCTCTTGTATAGAGCTGATCTTTGCTGGAGGCAAGACACCCCTTTCTGGGCTGTTTCTATGATCAGACCTAAGTAATCCAGCCTTCTTACTGGTTTTAAGGAAGACTTCTCTATGTTGAACATCCAGTCAAGATTTTCCAGGTAACTGGTTGAAATGCATAAGATTTGCTTTAAGCGAGTCACTGACTGGACTATAATAATAGATCGTCTATTTACGCCAACACTGTTATGCCATGTGCCCTCAACCTGGCTAGAGGTGGGGCCAGTATTTTGTGAATACCCGTGGTGCTGTGGCTAGCCCGGAGGGAAAAGCCGCAAACTGAAAGTGCTGTTCTACTTTTAATTGCAGAAACCTTTGGTGAGCTGGAAATATAGGGGCATGCAGGTATGCATCCCTGATGTTGATGGACGCCAAAAGTTCTTCCTCCAGTAGGATGGAGACCACTGACCTGATCGACTCCATGCGAAAAGAGCAAATTTTCTGGAACTGATTTAAATTTTTTAGATCCAGAATGGGAACATTTGATCTTAGCACATGAGATGGTGGAAACTCCTGATACTCTAGTTTGTATCCTAGAGTTACTGTGGAGAAAGCCCATCTGTCCCGAGTTTCCATTAGTCAGACCTCTGCGTAATCCAGAAGCCTTCCCCCCGTTTTGTTGAGGGGTGATGCCTCTACATGTTCTGCTTTGCAGTTTTGAGTCTGACCATGCGATTTTCCTCTGGAATTTGACGGTGGAAGCCACTGCCTAGAGGCGGATGCGCTTGGCGCAGAAGAGAGAATCCATTTGAACAAAGGACGTTTAAGCTTTCTTTTGACTGGCAAAAAAAGTACTCTTTCCACTGGAAATTTGGATGTATTTATCTAAATTATCGCCAAATAGTCGCTCCCCATGAAATGGGAAACTAGACAGAAGCTGTTTGCAGGGTGCTTTAGCAGACCCACCTTTCACCAAAGGGTCCTACGCATGTGTGCTAACACAAGGGCCAGGCGAGACGCCTGGCAAATAGAGTCTTTCATAGCATCTATGGCAAACATAGGCTTTTGTAATTCCGTCAGCTCACGGGCCTGTTGTGCAGGGAGCTCGTTAAGAGCATCTGTGAACTGGTCCTTTAAGGACTGACAGATGCCTATGTCTGCAATTGCAGGCTGAGCTACAGTACCTTCTAAGGAAAAGGAAGATTTTAACAGGAATTCCAACTTGTTGAATCCTTTAAGATTTGTGCATTGTCCACTGGACAAGTTAAACTCTTATTCACACTGGAAATTGCAGCGTCTACTGCTGGAACTTTCTATTTTGGTGAATATTTCCTCCATAGGATAGAGAACTGAGAAAACTCTTTGGAGGGAGAAAATGCTTATCCGGATGGTTGCATTCAGAAAATAAGCTTCTCTAGTAATGTGTGGACTGGAAACGCATGCCCTGGTTGTGAAGTGGAGTGGAAGAGATGGATCTAGCATGCTTTCTATCCCCTTCATTGGAGGATGCGATTAAAGCGGCTAAAACTTCCTCTAAGGCCGCGTATACACGAGCTGAGTTTTCGGCAACAAAAGTCCGACGTCCATTCCGGTGGACTTTCGTCAGACTTTTAACAGACTTCCGACAGACTTTTGAATGAACGGACTTGCCTACACACGATCACACCAAAGTCCGATGGATTCGTACATGATGACGCACGACCGGACTACAAAAAGGAAGTTGATAGCCAGTAGCCAATAGCTGCTCTAGCGTGGGTTTTCGTCCGTCAGACTAGCATACAGATGAGTGGATTTTTCGACCGGACTCGAGTCTGTCGGAAAGATTTGAAGCATGTTTCAAATCTAAAGTCCGTCAGATTTTCGACTGGAAAAGTCCGGCTGAAGGTCCGATGAAGCCCACACACGATTGGACCAGTCCGGTCGAAAAGTCCGCTCGTGTGTACTCTGCATAAGCCTTGCATGGCAGAGGAAAATACAATCTCAGTCCCATATACAGGGGCTGAAGTGTGACAAGCAGTAGCATTACCAGCCGGTTCTAACGGCTCACTCTGGCTTGCCATGCCAGGTATCCCCAGAGAGGATGACAATGTGGAGGCATGACTGGAGTTCCCAGCGCCTGGAGGTGGTTAGTACTCTAGTGGTAAGCCTTGAAGCCATAGTGCAAAGCACAAAAGCAGAGACCCTCTAAGATTGTTCTATTTACTTGAACAATAGTAGGAAAAAAACAAAACAATGGCAGCATAGAATGACAATAAGGTTTTTTTTTCCTGTACTGTATATGCCTGTGTAAACCTCTTCACATGCACCAGCGCGTCTGTGTGTCATCCTTGCTTTTGCTGCTCTGATAGACACCGTCTGTTACAGAGTATTAGCTCTAAAAGCTTTTAAGTTTTTTCAGGTTTGAGCCTGATTACTGTGCGTCGTGTGTTGTAAGGACACTGCGTCCGCACACGGCGCCAACCGCTTAAGCCACGCCCCTTCCTTGCCCTCCTTTCTCTGACGTCAGCTTCGCGCGTACGTGCGCGGTGGCTTGCATCGTAAAGCAGAGAGGGAGAGGAGACTGCAGGCATGCTGCGGTGTCTCATATTACCGGCAAGTAATGTTCAGTGTATTAGCAACAACATAGACAGGCGGGAGAGCAGTGGGGGGAGGGGGGGTGTAAGGTTTACATATATCCTCCGCCACTCGTTTTCCCATTAGGGGAAAAGAAACTCCCCCTCCAGTTGCTGAGACACGCGCTGTTTTAAGCACTTTTAAACAGGGCATTAACACTTTTTTAACTCCCTCTAGAGGAGTACATAATACTGCTGTAAACAGACAGATCCAAACTTCACCCATCACGGTGGGCAGCGTGGTTAAACCTTCAAAGACTGGGGCCCATTTTATAGGGGTTACACTCCTTTGGGCCATGTATAGCACCCCTCAGGACAACTTTAGGTAATGTAGCAAGACCAAAAAAGAGTCCCGGTTCTTAGGGTCCAGCCCTCAAAGAGGAGCATTACAGGAAAAACTACGTTCTTGTATGCGAGGCCCGGTACCATCTCAGAGATGCAGTGGCGGGATGGATCCGTTTGTGGAGGTTTTTTTAAATCCAGCATGACAACACCTTTTACATAGTTACATAGTTAGTAAGGTTGAATAAAGACACCAGTCCAACCTGAGTGAGTGTCTACAACCCTGACCCTTGTCCCTAACCCTGTACATCGCACACTCACATCAGTCCCTACCCTCAATCCAAGGTCCCCATTCATATACTAGGGCCAATTTTAGACAGAAGCCAATTAACCTACCAGCATGTCTTTGGAGTGTGGGAGGAAACCGGAGTACCCGGAGGAAACCCACGCAGGCACAGGGAGAACATGCAAACTCCAGGCAGGTAGTGTCGTGGTTGGGATTTGAACCAGTGACCCTTTTTACTGCTAGGCGAGAGTGCTAACCTCTACACCACTGTGCCGCCACACAGACACTGGCAAAAAAACTAAGGTACTTCTGGAAGGAGGAAGGGTTATATAGGGGAGTCAACTTCCTTTATTGATTGACAGTGTCAACACCTGAGGGTAGGCTATAACCCAATAAGTAATTACTTGAGGCTCTGTGTCCTATGATGTATGATAAAGAAAAATATATTAAAAAACTCATGTGTTAAAAATCCATATAAAAACCCATCAAAGATTATTAGTAAAATATTATCAATAAAAGGAGAGAGGGAATTTATTTGTCAGAGATGAAGCAGTTAAGGTCGAAGTTGACATTTAACCCCTTAGGTGTCAACCTTAGTCTCTACAATCCAATAAGATTCTCTCTGACTAAAATGACAAATATAGTTACCCCCCAATGCCGGTCCACCCTTTCAATCCCCCAGAATTTCAAACATCTGGGGTCCCTATTATGGCATTGTCGGAAATGCCTGGAAACACCCATCAAAGATTATTAGTAAAATATTATCAATAAAAGGAGAGAGGGAATTTATTTGTCAGAGATGAAGCAGTTAAGGTCGAAGTCGACATTCCTGGAGACGTTATGGGACCTAAGACCTCTCTTGATGCTATTCACATGCTCTCCGATACGAACCCCAAGAACATGTGAGGTGCGGCCCACATACTGGAGCCCGCAATTGCATTCCAGCATGTAGACCACACGAACAGTACCACACGTAATAAGATTCTTAATCATGTAAGATTTCTTGGTAGAAAAGGAAGTGAACTCCTTTTGTTTTTTATTATTGAATTTACACTTTTTACACGCTTGACAGCGTCCACAGGCATAAAAACCTGTTAGAAACTAAAAAAATCCTGTTTTCTTTGAAAACGGGAGGATCAATAGCCCCTGGGGCTATTGGAGTTCACTTCCTTTTCTACCAAGAAATCTTACACGATTAAGTATCTTATTACGTGTGGTACTGTTGGTGTGGTCTACATGCTGGAATGCAATTGTGGGCTCCAGTATGTGGGCCGCACGTCACATGCTCTTGGGGTTTGTATCGGAGAGCATGTGAATAACATCAAGAGAGGTCTTAGGTCCTATATTGTCTCCAGGCATTCCCGACAATGCCATAATAGGGACCCCAGATGTTTGAAATTCTGGGGGATTGAAAGGGTGGACTGGCATTGGGGGGTAACTATATTTGTCATATTAGTCAGAGAGAATCTTACTGGATTGTAGAGACTAAGGTTGACACCTAAGGGGTTAAATGTCGACTTCGACCTTAAATGCTTCATCTCTAACAAATAAATTCCCTCTCTCCTTTTATTGATAATATTTTCCTTGTCAAAAGAAGTTTATTGAGTATACAATGTTATAAAGATACATAAAGATACATAAAGTAAGTTTACAAGGATCTATAAAGTAAGCTCATTGTTTTACAGTAGGGTTTATATAGGTAAATATCATGAAATTTCAAATATTAAACATTGGGTTCACGTAAACCTAAATTAAAGATATATATCATTTCCTTAGTTACTTTTGTAGGTATTTAAATGATTTATACCTACTATACATATTGTTTACAAGTAGAGTGTATATAGGTCAAATAAATTCTGATAATGAGCTTTAATCGTAAGGTGGAGAAAAGGAAAGAGAAAGAAGAAAAAGGGTTGAAAGGTAGAGGTATGGTCCACAAGGTTGTCCCGCTCGTCAGTTTATTATTCTTTTTAGTTCTCTTTGAAGCCTTAGAATGGGTGTCTCTGTAAGTCATTTAATCTGTTACCATGGCAACAGGACAGAGTCATTGAAATTTGACAGGAACTGTTGTTTTATCCAAGGATGCCAAAGTTTTTCAAATTTTGGAATTTGATTTTGATCGATGGCTACCATCTTAGCATGGGACATTGTATTATTCATTCTGTGAATTGTTTCTGCTAGTACCAATGTAGGAGATTTCCATGCCTTGGCCACTGTTTGTTTTGCAGCCGTTATTAGTTGAATCATAAGTTTGAATTGAGAGAGTGTTAACCATTCCGGTTTTAGATTAAGTAAAGTTAAATATGGATCTGGTTGTATTATTTTTTTAAATATTTTAGATGCAATCACGAAGACTTCCTTCCAGAAGGTTTGGATTACTGGGCACGTCCACCATATGTGTAAATATGTGCCTATTTCTGGGCATCCTCGAAAACAAAGAGTTGAGGTATTAGGTGAATATTTTGCCATTCTAGCGGGTACAAGGTACCAGCGAGTTAGGACTTTATAATTTGTCTCCAGTGCTAAGATGTTGGGTGAAGATGACTTAGATGTGAGCCATATATTAGACCAGTCCGTGTCTTCTAAAGTTCGTCCCAGGTCCTCCTCCCACCTCTGAACGTAAGAGGGTCTATTAAGATTTGCTACTCCATATAATTGATTATAAAGTGATGAAATTGTACCTTTAGCAAATGGATCTTTTGTACAGATTGATTCAAAAATGGATAATTGGGATAATGGTGTATCCCCCTTTAGGAATGGTGTATAGAAATTTTTGATTTGGAGATATCTAAAAATCTCAGAGTTTGGTAGATCATATTTTTCTCTAAGCGATGGGAATAAAAGGAATGATTTAGATGCTATGAAGTCATTTAGTGTCTGAATGCCTGATGTTGTCCAAGCTTTAAAAGAATTTGGGTAGATCCATGCGGGATAAAAGGCCGGATTTCTGATAAAAGAAAGGAGAGGATTGTGTGGATATTGTAACTGATATTTGGTTTTTAGTTTATCCCAGAGAGATAAGAAGTGTTTAGTTATGGGATTATGAATTTTAAAGCGGTCTTTAGGATCAAGCCATAATAAATTTGATATTAATAGAGGGTCATTTTCTGAAGCCTCTATAAATACCCATAATGGGATTTCCTGTTTTGCATGGTATTTGGACAGACTGGCCAAATGTGCTGCTCTGTAGTAGTTAGTAAAATTAGGGTATCCCAGGCCTCCTTTATTTTTGGGAAGATGTAGTGTGTGTATAGGTATACGTGGTTTAGAAGAGCCCCATATAAACGAAGTTGCTCTTTTTTGTACTATTCTCAAAAAATAGGAAGGAATTGGAATAGGGAGGACTCTGAATAGATAAAGCAATTTGGGTAGAATAGTCATTTTGATTGCATTAATCTTCCCTATCCAGGATAAAGGAAGTTGCGACCATTGTTTTATTAGATTTGTGATCTGTCTTAATACAGGAGGATAATTGGTTGAGAATAAGTCAGAATGAGATGCTGTTAAATGAATTCCAAGATATGGGATTGATTTTTCTGCCCATGTGAATGGGAGTGCAGCCCTAGCTGGGATCAATTCCATGTTTGTGAGTGAAATATTAAGCACTAGGCATTTCTTAGGATTAATCATAAGGCCGGATAGGGCTGCAAATCCATCAAGAGCTGGTATTAAGTTAGGACCAGAGACCTGTGGTGATGATAGAAAAAGTAATATATCGTCTGCAAATATACATAATTTGTGTGTAATACCTCCTACTTCAATGCCAGTTATAGTTTGGTTTGTTCTGATGTATTGGGCCATGGGTTCGAGTATAAGGGCAAATAATAAGTGAGATAATGGGCAACCCTGTCGGGTACCTCTTTCGATATTAAAGGCTTCAGATTTGTATCCAGCATATTTTATATAGGCTTTGGGTTTATTATATAATGCTTTGATCCATGTTAAAAAGTGGGGTCCAAAACCCCATTTTTGTAATGAATATTGCATATATTGCCAGGATACTGTGTCAAATGCCCTCTTAATATCGAGAGATAGAAAACATAAAGGGATTTTCCGTTTTTTAGCAATATGTGCCAATAACACTGCCCTGCGTATATTATCGCCTGCCTGTCTATTTGGCATGAAGCCTACTTGATCTCTATGTATTAATTTTCCTATAATGCTATTGAGGCGTTTTGCTATTATTTTTGCTAATAATTTAATATTGAGGTTTAACAGAGAGATAGGCCGATAATTCACACAGGAAGTATCATCAGAAAGGGGTTTTGGGATCATACAAACAATTGCCATTAGTGTTTCTTGCCGAAAAGAATGTCCATCTAGAAGTTTGTTAAAAGTTTCAGTGAGAATGGGAGAGAGTATTTCTGAGAATGTTTTATAGTATAAAGCCGAGTAGCCGTCTGGGCCTGGTCTTTTGTTAAGTTTTAGGTCTTTTATGGCGTTAGCAACTTCATCTATAGTTATAGGCTCATCCAAACTGCTTTTTTGATTCTGAGATAACTCAGGTAAGTTTATTTTTGAGAAGAAGGATTCAGCTTCTGTAGGATTAAATTCATTGTTTGTCTTGTATAAAGTTGCGAGATGTGAGTGAAATTTATGGACTATTTTAACTGGATTACAAGTGTAAACATTTTTTGATAATTTCAAACGTATTGGTTTGAAAGATTTGTTAGTTGAATTTAATGCCCGAGCCAAATATGTACCTGGTTTGTTTGTATTCATGTAGAAATTGTGTTTGGAGCGTTTGAGGGATTTATCAACTGACTCAGTGAGAAATAGATCGTATTCTAATCTAGATTTTTCCAGATGAGATTTTGTACTCTGGGATGGATTATCTTGAAATGATATGTAGGCTGCATTAAAATTGAGTTCTAGTTTTTTTGCTAGATTTTTGCGTTCCCGTTTAAATAGTGCCATTTGTCTTTGTATTGTACCACGCAAGACAGGCTTATGAGCTTCCCACAGTGTTATTGGGGAGATGTCTGTTGTATTATTAATTGATATGTATTCCTTTAAAGCTTGTTCAATGGCCATCTGATGTAGTGGGTGTTTGAGCATTATGTCCGGTAAGTACCACGTTGGGTCATGCGCTTTTGGTATGGCTGAGGCTATAGTAGTGTATACTGCATTATGGTCAGACCACGGAATCGGAATTATATCTGATGCAATAATTTCTGGTATCATTCCTATTGTTAGAAAAATATGATCTATTCTGGTGAAGGTTTGATGAGAGTGCGAGAAATAAGTGAATTTCTTTTTCATTGGGTTACTTTCTCTCCATGAATCTACCAGATTGTATTTGGAAAGAAGTTGAGAAAAAGGTAATCTAGAGGTTATTTTGGATGGTGTAAAAGGTGATTTATCTAGAAATGGGAGGAGGACCTGGTTCGAATCCCCACACATTATCACTGTTCCTATTTTGTGTGTATTAATCACTTGTAATATATGTGAGAGGAATGGTGTAGGTTGTTTGTTAGGAGCGTAGTAGGAAATCACCGTGATTGCTGTATCCATTATATAACCCATGAGTATCAGGTATCTACCTTCTGGGTCTTTAATTTCTGATGATAAGGTGAATGGTGTGGATCGGTGAAATGCAATTAGAGTTCCCCTTTGCTTGGTACAGGCAGAAGCCGTGTAAATTTGTTGATAAAAAGGAGAAATATATTTTGGAGTAGAATCTTTGGTGAAGTGTGTTTCTTGGAGGCATACTATGTGAGCCTTCTTGTTATGGAAAGTACGGAAGGCTTTGGTCCTTTTTTGAGGGACATTTATTCCCTGAACATTCAGGGAAAGTATATTCAGTGGTGCCATGGCAATAGATCAAATAGTTTTGACTTACTTTTTGTTATGCAGAGCTGACTGCGCAGATCAACCTGTGTGGACTGAAGAGATGAATAGATAGAAAAGAAACCAGTGAATTCTGGAGTAAAGAGTAAACAAAAAACATATGAGATTAGATGATACATTGTATAAATTATTTTTTGCAAGTAATCACAATTTGCCCGTGAAAGAGAATAAATATCTCTCTCAGGGGAATAAGTGCCTTCGTCACACTCCCACATAATATGGTTGGGAGAATGAGGAGGGCTAATGGGGGTACACGGATCTTCCGCTTACAGGAGAGAAGTGCTATGTCAAAAGACATCAAAATGATGTTTCATTAATTGGAGTGCAGAATATAGTTTTTGTTGAAATTATTTATTCCAGGGTGGTTGTATATGGTTAGTCTTGCCCTAGGCTAAATAATTCAGTTAGAAAGGTACTGTTAATAACTTTGGTATTGATGAAGATAGTTTGAATTATTTTGGGATTTTAACCCTTTTAGAGTAAACAATTACATATTTTATTCATATGTAACTGTTTAGATATGTTAACTCATAAAATTGAGGTTGTATTGCTTCAGATTAGAATAAACAAAAACATAATTCTAGGAACTAGTTAGGTAATAATATATTTGTTTTAAGAAAAGAAAGAAAAAGCTTCCATTACTTCTGGATTATTGAACATATTTGTCCTAAAAAGTAATAAATCTATTGTTATTACCTGATAATATATAACAAGAACAAGAATTTCCTTATTTCACTTATATATTCTAAGGCTATATGAATCAGAAGCAATAAGAAATATAACTGGAATGTAACATGATCCCACACAGTGTGTGACTATCAGAATGCAGTTACATTCATATAAATATAGGTTTTTTACAGAGAACCATCTCTTAGTATAATAAATGAAGAGATATCAGGAATTAGGATGTCAGTCCATTGAATCTTCTTGGTCCATGGATGATGTGGCATAACGGCCTCTTTTGTGAGAATGATGATTCCCATTTTGTTCTGAAATTTTCTGGGTGCTGCCTGAAGGTGAAGATGATGCCATTCTTCTGCGTGTGGGAGTGTTGCTGCTTGTGGGTTCTGTCAGATTTAATTTTAAAAGGGTTTGTTGTAGTTCATCTACTGATCTGCTTCTGCAAATTGTACCTTGGTAGTTAAATCTGACTGAAAAGGGGAAGCCCCATTGATACATAATGTTGTGGCGTTGCAGTTCCATTAGTTGGGGTTTCATGGATCGTCTTTTAGTAATAGTAAGTTGGGATAGGTCAGCAAAAATTTGATAATTGTGTCCTTGAAAATTAAGTTCCTTTTTTTCTCTTGCAGCAATTAGTATTTGTTCTTTCGTTCTGTAATAATGAAATTTTGTGATTATATCACGTGGGGGTCCATCTTTCTTTTTGGCTGTGAGGGCTCTGTGTACTCTGTCCAGTTCTAAACGTTCAATAGGGATATCTGGCTTTAGTTCTTGTAATAGAGCAGTAATAGTAGATTGTAGGTCTGTCACAGTTTCAGGTATTCCCCTTATGCGCAAGTTTGAACGTCTGGCTCTATTTTCGTAATCTTCGAGCTTAGTTTGAAGTATTAAATTCTCTTTTTTTAATTGTTCCAATTCTGTTATATTTTCTTGGGTTGTAATTTCAATTTCATCCATTTTTATTTCTAAGGCTGCGGTGCGGTTTCCCAGCTCTCTTATTTTTTTGGTTAGGCTTTTTGTTATTTGGTCTGAGGTTTGTTTTAAAGCCTTATGAAGCATCTTTTCAAATTGTAATAATATTACTGGGGATACTGAGGAGGCTTGTGGAGAAGTTTGTGAGAGGATTTGTTCTGTATCTGACTCAAATGGAGAGTCTTGCTGTGACATTTTCTGTCTGTGAGAGCGCCCTGATGCTGTATCTTGTGAGGTGACTGGAGCTGCTTCAGCTGCAGTGAGTGCCTATGAGCTCTTTGTGAGGTGATTTTTATTTCTGCCACGGTTTCCTCCCAGTACCATATTTCCTGCCCAAACTTTCACAGTTTGTTCCCTGGGGCAAAAAGGTTCCAATGGATACCTTTTGAGCCTGCAGGCTCCGCTTTGTCCTTCTCTTCTCTCCTCAGCGGTGTGGAGCTCTAACAATGCATGTCTGCTCTGCTAGGCTCCGCCTCCTGCCCCCCGATAATATTTTACTAACAACCTTAAGGGGTTTTTATATAGATTTTTAACACATAAGTTTTTTAATATATTTTTTGTCTGTTTATTGTATTTTTGAATGCATTTTTATTATATTGGTAAGGTTTTTATTATATTGGTAATGTTTTTATTGATATTGATTCTGAAGGACAGTATCGGGTGATGTTAAATTGAATATACAATTTTATGGATGGGATATCATTAATGTCATTAATGTCCACATGAGGACAGTGTTTTAACTTTATTTTTGAACTTGTATTTCCAATCTTTATTTACTTCCTTGCTGTGTAGAAATACACGGAAGTTCAGAATATATGGGAACCAGAGCTCAGATAGGAAGCAAGTCTGGAGGCTCTTTATGGTTTTATTTCATATATTGGCTGTGACTGCTCTGTGTGGCGTCAGCTGTAGCCATAGCAGCGGCGCATTTGGACTTGGCTGGCAGCTTTACGTCGTGGCCCTGCCCCGATGTGGATGGCGTCGGCTGTAGCCATAACAACGGCCTCCTATGAATTGAATGACGGGTGACGCCGTGGCCACACCCCGCTGAGGAAGTTCACAGGAACGTAACGCATACAGGGGAAGGCTGCGTATGATCTCACCCGCTGCTGCCCTTCGAATTCTGTGTGACACATGTTTGTGTTTTTTTTTTTGCCTGTGCCAAAATGTGAGTATTCCATGTTTGGACACATTTATAACATTATTAAACATACAGTGAGCACTTAGATCTGTTCCTTTTTTATCATTTATGGTCGGATGTCCGCATTTGGTTTTGAGGGGTCTGGAGATAAGAGTGCGATCTGCTTCAACCCATTTGGTATATTGGGATCTGCTTGCATGACTACCTGTTAGTTCAGGAGTCCATACTTTGAGGTGAGTAGATAATAAGACCGGAGGTGGAGGGACTGTCACCTTTTGTGGATTTAACATCACTGGTGAAGGCTTTCTGGAACTTGTTGTCCACAAATTATCTGGACTTTTTCTCACCATTTTTTTGAAAATTAGATTCTAGGACTTGTTGTTCACTAACGTTTTGGAATTTTTCTGTTTATGCTGCACTTTTACCCTGTTTAAACTTTAGAGCATATGAACTTTCACTGAATGTGGACTGTTTAATACATTTGCAGCAAGAAGCACTTTATTGCATATTTTGTGAGTTAATTTATTGCATTACCAAGCACGTTACATTTGATTCAACTGTTATTATTTGCCAAGCAGTTAGCGCTGCACACTTATAATCTTTTCTATCTTTGATTAACCTGTAAGAATAATCACAGTGCAGGCAGCCACCCATAGTACACCCAGTACACACTGCTTAAAATGGTCTACTACTATACCATTATACCATAGCGCGGCGTTCTAACACTTTATACAAATATAAAACATTGCAACATTAATTACAAATTAAATAAAAGTATTTTATAAATGAAAAAAAAAAGTTTAGTAAATAAGGTACAACTATGCTCACTTCAGTTACCCAATCATGTGCATAAACCATCCTTTTCTTTACATTTTCCTGCACATATCTGAGTATTCAAAGGGAACTCAATGTCATCCTATTCACTAATGCTCATCTGGCATTAACTTTGTAAAATAAATATTCACTTTGTTAAATACATTGCAACTTACCAATCCCTAGATATTGTGGCTGCATTAGCTTTCTTTTTTCCAGGCTTTTTTCTTTTATTTTTACCTGGTGATCCTGCCAGTAACAGACTTAATCTCCTAGGATGACTTCCAATATTGTAATGCTAGTAAAGAAACTTTGTTCGCCTTAAGAGTTCCCTTCACTGAAACTAAGGGGTCAAGCCCAACCCCTGAAAAACAACCCCACATCATAATCAGCCTCTGCCAAATGATTTGGACCAGTGCACAAAGCAAGGTCCATAAAGACATGGATAAATGATTTTGGGGTGGGGGAACTTGACTGGCCCTCACGGAGTTCTAACCTCAACCCGATAGAACACCTTTGGGATAAACTAAAGCGGAGAGGGCATACTAGGCCTTCTCATCCAACATCAGTGCCTGACCTCACATGCGCTTCTGGAAGAATGGTCAAACATTCCCATAGACACACTCTTACACCTTGTGGACAGCCTTCCCAGAAGAGATGAAGCTGTTATAGCTGCAAAGGGTGGGCCAACTCAATATTGAACCCTGCGGACTAAGACTGGGATGCCATTAAAGTTCATGTGTATAAAAAGGCAGATGTCCTAATACTTTTGGCAATATAGTATATGTGGGAAAAAGGGAATGATTATGTTTCAAAATGACCAAGAAGTGTTGAAGCTCTACCCTATTAGAACAGACTGGGATTGGGCAATGTTATGTGTAGGGGCCGCAAGGCGTCTATTCTCCTCACCTGTCAGCAGCTTTTTTTTTTTCATTTTGAATTTCATAAAGCGACAGACAGGGTCACTGTGATGTTTTAAAAAATACACAAAAATCTTCATATACATTGGCTTTCAAAGATAAGATACGTGGTGCTATGCGTTTCAGAGGGTGTATGGCAGAACTTAGGGAAGCGATATGTCACTTCCTCAATGCCTGTTTTAAACCCTAAATGCCCTATTATGTTGGCAGGGGTTATCACCCAGAAAATGTGACACATTCAAGTGAAAAGGGCCGCCCTGTAATTGTGTGCAGTGTTTACAATTGCAGAGCAGCCCTATTCACTTCAGTGGGTCATGTTTTCTGAGTGATAACCCCTGCAAATGTAATGGGGGAATAATTATTGCATGTGTATAAGGCTGCCTTTGCATCCGAGGGAGAGGCGGTGGGGAATGATAGAAGCACTTCTCAACTGCATATTTTTACCATCCCCAACCGCAACTGTAAACTAGGCCTAACTGTAAGCAAGATTAGTGCTTAACCCCCCCCCCCTCAACACCACAGCTACCCTTTCTATTAAAGCCTTATGCATACTGGGCATTTAGCCCTAGTGAATGGGGCCCTGGTGTTTAGTTGCGGCTGGAGAATACAGACACACGATCCAGCCAGAGCAGCTGTCTAAAGCCTCATTCACACGATAGGATTTTCCACAGACAAAATCACAGACTTTTGTCTGAAGGGCATTGGCCAGGAACTTGTCTTGCATACAAAAGGCAAGAAATTGTCAGCCAAAAAACATGAACGTAGTGACATACTACGTGGTTTTTCAGCGCTTTAGCGCCACCCTTTGGGCTCCTACTGCTAATTTCATGTTAGTAGAAGTTTGGAGAGTGTTGATTCACGCTTTTCATTTTGCGCTTTTCAGTTAATTTCTGAACGCCCGTTCGTCAACCAGCCATGTTGCGGAATCAGAGGAGATAACGTGTTATTTATTATTGGCCTTGGAGTTATTGCTTTGACCCAAGTTCAGTCCAGGAACAGGAGGAGGAGTATTTCTTAGGACCGAAAATTGGTTCCTTTATTAATCGTGACCAATTATGTCATATTTCACCAACTCTTGGCATTGGTGACCCCCTATATTAAGAAGCAGGACACATGCATGAGGCTTTTATTTTATTTGTTGGTTGAATAATGATTTGATTTGGTATATTTTCTATATTTTTGGATGCATAGAATGCACTTTTTGGTTAAGTTCTATTGGCAGATAGCGTGTCTAATTTTGTTTGTTTTCTTTTTTTAATGCACAATAAAAAAATTGTGGAGAATAATACTTGGCTATGTGTTTTATTTTAAATGACAGTTTGGGAGTAGGCAGTTACATTTTAAAAAATACCATGTAAAATTAACAAGGGACACCAAAGTACTTGTATCTTTGATCTTAAAAACTACGGGATAATGGCATTGTGGTAACTTGCACCAAAAAAAAAAAAAAATAACAAGCATAATAATATTATTCTTGATATCACTAGAATAAAAAAGCCTTTGAAAATTTGTTTGCTATAACTCCATCAGTATCACCAGCAAAGCAGATTCATTATTATCTCATTAAAGAAGAAGATAATGTGCGCTGCATTTCGAGATTTCATAATTTGCCACGTCACGAATGTTAATTCTCCATTACGAACGCTAGTTTACAAGACCCACCGCTTCTGGCTCGTCCTTGCTTCCGAGCATGCGTGTTTGTACTTTGGACTTTTGTCTGACGGACTTGTGTACACACGCTTGGAAAATCCGACAACAGACATTTGTCCGTGGAAAATTTTAAAGCCTGCCATCCAACATTTGTCAGCGGAAAATCAGAAAATTGTCCGATGGAGCATACAAACGGTCAGATTTTCTACATCACACAATTCCCATTGGAAAAGCCGATCATGTGTACGAGGCTTAACTTTCATAGAATTTGGCACGCTGCTGGCCACGAGCCTCATGCATCAGGGCTACATTCCCAGTGTGCATGAGGCCTTAACCATAAAGATTACTTTACAACCATAGATGCAGTTTACCTTATTTGACTTCTACGGTAACATGGGAGCATGATGGGGCTTAATCAGAGTGAGGACAGGTCTTAAATATCACATTCCAAATATATACTAAAACTTGTATAACAGAGAAATACAAGGACAGACTGTACCTTTCTCTAGCTTTCATTTTTGCTGCATTACATCTGCTGCACAATGATGGACTGACTTAAACCTCTTTATTCCATGCTCAGGCTGACTGACATGTCCTGAGTGTTACCTGTTCAATATCATTCTTTCATTTAAAGCTGTGTAGAGGGGAATCTAGCACACAAGTAAATATGAACAAAAAGGTATTGTTTTCATGAAAACAGGTCATTTTTTTTTCTAAAGCTGGTTGAAGCATGCCACTAGGCAAATAAAGAAAGCAATGTTAAGTGCTTTTTTGGCCTTATTTGAATTTGGTGTCATATAATGTGCTTGACGTCTCAGTTAATAATAGGTGTATTTATTCTGGCACTGCTAATCATATAATAATTATATAAAAGGCAAAGCACATTAACCCATTAGGTATTTCTAACACCTCGTCCGGTTGATAAGATGTCACCCTGCTTTACAAAATCAGTTAAGATCTACCAGCATACATGATAAACATAATAACAACTAAGGATAAAGTGCGGCTTTCGAAAGGGTGTTGATTGGCTGTCAGTCTTCTACAGAGTTTGTAAATTGGAATAAAATTCCCTAAACTCAGTCGCTATCTTCTGTGGATGTGTAATCTTCTGGCCAGAAGACGACGTAATACGGGGGATATGGTTAGCTAGGATCTGTTCCTTCAGTGATTTGGCAAGTAATTTGCCACATTTGTTTCCCGATTCGTATGTTACTCGACGGCAAATTTGTAGCGCGGCTTTCGCCCGAAACTGCATTAAATCTATGATTTTGTTTCGTAATTGCTTAAGTTCTGCCTCTCCAGCTGGAGTCTGAGCATGTTTATGTCTTGCTTCCACTAAGTGTAAATCGTGGAGAAGAGATGTCATCTGAATCAAACGTGTCCGTTTAATGCGTGCCCCATGCTTAATTAAGACTCGCGGATCACCGCCTTATGGGCTTCCCATACGATTCCGGGATCGCTGCCTGGAGTGTTATTGGTTTTGAAATAGTCATCTAATTCCTGTAAGACATCTTTAAGTACCTCTTCGTCCTGTAGGAGGCTTTCATTTAGTCTCCATGTCTTTGATCTAGTGGTGGTGTTATCTGTCAGTGCGTACGTCAACAGAACAGGGGCGTGATCAGACCACATAATGGACCCTATCTTTGAATCTCGAAGGGCGTACAATTGGGCATGTGGAAGTAGGAAGTAATCAATCCTTGAATAATGTTTGTGTGGGGTCGAGTAAAAGGTGCAGTCACGTTCAGTCGGGTGGAGGAGTCTCCAGACATCAATCAGCTGTGCCCTATGTAGTGTCCTGGATATTCGTTTCCTAATGTTAGGCGTGACTGAAGAATTCCCCGAGGAAGTGTCCTCAGAAGGAATTAGCGGGACATTAAAGTCACCGCCTACTATGAGATGGCCTCCAGTGAATTCTAATAGGGCATCCATGATTTTGTGGAGGAAGTGGTCTTGTTGACAGTTAGGTGCATAAATGTTTGCAAGGGTCACCTGAACGCCAGCAATCTCCCCTTTTTGGAACAGGAATCTTCCCTCTGGTTCAGATTTTATATCCGTACACTTCCAGGGGACTCTATTTGAGATGAGTATGGACACTCCACGGGTCTTGGAAGACCCGTTAGTGGAGTGGTATACCAATGGGAACAATTTATTTTTCAATATGGAAAGGTTACCACTTTTGAAATGTGTCTCCTGGAGTAGTGCTAGGTCTGCCCTATGGTGTTTTAGGTCATGTAAGAGCATCCTTCTTTTTACCGGCACGTTTAAGCCTTTCGCATTCAATGAAAAAATATTCACCGCCTCCATGTTGCCCGGGAGAGGGGAGGGATGGGGTTCAGAAGGAACAGAAAGTGGGAAAGGGACCAACAAGAGGGGAGATTGGAATTCTGAGAAAGAGTTAGTGTAAGAAGGAAAAGTAAAAAGGAGAGTGAAAATGAACTAATATCTAGAGCAAAAAGGACTTGACGTGCAAGAGGAGGGGAAGGGGGGGGGGGAAGCACAGGGTAGTAGGGTGAGAGATATAAGAAACAAGTGCTAATTCGCACTAAGAGACTCTAAGTAGAGTATTCTAAACCGGTAGCACAGTAGTGCTGAGACGCTCACCAGAACAAACTGGTAATTGACCGCTGGCCTAGGTGGGGTTATGGAAAGGAATAGCCAGCAGTGAGCCTACTGACTCGCCCTCTCCATCCCGCAGCAGAACAGTATATGAAAGTATTAAAATGAGAACGGCTATAACACCTGGGTGAGGAAATAAGATTTAAACATAATATGTATCAACAGCTTCCTGTTAAACAAGAGTACACGTAATGCAACTTACAGATAACATTCAGTGACCGAGCCTGATCATGGTAACATTTGTAATTAAAAAAACCCCATTTGACTTAAAAAAATAAAAAATAAAAAAATAATCCAACTTAGGACCGCATCCCCAGTATCTAATGTGTGCTCCACAAATACACCCCTTAAGGGGGAGAGGGCATCTGGTAGCATCCTAAAATATTAATCTCCCACGTCCTCAGGCAACTCACTTCGTCATAGAGCAAAAGAACCGCATTGCAGGAGTGAATATCATGTCCCAGCTTGTCCCCATATGGTGAATCATCAGCCCAGCACCTACACTCCAAGGCCCCTCCCTCCACCCCACCTCACCCGGGGAGGAGTGATTGACAGACCTGTTCTACAGAAGAATTGCACCCCGTAAGCTATGCAAGCCAGCCTAATAAACTCAAGCAGCTGTAGCCACCCTGTTCTAAACAGGGGTGTCATGAACCTTGGAATACTGGATTGTCATTAACCTTGGAATACTGAAGTATTTCTCTTTTGATTCTATTACACAGATGGCTCTGTGGTCTGGAAGGAATGCATTGTTCTGTGTTTGACCATTTGTTTATGTACTTTAATTACCCCCTGGGACTTCTCTGTGTCATTATACATATCAGTCCTCCTATTCAAGCTATCGGAAAAAAACCCTGCTGACCCTGTTACAAGTCCTCATTTGCATGGCCAAGAGGACTTAATTGAGGACTAGAGGGTACTTTACAATTGACCAATAGGAAAGTGGTTGTTGGGGGCGGGGTGTTCAAACTGCTGTGTATAAAAGTGTGTTGTGTGCATCCAAAAAGTGAGATTCCTGTTTGAACTTACATATAGCCTGCCTGGTGTTTGTTCTGAGCTATCACAACTGGATTTGAACGGCACATAGCTGTAGTTCGAATCACGGAGTATCAGATGACCAAACCATCAGATGTTGCGATCTGCAATCTGATTCTATAGCCGCAGAGGAGTGTCGGGAGAGTGGAACCGAGCGAGCAGGAGCTCGTTACAGGGGGCTACTAGTCAAACTTAGTTTTGCTGGGTGGTAGACAACCTAGCTGATTTACAGTCTACTTCATTTGGGGTTTTCCCTAAATTCAGTGGAGCTGTGGTTTCTCCCTTCTGCCAATAGATGTCACTGGTACTTCTGGTATTAGTATGAGATACTGCAGTAAAACTGACTTGAAAGTTCATACTTTCCCTATCCAACCAGTAGGAGGCTTATGGCCATTGGTGCATTTTGGGGAAAGTATAAATATTTGGAGAGGGCCAAGTGATCTCTCTCTTCCAGCCAGGCTCTGGCCTGGAGTGAGTGTGTGAGAATCAGTTGAGTGATTAGGCCTGAAGCCTGGGGCCTGTACATGTGCTTGGAGCAGAATAAGTTTGCATTTCCAGTGAGTCCTGGTGCTTGAGGTTTCAAGGTCTAAAAAAAAAAAAAAAAAAAAAGCTATGGAGCTACCTATAGATATAAAGCTGGAAACCAAAGCCGCATCCCAAAATACAGAGAAAAAAAACACAAAAGAGGGTTGCCTCTGAGATTGTATGGGCTGAGGGGAAAGACCAGATATAAGAGTTGTGACAGAACCCACTGTCATTGCGTGTTTTGGAGTTGGCTGTGGGCTGGCCTCCTTCCCACAGATTTTGGCCCAGAAGAGACTGAGAGACTTGGGGACAAAATGGCATTGAGATAATGTAATGCTACATCCCTTCTCACCCACCCCCCCTCTTGTTGCTGTGCTTAATTGTGTTGGCTCATGGCACATAGACAAAGGTCTGGAGACAACTCCCAGCAGGTGGTGTGTAAGGGGAGCTGCCTGCTTATCATAATCCCTTTTATATGTTTCAACTGTAGTTTGAATATACAAGTGTTGAGTTTCCATTGGTTCTTCCTTGTCCCCTACCCCCTCTATGACAAGGCTAAGGGGAGTGTCCCTAACTGTGTTTAAAAGTGTATGTTTGGTACTTAATAAAGAGTTTATGCTCTGCATGTTTAACCCTCAACACCTGTGTGGCTCGTCTCACGATTGAGGGGTTAAGGGCTGGTTATGGCGAGTCTGCAGGCTGCGGGTGCATTTGGATGACAGGAGACACAGGTCTGGTGGAGGTTTACATACAGGGTAACCGAGATACATCACAGTGGTGGCAGCAGTGGGATGTCTCCTGCAGTCCACCAGGATTCAAGATCCGGTCAGCCGCCGAGCAGCGATACGGGACCAGCCAGCATGAGAGCGGAGATCGGGAGGAGGCTGCAAAGCAAGCGGAAGCAACATTGGGGACCAGCGACAGAGCACACCATGCTCAGCTGGAGGGGGATGTGATCCGCCGGCAACTCTGGCAAAAGATGCTAAGCCACGAGCGGCACCATCAGGGGATGATCCTTCCCTCCTCCACAGAGATGTACTGGATGCAGTACTGTGCATGAGAGGTGTTCCTGAGGGAACGACTGCGGGATGAGTGGAAAACGGAGCTTGGAAGATTGGTCCGGGAGGAGATGAGGCTGGACGCCAGCTGCAGAGCCCTCCGGTTGTTCGCGGCTCAACTGTGGCCAGGTACAGCAGATGGCAGCCCAACAGAAGGCGTTGACTATGGCAGCATGGGGCTGCTTCATCAAAAAATGTATGGAGACCCAGACTTTGGGAGCGATGAGGAGTGGCGGCTGAAAGACATCCTGGACTTCCGAGATGAGGTGCTGGACCTCCCCGAAGAGACATGTGACCTGGAGGAATTGGAGTTCCTGGTTGAGCAGGAATGGGAACTCGAGATTGCCTACAAGCGGCTGTTTGACGATGATCAGCAGCCCGGCATGGCTCCCATTGCCTGGGACTGTCCGGGAGAAATAGCGGACAGTTGCGAAAATGCGGAGCAAATGCGGCCAGGTGTGCCCCTACGTTTTCCTGTCCTAACCGCAATGGAAGAAGCGGCGATGATACAGAGGACCCTGCAAGTGCTAGAGTGCCGGAACGCATCGGAGGTTCCCCAGGCAGCGAGACAAGCTAATAGCATAAAAGTCTTGGAAGGGGGAGTTGAGATGGGTGCTGAAAGGCTGGTAGATGGTGATCAGCAGCAAAACCAGAGTATCGCATCCGGTGTCCCAGCAGAAGTGCTGGCTATGAGGCAGAGCGCCGCTGGCCTCTGCCCACCCTCAGAGTTAGATCCAGGGAGTCCGAGGGATGACCTCAGTGAGCTGTTTCTCCAGCAGCAGATATTCCCACCGGGAGTGGAGAAAGCAATTCTCCCTCCCAAGCACTTGGACCCTACCCCATTGTTTATATCCCCAGCAGAAGCGCTGGCGACGGACCAGAGCATTGCTGGCCTCTGCCCACCCTCAGAATTGAATCCGGAGAGTCCGAGAGATGATCTTCGTGAGCTGTTTCCCCAGCAGCAGATATCCCCACCGGGAGTGGAGAAAACAATTCTCCCTCCTCAGCAATTGGACACTACCCCAATGTTCATCCCCCCAGTAAAAGCGCTGGCTACGGGGCAGAGTGCCGCTGGTCTCTGCCCACCCTCAGAGTTAGATCCAGGGAGTCCGAGGGATGATCTCCATGAGCTGTTTCCCCAACAGCAGATATCCCCACCGGGATTGGAGAAAGCCATTCTACCTCCCCAGCAATTGGACACTACCCCAGTGTTCACCTTCCCAGCAGAAGCGATGGCGACGGAGCAGAGTGCTCCTGGCCTCTGCCCACCCTCAGAGTTAGATCCGGTGCAATGAAATCAGACGTCGTGAGGCCGCTTACACACTAGGTGGGAGTTACATCTAGGTCATAATGGGAAAAAAAAAACCTGTGCCTGCGCGGATCGGCGTCAAACACCGATCCACGGCGCAGAAGGGGTACTAAACCCAAAGGGAGTGCCCTGAGATACCAAAGGCACCAGGGGGCCCCCGTGTGCTGGGGAGCTCCGGTAGGGAACGAGCAACAGAACCAGCACCAATACACATGGAAGATCTTCGAAGTACTGTGCGAGGGGACATGGACAGAAGCAAAACCTGAACAGTAAAAGACAAATAGAACAGAGTATTAGTGTTTTATACAGTATAGGTACATATTAGAGCATCACTTATGATATACATTGTACATATGGCATAAAATATATATATATCTTGGGGCTGGTCAAAAGACATAGAGAGCATGATGAAAAGGTATGATAGAGTAGAGAATTCCCCAAGGAGGTTTCATGGTCTGGGAGCCTGGCTGAGGACAGGAGAGGAACTGATGATGTCTGAGATGAAGTACCAGAGGTCATTCTGCCACATGAGGTCCTGGGTGAGGAACTTGTGAAGAGCATGGGAAAGCATCAAGATGGAATCATCAAGATTACTGCTGCAGCTACTGAAAAGTTTTGGTTGCTCATTGGAGACGGCTGCTATTAAGAAGGTACAGATTGCTGAAATCACTTAAATGCTCTCTTCTGTATTGGTTTCTCTTATGCTAATGAGTCTGCAGGCCAGTAACGGATGTTCTGAACTCCCTACCCCTCCTCCCAGGAGTTTTGGGTGAAAGTTAATAAATTTCTTTTTGATTGTACCTTAGTACTGATGCCCATCTGTTCACATCCCGCCCTTGCCCTAGTAATCTACACCCTGAGGGGAAATGTCAGCCCACGCCATCTCTGGGGGTTACCAATATGCCTCTGGGGGCTGGGGGTGCTACACAGCCAGTCACAAAGATGGGGTGGGAGTAAGCATAGTGAGCCATATGCTCCCCATACCCAGAAGTCTTGGGTATTTCTGTTTACTCCTAATGGAGCAAAGGGACAGAGCAAGGCAAAGCATGTGCGCACTTTAAAAACACTACAGATTCCATTTTAGATTGTGGTTTGTTATTATTTTTATTATCATACAGGATTTATATAGCGCCAACAGTTTGCACAGTGCTTTACAACATTAGGGCAGACCGTACAATTACAATACAATTCATTGTTATAATTATTTTTGTTATTTAAAAAAAAAAAAAAATACATAATATGTCATTGCTTATGAGTCACAAATCCCTTTGCCGTAAGTATATCTGTAATTCATTTTCACACCTTAAAAAAGAATAAGAAACAAAGTTTTCCGATCTGCAGCTTGATTGTATTAGTGTCTGACAGGGCAGAGTGAATAGAAGCTAGCATTTCATCTGGATGGCTGGTGGGTGGGTGATTCACCAAAACTGTCCCCATAAATCAATCTTGTTTTCCTTTTTCCAAGCTGACAAGACACATTTCTCGACTCCTCCTGATCTATCTGCTCGTATTCGAACAGATCAAGTTTTCTGCTGACAACGGCAGTATTCTGGGTTTAAAATCTGATCAATTAATGCTGGTCAAAACTCTCACAGCATTATCCAAAGCTGAAATATTACGTATACTGTATGTAAATCTTGTGAGGCTATAAAGGAGGTCATATCTCAGTTTCCCTGTTCCAGGAAGTTAGGATATCCCTTGTTGTAATAAAAAAAGTCTCTTTTCCTCCTTTCTGAAACTACTTAAATTGTGAATGGTATTGGTTTAATTATCTGAAAATTATATATAATTTTTCCTTGTCAAAAGAAGTTTATTGAGTATACAATGTTATAAAGATACATAAAGTAAGTTTACAAGGATCTATAAAGTAAGCTCATTGTTTTACAGTAGGGTTTATATAGGTAAATATCATGAAATTTCAAATATTAAACATTGGGTTCACGTAAACCTAAATTAAAGATATATATCATTTCCTTAGTTACTTTTGTAGGTATTTAAATGATTTATACCTACTATACATATTGTTTACAAGTAGAGTGTATATAGGTCAAATAAATTCTGATAATGAGCTTTAATCGTAAGGTGGAGAAAAGGAAAGAGAAAGAAGAAAAAGGGTTGAAAGGTAGAGGTATGGTCCACAAGGTTGTCCCGCTCGTCAGTTTATTATTCTTTTTAGTTCTCTTTGAAGCCTTAGAATGGGTGTCTCTGTAAGTCATTTAATCTGTTACCATGGCAACAGGACAGAGTCATTGAAATTTGACAGGAACTGTTGTTTTATCCAAGGGTGCCAAAGTTTTTCAAATTTTGGAATTTGATTTTGATCGATGGCTACCATCTTAGCATGGGACATTGTATTATTCATTCTGTGAATTGTTTCTGCTAGTACCAATGTAGGAGATTTCCATGCCTTGGCCACTGTTTGTTTTGCAGCCGTTATTAGTTGGATCATAAGTTTGAATTGAGAGAGTGTTAACCATTCCGGTTTTAGATTAAGTAAAGTTAAATATGGATCTGGTTGTATTATCTTTTTAAATATTTTAGATGCAATCACGAAAACTTCCTTCCAGAAGGTTTGGATTACTGGGCACGTCCACCATATGTGTAAATATGTGCCTATTTCTGGGCATCCTCGAAAACAAAGAGCTGAGGTATTAGGTGAATATTTTGCCACTCTAGCGGGTACAAGGTACCAGCGAGTTAGGACTTTATAATTTGTCTCCAGTGCTAAGATGTTGGGTGAAGATGACTTAGATGTGAGCCATATGTTAGACCAGTCCGTGTCTTCTAAAGTTCGTCCCAGGTCCTCCTCCCACCTCTGAACGTAAGAGGGTCTATTAAGATTTGCTACTCCATATAATTGATTATAAAGTGATGAAATTGTACCTTTAGCAAGTGGATCTTTTGTACAGATTGATTCAAAAATGGATAATTGGGATAATGGTGTATCCCCCTTTAGGAATGGTGTATAGAAATTTTTGATTTGGAGATATCTAAATATCTCAGAGTTTGGTAGATCATATTTTTCTCTAAGCGATGGGAATGAAAGGAATGATTTAGATGCTATGAAGTCATTTAGTGTCTGAATGCCTGATGTTGTCCAAGCTTTAAAAGAATTTGGGTAGATCCATGCCGGATAAAAGGCCGGATTTCTGATAAAAGAAAGGAGAGGATTGTGTGGAGATTGTAACTGATATTTGGTTTTTAGTTTATCCCAGAGAGATAAGAAGTGTTTAGTTATGGGATTATGAATTTTAAAGCGGTCTTTAGGATCAAGCCATAATAAATTTGATATTAATAGAGGGTCATTTTCTGAAGCCTCTATAAATACCCATAATGGGATTTCCTGTTTTGCATGGTATTTGGACAGACTGGCCAAATGTGCTGCTCTGTAGTAGTTAGTAAAATTAGGGTATCCCAGGCCTCCTTTATTTTTGGGAAGATGTAGTGTGTGTATAGGTATACGTGGTTTAGAAGAGCCCCATATAAACGAAGTTGCTCTTTTTTGTACTATTCTCAAAAAATAGGAAGGAATTGGAATAGGGAGGACTCTGAATAGATAAAGCAATTTGGGTAGAATAGTCATTTTGATTGCATTAATTTTCCCTATCCAGGATAAAGGAAGTTGCGACCATTGTTTTATTAGATTTGTGATCTGTCTTAATACAGGAGGATAATTGGTTGAGAATAAGTCAGAATGAGATGCTGTTAAATGAATTCCAAGATATGGGATTGATTTTTCTGCCCATGTGAATGGGAGTGCAGCCTTAGCCGGGATCAATTCCATGTTTGTGAGTGAAATATTAAGCACTAGGCATTTCTTAGGATTAATCATAAGGCCGGATAGGGCTGCAAATCCATCAAGAGCTGGTATTAAGTTAGGACCAGAGACCTGTGGTGATGATAGAAAAAGTAATATATCGTCTGCAAATATACATAATTTGTGTGTAATACCTCCTACTTCAATGCCAGTTATAGTTTGGTTTGTTCTGATGTATTGGGCCATGGGTTCGAGTATAAGGGCAAATAATAAGGGAGATAATGGGCAACCCTGTCGGGTACCTCTTTCGATATTAAAGGCTTCAGATTTGTATCCAGCATATTTTATATAGGCTTTGGGTTTATTATATAATGCTTTGATCCATGTTAAAAAGTGGGGTCCAAAACCCCATTTTTGTAATGAATATTGCATATATTGCCAGGATACTGTGTCAAATGCCCTCTTAATATCGAGAGATAGAAAACATAAAGGGATTTTCCGTTTTTTAGCAATATGTGCCAATAACACTGCCCTGCGTATATTATCGCCTGCCTGTCTATTTGGCATGAAGCCTACTTGATCTCTATGTATTAATTTTCCTATAATGCTATTGAGGCGTTTTGCTATTATTTTTGCTAATAATTTAATATCGAGGTTTAACAGAGAGATAGGCCGATAATTCACACAGGAAGTATCATCAGAAAGGGGTTTTGGGATCATACAAACAATTGCCATTAGTGTTTCTTGCCGAAAAGAATGTCCATCTAGAAGTTTGTTAAAAGTTTCAGTGAGAATGGGAGAGAGTATTTCTGAGAATGTTTTATAGTATAAAGCCGAGTAGCCGTCTGGGCCTGGTCTTTTGTTAAGTTTTAGGTCTTTTATGGCGTTAGCAACTTCTTCTATAGTTATAGGCTCATCCAAACTGCTTTTTTGATTCTGAGATAACTCAGGTAAGTTTATTTTTGAGAAGAAGGATTCAGCTTCTGTAGGATTAAATTCATTGTTTGTCTTGTATAAAGTTGCGAGATGTGAGTGAAATTTATGGACTATTTTAACTGGATTACAAGTGTAAACATTTTTTGATAATTTCAAACGTATTGGTTTGAAAGATTTGTTAGTTGAATTTAATGCCCGAGCCAAATATGTACCAGGTTTGTTTGTATTCATGTAGAAATTGTGTTTGGAGCGTTTGAGGGATTTATCAACTGACTCAGTGAGAAATAGATCGTATTCCAATCTAGATTTTTCCAGATGAGATTTTGTACTCTGAGATGGATTATCTTGAAATGATATGTAGGCTGCATTAAAATTGAGTTCTAGTTTTTTTGCTAGATTTTTGCGTTCCCGTTTAAATAGTGCCATTTGTCTTTGTATTGTACCACGCAAGACAGGCTTATGAGCTTCCCACAGTGTTATTGGGGAGATGTCTGTTGTATTATTAATTGATATGTATTCCTTTAAAGCTTGTTCAATGGCCATCTGATGTAGTGGGTGTTTGAGCATTATGTCCGGTAAGTACCACGTTGGGTCATGCGCTTTTGGTATGGCTGAGGCTATAGTAGTGTATACTGCATTATGGTCAGACCACGGAATCGGAATTATATCTGATGCAATAATTTCTGGTATCATTCCTATTGTTAGAAAAATATGATCTATTCTGGTGAAGGTTTGATGAGGGTGCGAGAAATAAGTGAATTTCTTTTTCATTGGGTTACTTTCTCTCCATGAATCTACCAGATTGTATTTGGAAAGAAGTTGAGAAAAAGGTAATCTAGAGGTTATTTTGGATGGTGTAAAAGGTGATTTATCTAGAAATGGGAGGAGGACCTGGTTCGAATCCCCACACATTATCACTGTTCCTATTTTGTGTGAATTAATCACTTGTAATATATGTGAGAGGAATGGTGTAGGTTGTTTGTTAGGAGCGTAGTAGGAAATCACAGTGATTGCTGTATCCATTATATAACCCATGAGTATCAGGTATCTACCTTCTGGGTCTTTAATTTCTGATGATAAGGTGAATGGTGTGGATCGGTGAAATGCAATTAGAGTTCCCCTTTGCTTGGTACAGGCAGAAGCCGTGTAAATTTGTTGATAAAAAGGAGAAATATATTTTGGAGTAGAATCTTTGGTGAAGTGTGTTTCTTGGAGGCATACTATGTGAGCCTTCTTGTTATGGAAAGTACGGAAGGCTTTGGTCCTTTTTTGAGGGACATTTATTCCCTGAACATTCAGGGAAAGTATATTCAGTGGTGCCATGGCAATAGATCAAATAGTTTTGACTTACTTTTTGTTATGCAGAGCTGACTGCGCAGATCAACCTGTGTGGACTGAAGAGATGAATAGATAGAAAAGAAACCAGTGAATTCTGGAGTAAAGAGTAAACAAAAAACATATGAGATTAAATGATACATTGTATAAATTATTTTTTGCAAGTAATCACAATTTACCCGTGAAAGAGAGTAAATATCTCTCTCAGGGGAATAAGTGCCTTCGTCACACTCCCACATAATATGATTGGGAGAATGAGGAGGGCTAATGGGGGTACACGGATCTTCCGCTTACAGGAGAGAAGTGCTATGTCAAAAGACATCAAAATGATGTTTCATTAATTGGAGTGCAGAATATAGTTTTTGTTGAAATTATTTATTCCAGGGTGGTTGTATATGGTTAGTCTTGCCCTAGGCTAAATAATTCAGTTAGAAAGGTACTGTTAATAACTTTGGTATTGATGAAGATAGTTTGAATTATTTTGGGATTTTAACCATTTTAGAGTAAACAATTACATATTTTATTCATATGCAACTGTTTAGATATGTTAACTCATAAAATTGAGGTTGTATTGCTTCAGATTAGAATAAACAAAAACATAATTCTAGGAACTAGTTAGATAATAATATATTTGTTTTAAGAAAAGAAAGAAAAAGCTTCCATTACTTCTGGATTATTGAACATATTTGTCCTAAAAAGTAATAAATCTATTATTACCTGATAATATATAACTGAACAAGAATTTCCTTATTTCACTTATATATTCTAAGGCTATATGAATCAGAAGTAATAAGAAATATAACTGGAATGTAACATGATCCCACACAGTGTGTGACTATCAGAATGCAGTTACATTCAGTTATAAATATAGGTTTTTTATAGAGAACCATCTCTTAGTATAATAAATGAAGAGATATCAGGAATTAGGATGTCAGTCCATTGAATCTTCTTGGTCCATGGATGATGTGGCATAACGGCCTCTTTTGTGAGAATGATGATTCCCATTTTGTTCTGAAATTTTCTGGGTGCTGCCTGAAGGTGAAGATGACGCCATTCTTCTGCGTGTGGGAGAGTTGCTGCTTGTGGGTTCTGTCAGATTTAATTTTAAAAGGGTTTGTTGTAGTTCATCTGCTGATCTGCTTCTGTAAATTGTACCTTGGTAGTTAAATCTGACTGAAAAGGGGAAGCCCCATTGATACATAATGTTGTGGCGTTGCAGTTCCATTAGTTGGGGTTTCATGGATCGTCTTTTAGTAATAGTAAGTTGGGATAGGTCAGCAAAAATTTGATAATTGTGTCCTTGAAAATTAAGTTCCTTTTTTTCTCTTGCAGCAATTAGTATTTGTTCTTTCGTTCTGTAATAATGAAATTTTGTGATTATATCACGTGGGGGTCCATCTTTCTTTTTGGCTGTGAGGGCTCTGTGTACTCTGTCCAGTTCTAAACGTTCAATAGGGATATCTGGCTTTAGTTCTTGTAATAGAGCAGTAATAGTAGATTGCAGGTCTGTCACAGTTTCAGGTATTCCCCTTATGCGCAAGTTTGAACGTCTGGCTCTATTTTCGTAATCTTCGAGCTTAGTTTGAAGTATTAAATTCTCTTTTTTTAATTGTTCCAATTCTGTTATATTTTCTTGGGTTGTAATTTCAATTTCATCCATTTTTATTTCTAAGGCTGCGGTGCGGTTTCCCAGCTCTCTTATTTCTTTGGTTAGGCTTTTTGTTATTTGGTCTGAGGTTTGTTTTAAAGCCTTATGAAGCATCTTTTCAAATTGTAATAATATTTCTGGGGATACTGAGGAGGCTTGTGGAGAAGTTTGTGAGAGGATTTGTTCTGTATCTGACTCAAATGGAGAGTCTTGCTGTGACATTTTCTGTCTGTGAGAGCGCCCTGATGCTGTATCTTGTGAGGTGACTGGAGCTGCTTCAGCTGCAGTGAGTGCCTGTGAGCTCTTTGTGAGGTGATTTTTATTTCTGCCACGGTTTCCTCCCAGTACCATATTTCCTGCCCAAACTTTCACAGTTTGTTCCCTGGGGCAAAAAGGTTCAAATGGATACCTTTTGAGCCTGCAGGCTCCGCTTTGTCCTTCTCTTCTCTCCTCAGCGGTGTGGAGCTCTAACAATGCATGTCTGCTCTGCTAGGCTCCGCCTCCTGCCCCCTATTATATATAATTTTTAACCTTAATGCAACTCCAGCCCAATTTAAACCAATTTAAGAAGAACATCGGAGGATGAAAACAGACATGCATGCAAATACACAGGTCTGCTAAGACAATTTTAGCAGAGAGAAAATGAATAAATCTCCTAATAAACATGTTGCAAAAGTGTTATGTATAAGCAATACATTATTTGTTTAATAGAATCGAGTAAACCTCTGCCAGTTTATATTTTGCTGTCTGTGTACCATTTTGGAAACTTCCCTTCTCCCAAATATGCAACAATAAAGTTTGGAGAACACTTCCAAATTGAGGGAAATGTATCTCTTACAGAGTTTCCCCTGAATGTTGCACCCCATTGGAAGTTTTTGATTACCCCTTGAACTGGGAACAGCTCTAAAATGTTGGATTTTCTCCCTTTTTCTTTCTCAGCCATAAAGATCAGAAGGACAATGAGTAGGGTGAATACCCCCAATGGGGACACAGACTATGATAAACACTTCACAGGGGATTTAACTACTCTTCACTCTATCCAAAATTTTAAAAAATGTTGTGCATAGAGATACATTTTAATTGTCTGTCAGTGTTTTAAAGGTACATTTTTCCTTTAGGGTAAATCATTTTATCAATATAAGTTTAAGTGAAAAAACCCATTAATTGATATATGGTTCAGCAGTTCATACCAGAATGCTTTGGATTTGTAGGCAGGATTGCTAATGACTAGAATACCTTCTATGTTTATGGTAAAATGAACATCA
The DNA here is from genome assembly GCF_042186555.1 of Aquarana catesbeiana. NCBI lineage: Eukaryota > Metazoa > Chordata > Amphibia > Anura > Ranidae > Aquarana > Aquarana catesbeiana. Next base: position 111,675,688 of record NC_133327.1, read on the forward strand.
CAATTGAGCCTGGCAAGCAGTATATAGACTTTCATATAGGACCCAATTATTTTATAAAATTTACGGTAAGGCCAAGTTCACATTTGTATGGTTTGATAATACACTCACACTACTGTGCATTATATTGCGCAATAACATGCATTGTGTTTAGACAGGCCAATAATTTTGAATGAGCCTCCAAGGCACCCAATCGTAGCAAAAACCACACCTTGCCCTTTTTTGGGAATGCAGTGCAATGCAGTCCAGGTGCTTTGTTTTAGTGAGTTGGGATGCCATTCAAAATGAATGGAAACTCTGCACTTTGATGTGTATAATGTGTTCTACTGAGAGTTGTCGTAACACATGCATTACTGTGTTGCAACCAGTCCCGAGGTATAGACTAGTATTTTTTTTGTCTGGTTTGTTCACTGGTTACCTTTTAGGTTTTAAAGTGAATGCCCAGTCAAAATGTTTTCTTTGGTTCAAGATAGAATAGGGAAGGATTAAAATCTTTGAGATTTTACTGCATACCAGGGATCTCTCCCACATACTGTCACAGTGAGAATGGTTTCACCAAACAGAACGTGAGGGAATATCTCCTACAGCAACATACAGAAATAAAACAGCATTTTTTTGCAAAGCAGGGCAAGATTTTTTATTGCTGTATGTGTCCCTCTAAACCCTAGAAAGCAGTAAAACCCAACAGGGAATCTAATCTTTCACTACTCTCTCTTAGAAAATGTAGGGATGCGCTCCCTAACAGCCATGCTATAGTAGTGTTATTCTAGTATTTTTGCAAAGCTTTTTGTGGAACATTTTGTGCAGGGACAATCTGTATTACATAGTTTGCCAGAATCTAAGAAGGCTCCAAATTTGGGTGACAAGAGTGCATACCGAGAGTTCTATCTGTTGTGTTGTGTCAACTGGCCAACCACTGGTGACAGTGGGTAGGTCCGGGCCTTGACAACATATAAGTATTGTTGTATTGTATGGTGTGGTTTTTTTTGGAAGAGTTGTTTAGTAGTCCTCAGTGCTTAGGGAGAGGTCCCCTCATGAGCAGGCTGTATGCCTGTACCTGCACGCTATGTTGGCTTGAATTAGTCCTATGCTAGAGTCAAAAAGCTGGAATATAAGTTACCTAACAACCTCCTGTATTATGGCTGCATTGTTCCAGTGGAAACCAGTGGCTTCTGGATGCTGAGACCCATCCAGTTTCTGCTAACCAGTGTATCTGTAGGAACCCCATACACTTTCAGATATAGGCAGAGGCACTAAAGAATAAAGAACTGATTACCCCATCTCCCACTTTACGAAGGCTCAAGATAACCTACTTACCCCAGAGCTACAGAGTAAGGGGATGTAAGTGTTTGCAGGAGTGGGTCATCACAAAGTTACAGTAAAAGAAAAGGTTTTGACTAGACATACACTTGAAGTTTAAATATGAACATTATATTTCAGTTTTAAGTGGAAAATGACAGATGCAATTATCAATTGGCTTTTCTACTCATGCTATGAACCATTTATAAAGAAAACAAACTGTAAGGTTTTTTGCATCTTTTGTTCAAATGAAGGATATTTAGCTAATGTAACCTGAAAGTTGAGTCTATTACCCATCAACACCGGGCACTTTCACCCCATTCCTGCCCAGGTCATTTTCAGCTTTTAGCGCTGTCAAACATTGAATGACAAGTGCGCGATCACTGTACCCAAATTAGTTTTTAATCATTTTGTTCACACAAATAGAGCTTTCTTTTGGTGGAATTTATTCACTGCTGGGTTTTTAATTTTTTTTACAAACAAAAAAAGAAAAAAGACCGAATATTTTGAAAAAAAAAGGTTTTCGTTTCTGTCAGTAAATTTTTTAAATAAGTAATTTTTCTCCTTCGCTGATGTGTGCTGATGAGGCTGCACTGATGGGCACTGATAGGCTGCACTGATGGGCACTGAGAGGCACTGATGAGGCGGCACTTATGGGCACTGATGAAGCAGCACTTATGGGCACTGTATTAGGTGGCACTGAAAGGGAGGTGATAAGGGAAAAGGTTGGAATCTTCATCAGATTATTATTATTATTATGACTGTTTTTTTCATGTTCCAGTGACAACCGCTTCCTTATATTCTTGTTCTGCTGAATACAAAATATTTGACCTTAATCTTAGTATATCCAAATACAAAGCAAAATAAATAAATAAAATAAAATCTTCTCCCTCAGTTGGTTAACTCAGTCAATTGAATCATCCCCTATGAGAATATAATTTATGACAACAGAGGTTGTCCCCGTAAACACCATAAGATTTGGGATCCTTGGTGTAACTCTACTCCTACTTTAACTAGCAATGATTAATATTATTTTGCATGATATTCTACCTGTCTGTCTATCTTCTATCTGGGTCTGACAGACAAGTCAACTGAACTCCGCTCCCACTGGATTCATAATGAAAACACAAGACGGCTGTTGCAGTTTTGAACTGTTTATTGCTACATGCACTAAAGTGCCTACTAAGGTTACAGATCATTATTTTCGGATGTAAAATTTGTCATATTGCAGCAAATTGTATAATTTATCCTGTATTTTGCACTTTCTGTTTTCAGAGTTGAAGAAAAAAAATCTTACACAGTAATCTGGCTGTATTTAAAATGTGATATTATTTTGGTTTAGTTATCAGTTACAGTAAGTGACTCTGGACATGGGTAAGTTTTCAGATAACAATGATTGAAAGCTGAGTCATTTTCTAACATAACCAGAATGAACTCAACATCTCAGAAAATCAGGAATGTAACACAATGCAAGCATAGAAAGTCTATTAAGTAATTACCGTATTTATCGGCGTATAACACGCACATTCATTTTAAGAGGGAAGTTTCAGGAAAAAAACTTAAATTTTAAATAAGGAACTTTGAAGCAAAATAAGGGTCAGTGCCCATCTGCAGCCTCACCATTGCCATCAATGCAGCCTGATCAATGCCCATCTGCAGCCTTACAAGTGCCATCAATGCAGCCTCATCAGTTCACATCAATGCAGCAGCCTCGCCATTGCCATCAATGCTGCAGCCTCGCCATTGCCATCAATGCAGCAGCCTCGCCATTGCCATCAATGCAGCAGCCTCGCCATTGTCATCAATGCAGCAGCCTCACCATTGCCATTGATGCAGCCTGATCGATACCCATCTGCAGCCTAGAGGGGACAGGGAGGGGGGCGGGACAAGCACCAACAGATTACATGGGGCGGCACAGTGGTGCAGTGGGTAGCACTTTCGCCTAGCAGTAAGAAGGGTCGCTGGTTCGAATCCCAACCACGACACTACCTGCCTGGAGTTTGCATGTTCTCCCTGTGCCTGCGTGGGTTTCCTCCGGGTACTCCGGTTTCCTCCCACACTCCAAAGACATGCTGGTAGGTTAACTGGATCCTGTCTAAAAATTGTCCCTAGTATGTATGAATGTGAGTTAGGGACCTTAGATTGTAAGCTCCTTGAGGGTAGGGACTGATGTGAATGTACAATGTATATGTAAAGCGCTGCGTAAATTGATGGCGCTATATAAGTAACTGAAATAAATAAATAAATAAATTACATACAGTGAGAATCTCCTATGATAGACAGAACAGTGGTCCAATGGCAGCCCAGGAGACGGGACTTCCTATTACAGAGGCTGCCAAGTAAACAGGAGATTCTCACTGTACATAATCTGACGGCGCCCATCCCGTCCCCCTCCCTGTCCCCTCCGAGGCAGCTAAAATTAAAGTATTGGCGTATAGCACGCACACGCTATTTGCATCCGATTTTCTTGTTGAAAAAATGAGTGTTATACGCCAATAAATACAGTAATTTCAGTAATTGGTCTAAACACTTGATGAGATAGCACTTTCACTTAGTGCTTTTGCCACAATTTTTAAGTATGTACAGCATATTTGCCTATTATGGCAGACTTACCTGCCTAAAGGGACATCCCCAGCACTGATACACCCACAATATAGCTTGTCATCGTCACTGACATCTTCACCTGGGGTTCTTGTGTTTTCCTCCATTTAGATTGGCCAGCCCAGCCATACATCATGATTGACTGGATTTTTTAATTGTGTGATTTTCTACAGATAGATCCACTGGAGATTTTTAGGAGAATTGAAAGTGATGAGATTGAAAATTTATGAAATTTATGAGCTCAGATGTGTTTGGATCCTAATCTGAACCCACCTCCTAAATCAATTGTACAGAAGAAAGTCCAGAATAATAAATAAGCATCTTAATTACAAAAGGACACTCATCCATTCATAAAAGTTCAATGAACATGATCGATTTTACATGGTAGACCAAAATTGTTTAAAGCATCAGTTTGATATAACTCGACGCACATTTCATGGCTCTTGCCAATCATCAGGAGTAAGATGCTCTGAAAATAAATCAGTAATGTTTATAAGTAGGGATATCCTTTAAACGGAGAAACAACCTCTCAAAAATAAAGGTGTGTAACTTACAGTGTGGCCAAATGGTGGCGCCCAACCTAAGATCCAAAGGAAGAAGGGGGACAAGGATAATCATCTCACCCGGGGCTGAGGTGAGGAATCCCATCCAGGCCAGAAAACAGCAGCCAGGTGAGGACCAGGTGACCATGTCACAACCATGTGGTTCTGGTGTGTGCTTATCAGTCCAAACTGCTCTGCAATGGTAAGAAAATGAAATCATGTGAAATTGATGTGTGTGAGTAATGAGTGGAGCCTATATCAGTAGGTCAGTGAAGTGATGAATGGTGTTGTGATAAAGTGTATGAACTAAAAAACAAAGAAAAAAACCTGCAAAAACAAAATAAAAAAGTAAATGATTGTATCCAAATCAAAAATGAATGATGGACTGTGTAATGTGAAAGCTGTGAATAAACCCAAAGGAATGTAGTGACAAGTATGAAACAAATGAAATTACCTTGTGTGTGGGTCTGTGACTGGAGACATAACTGCTGTCCTGCTTGTGTGAAAGGTTGATGTGAAATGGTCAGCTGGCCAGCCTGAGCAGCTTATATCAGGCATAGGGCGGGTCCCCACCAACACCATGAGCCCCAATAGGATGGAGAGAGGGAGTATGCACAAAGCTCGGCTAGTCAGATTATAGACCAGCATATATGCTCAATCTCTCCAAGTGGCCTCTGCGTGTGCTCCTGTCTTAGTAACGATATCAGTCAGAATCTCGTCTCACATATCGTGACATGCAATATGGGATATATAAAGAAGGAAGGAAGGTTTCCATTGTGTAAAAACATGCAACAGGCTTTATTTATGTAGCAGGGTCCCCTTGAGAACTGCTTGGATTTACCTGCCCATCTGCATCACCATGACTCTGTGAACCTTTGAACCCACCTGACACTCTGGGTTCAGACATCTTTCCACAAGCACCTTTAAATGACACGTCACACAAAATAATATGTTTATATTATCTCAGCTTTTACTGGAGTAAACAAAGTTCCACCGACATGTATAAATTTTAAGTTTGAAAACATTTCTTAAGCTCAGAACATTCACTTCTAACGCTCACTTGTTTTTTAAAATTCATCCCCCGATGTCCGCTTTACTATAAAAAAGAAAGTTATATTCTGTTCTCCTGGCCGTTCCCATCTTGTGTGTGGGCATGTGAAGCCCACAAGCATACAGTTCTGGGATACGGTGCAGTTGAGTGACCAGCATGCACCGCCCGTTCTCAAGCATGCACAGTATGACAGGCTCGCATCGCCGTAAAGTTCTCACACTGCCATCACAATGGGCATCGTCGTCGGAAGTGCCCGCCCCGTTGTGATGGCACCAAAGCCCTCGGCGTTGTCCACTGACTCCTGGGAAATGATGACACACATCTCCCAGGAGCAGTACAGAGCAGAGGCAACCCCAGGCCGGCCTGATCAACCTTTAAATCCTAATGAGAGATCAGACAGAATAAGAATAGTGTAGGGCCCTTTAAATAGTAGCAACATCAATGTCCGAGGTGCAGGCCTGATAGGGTTCACCAGCAGTTGGAGCTCATTAGATTACATCCAATAAGGCACAGTGATGTATTAACAGACTGACTGGCTTAAACAGGCTAATGGTACTCCTTGAAATGGTTGTAGGTAGAGGTGTCTATGTACAGTGTTCAAATATAGGTGCAGTAAAGTGTTCCCAAGGTAAAGGTGTCTGTACACAGTGTTCCAATAAAGTAACCAGGGAAAGATTGCAGAAGATGAGCAATTGCCCTCTCACCAATGACTGGACTGAACTAGATGCCTTGCAGACAGCGACCCGGGAAGAGACGTATGTCAAAGAAGCCACCAGTGATGACCCAAAGGGGTAGAGTGGACGAACGTGGTGTTGCTGAGTTGGTGCCGTGAAGATGTCTGACGAACAGCGAGCAGAGTTAGGCCCTCCGAGGCCAGGCTGGATCCACTTGAACACTGTGTGGTAGGCCGTAACCTCTCTCTCTCCATCACGGAGAGGTGTGCATCACACAAGGCCCAGGAGGAAGAGAGCGTGGAGCGGATCTCCTGTCTCCTTTATAGTGTCTCCCAGAAGTCTCCACGGTTGGTAGCAAGGATCCCTGGGATGTGTCGTTCCGGGATAAAGGTTATACCATGGAATCACTGGTCAGAAAGACTACTTGTCCCACAATCCATTGGGTTGGGCTCACCGATATGATGACAGTCACTGGCACCCAGTATTAAAGGGCCATAACTATAGGTGAGGAATGACGGGGAAAGCACACAGTATTACAGTTATAGTCCACCATACAGCACAGCGATGAATGATACTTTTACAGGGAATAGCTGGTTTTACAAAGGCATTTCGTGCACAAAGTGGATTTACATCCTTTGTGGCTGTTGAGGAATATATTTAAATGAAAGTTTTTGTGCCCGGGTTCTTTTTAAATAAGCAGGAAAAGCTATTCCTAAACTGGTTGCCTAGTTGGTTGGACTGATCTGTGGTGTCGCTGTGTGGTTATATTGTTACTCTTGACTGAATGTCACAAGTCATTGCTGAATAAGATTTCCTAAGTTTCACATGGGAACTTTTTGCTCTAGACACAGACACCTGAAACAGCTTTTCAACACATCAACATTACACTTCATTTCAGAGCAAGTAGCTGAAGCCTATACATCTCAGATGTGAACTTTCTGCACTTTGTCCGGGATGTGGTGAATAAACTAAATGCTCTGTACACAACGCAGCATGTCCAACACCTCCTTTCCATCTTTGGTGCAATTTGTTCATGTTATGTGCATATTTCACCTCTGGTAATGTGCAGCTGTGTTTCACATTGACAAAGGGGGGGGGGGGTAGGAGAAAGCACATTTGACAATTAGTTAAAAGAAACCTGTGATGAGAAATATGAGGAATGATTGTAAAATTCTGTGCTTTACTTCATTAGCTATGTTTGGCTTAAGCTGGATACACATTATACAATTTTCTACAGATTTTTTTCCTTTAGATTTACCATAACCATATAATAGGAGGTCGAACCTAAACACTTTCAATTTGTTTTCAATCAGACAGGCTCTAGCTACTACATAGGTGAATATAAAGGAAATCTAACAATAAAAGTTGTATAGTGTGTATCCAGCTTTAAAGCGGTTGTAAACTGCTGAAGAAAAAGAAAAAAAAAATGCAAGACAACGGCATAATGTACTAGTATGCATTGCATACTAGCACATTATGGAATACATACTTTAGAATGAAGCCCTTCCAACAGCGCCCGCTCACCACTGAGACGGCTGACATCTTCCCCCGGCGTTCCTTACGGGTTTGCGGGCTGCGTGTGGGAGCCGCCTTTTTATGGCACGGGCTCTGGAGGTCCGGCACTGTAAGGCACTGTAAGCGGTGAAAGTTTAGGAGATATTCACAGTACCTACAGGTAAGCCTTATTATATGCTTACCTGTAGGTACAAGTGATGTAACCGAGTTTACAATCACTTTAATACTTTCTGAATAACTGACCAAAAACAATCCTGCAACAACTAAATCAGAGTGAAATCAGAACTCCTAATCTATATACTTGCTCATGAGTTAAAGGCTAACTCCACTTTCGTAGCAAAAAATTCAAGAAATAAAACAAAATAGCATATACCATTGCTACACTAACCATTTTGTTTTTTAAAGTGGAACTGAAGTCTTCTTTAAGGGAAACTGCAAGCAAACAGGTTATCAATGCAGGAAAGACATGCAATGTCTCTTTTGCAATAGTATGTATCTACCTGTCTGCTCACAGCAGGATCTCCAGTATGTAAACTCAGCTGTGCATGTGCACCTCAGCTTACAGCGCTGGGCTGATCACTGTGTGTCATGATGATTGGCTGCTGCACATGTTCAGGAGTGAGGTCATCCCACGCTACTACCAATGAAGACTGGCACACACAAAAAAGATGGTGAGGGATGGGACCATTGCAAAAAAAGCCAAGTAAGGATCCCTTTAGTTCTGCTTTAATCACTTGCCGACTGGCTCACGCCGATATACGTCGGCAAAGTGGCACGGGTGCGCACCAAAATGGCATACTCGTATGTCACTGCTTCATCGGCGGCTAGCGGTCACGTGCACATGCGCCCCCTGCGCGCTGCAGGAGCTTGCCCGCGGGTCCCGTGGAATTCGATGTCCACCAGTGGCCCACAATCGTGGCACGGTGAGGCAAAACGGGGAGATGCCTATGTAAACAAGGCATTTCTCTGTTCTGCTTAGCAACATGACAGGGATCTACTGCTCCCAGTGATCGGAAGCAATGATCACTGTCATGTTCTAGTGAGCCCATCCGCCCTACAGTTAGAACACACTGAGGGAACACACTTAACCCCTTGATCGCCCCCTAGTGTTTAACCTTTTCCCTGCCAGTGACATTTACACAGTAGTCAGTGCATTTTTATAGCGCTGATTGCTGTGTAAATGTCAATGGTCTCAAAATAGTGTCAAAAGTGTCCACCGTAATGTCACAGTCACAATAAAAAACGCAGATCGCCGCCATTGCTAATAAAAGAAAAAAGTAATAATAAAAATGACATAAATCTAACCCCTATTTTGTAGATGCGATAACTTATGCGCAAACCAATCAATATACACTTATTGCGATTTTTTTTACCAAAAATATGTAGAAGAATACATATTGGCCTAAACTGAGGAAGAAATGTGTTTTTTTATATATTTTTGGGGGATATTTATTATAGCAAAAATTAAAAAAATATTGCTTTTTTCAAAATTGTCGCTTTTTTTTTATAGCACAAAAAATAAAAACCACAGGAGTGATCAAATACCACCAAAAGAAAGCTATGTTTGTGGGAAAAAATAGACGTCAATTTTGTTTGGGTAAAACGTCGCACAACCCCGCAATTGTTAGTTAAAACGTTGTAGTGCCGTATGGAAAAAAAGGGCTTGGTCGGAAAGGGGGTAAATCCTTCCAGGGCTGAAGTGGTTATTGTCATTAAAAATTACCTTTGTTTATCAATCTGCAGATGCTGTAATTTTCTGTAAAATTTAATGCAATATGGCAACTTGGAGGCATTCTGTACACAGTTGTGTACAGGACACCTCCAAAAATGTTATTTCCTGCTTGTGTGATTGCTTCAGTGATTTTCCTGGACATTTACACTAAGATCAAATTCAGATTTTGGGCATTCTTTGCAATAGAAATGTAAGTGCGATACTCTCCAAAGGTTAATCAATTTCAGAGGGATGTAGACACCGTAGTTTTCCTCATTAGAACACAGAAAGTGCATCAACTGATTAATAATGAACCAGAATCATTCAGAATGAGTAGTATGCAATCAGCCTGGTGAAATAAAGTGCTATTTCTTCATAGCAACAAAAGGTAGGAATCTGCTGCACAGTTTGTTAAAATACCTGCAATGTACATTAATCAGGGGTTTGTTATTTTCTCAATGTAGCGCTACCCCTGAAGGAGCCACTTTAATGGCTAATAATAATTCGTGTTACATAGTTACATAGTTACATAGTAGGTGAGGTTGAAAAAAGACACAAGTCCATCAAGTCCAACCTATGTGTGTGATTATATGTCAGTATTACCTTGTATATCCCTGTATGTTGTGGTCATTCAAGTGCTTATCTAATAGTTTCTTGAAACTATCGATGCTCCCCACTGAGACCACCGCCTGTGGAAGGGAATTCCACATCCTTGCCGCTCTTACAGTAAAGAACCCTCTACGTAGTTTAAAGTTAAACCTCTTTTATTCTAATTTTAATGAGCCACGAGTTGTTCTCTGTGTAGCAACTGTAAAGGGGATAAACTTTAGTCCTGACTCTTCAGCCGGATAACATTGGGGCCAATGGTTCCATTGGCGCACATGAGGACAATCAATAAGGCCAGCAGTAGGGATGAGCTTCGAGTTCGAGTCGAACTCCTGTTTGACTCGAACATCGGTTGTTCCCCAGTTCGCCGAACAGTGAACAATTTGGGGTGTTCGTGGCAAATTCGAATGCCGCAGAACACCCTTTAAAAGTCTATGGGAGAAATTAAAAGTGCTAATTTTAAAGGCTTATATGCAAGTTATTGTTATAAAAAGTGTTTGGGGACCTGTGTCCTGCCCCAGGGGACATGGATCAATGCAAAAAAAGTTTTAAAAAAGGCAGTTTTTTCGGGAGCAGTGATTTTAATAATGCTTAAAATGAAACAATAAAAGTGTAATATTCCTTTAAATTTCGTACCTGGGGGGTGTCTATAGTATGCCTGTAAAGGGGCATATGTTTCCCGTGTTTAGAACAGTCTGACAGCAAAATGACATTTCAAAGGAAAAAAGTCATTTAAACTACTCGCGGCTATTAATGAATTGCCGGTCCAACAATACACATAAAAGTTCATTGATAAAAACAGCATGGGAATTCCCCACAGGGGAACCCTGAACCAAAATTAAAGAAAAAAAAATGATGTGGGGGGTCCCCCTAAATTCCATACCAGGCACTTCAGGTCTGGTATGGATATTAAGGGGAACCCCGGCCAAAATAAAAAAAAATGGCGTGGGGTCCCCCTCAAAATCTATACCAGACCATTCAGGTCTGGTTTGGATTTTAAGGGGAACCCCGCGCCAAAATTAAAAAAATAATGGCGTGGGGTCCCCCCAAAAATCCATACCAGACCCTTATCCGAGCACACAACCTGGCAGGCTGCAGGAAAAGAGGGGGGACAAGAGAGCGCCCCCCCCTCCTGAACCGTACCAGGCCACATGCCCTCAACATTGGGAGGGTGCTTTGAGGTAGCCCCCCAAAACACCTTGTCCCCATGTTGATGAGGACAAGGGCCTCATCCCCACAACTCTTGCCCGGTGGTTGTGGGGGTCTGCGGGCGGGGGGCTTATCGGAATCTGGAAGCCCACCTTTAACAAGGGGACCCCCAGATCCCGGCCCTCCCCCCTGTGTGAAATGGTACCATTTTACTAAAAAAGTGTAAAAAATGTTAAAAATGACAAGAGACAGTTTTTGACAATTCCTTTATTTAAATGCTTCTTCTTTCTTCTTTCTTCTATCTTCTATCTTCCTTCGGTTTCTTCCTTCATCTTCTTCTTCTTCTGGTTCTTCCTCCGGTGTACTCGTCCAGCATCTTCCTCTGCGGCGCTGGCGTCTTCTTCCCTTCTTCTCCTCGGGCCGCTCCGCATCCATGATGGCATGGAGGGAGGCTCCCGCTGGGTGACGCTTCTCTCTTCATCTTCTTCTCTTCATCTTCTTGTCATCTTCTTCTTTTCGGGTCGCTCCGCATCCATGATGGCATGGAGGGAGGCTCCCGCTGTGTGATGCTTCTCCTCTTCTGACGGTTCTTAAATAATGGGGGGCGGAGCCCCCCGGTGACCCCGCCCCCTCTGACGCACAGGGACTTCACGGGACTTCCTTGTGGCATTCCCCGTGACCTCAGAAGGGGGCGGGGTTATGTAACGGGTGACCCCGCCCTCTCTGACGTCACGGGGAATGCCACAGGGAAGTCCCGTCAAATCCCCGTGCGTCGGAGGGGGGCGGGGTCACTGGGTGGCCCCGCCCCCGTTATTTAAGAACTGTCAGAAGAGGAGAAGCGTCACACAGCGGGAGCCTCCCTCCATGCCATCTTGGATGCGGAGCGGCCTGAAAAGAAGATGAAGACAAGAAGAAGAAGAGAAGAAGATGAAGAGAAGAAGATGAAGAGAGAAGCGTCACACAGCGGGAGGTTCCCTTCATGCCATCATGGATGCGGAGCGGCCCGAGGAGAAGAAGGGAAGAAGACGCCGACGCTGTGGAGGAAGATGCCGGACGAGAACACCGGAGGAAGAACCAGAAGAAGAAAAAGATGGAGGAAGAAACCGAAGGAAGATAGAAGATAGAAGAAAGACGAAAGAAGATAGAAGAAAAAAGAAGCATTTAAATAAAGGAATTGTCAAAAACTGTCTCTTGTCATTTTTAACATTTTTGACACTTTTTTAGTGAACCATTTCACACAGGGGGGAGGGCCGGGATCTGGGGGTCCCTTGTTAAAGCCCCCCGCCCGCAGACCCCCACAACCACCGGCCAGGGTTGTGGGGATGAGGCCCTTGTCCTCATCAACATGGGGACAAGGTGTTTTGGGGGGCTACCCCAAAGCACCCTCCCAATGTTGAGGGCATGTGGCCTGGTACGGTTCAGGAGGGGGGGCGCTCTCTCGTCCCCCCTCTTTTCCTGCGGCCTGCCAGGTTGCGTGCTCAGATAAAGGTCTGGTATGGACTTTTAGGGGGACCCCACGATATTTTTTTTTTAAATTTTGGCCGGGTTTCCCCTTAATATCCATACCAGACCCGAAGGGCCTGGTATGGAATTTAGGGGGACCCCCACGTCATTTTTTTAAAAAATTTTGGTTTGGGGTTCCCCTGTGGGGAAATCCCATGCCATTTTTATCAATGAACTTTTATGTGTATTGTCGGACCGGCAATTCATTAATAGCCGCGAGTAGTTTTAAATGACTTTTTTCCTTTGAAATGTCATTTTGCTGTCAGACTGTTCTAAAAACGGGAAACATGCGCCCCTTTACAGGCATACTATAGGCACCCCCCAGATACAAAATTTAAAGGGATATTACACTTTTATTGTTTCACTTTAAGCATTATTAAAATCACTGCTCCCAGAAAAACGGCCGTTTTTAAAACTTTTTTTTGCATTGATCCATGTCCCCTGGGGCAGGACCTGGGTCCCCAAACACTTTTTATGACAATAACTTGCATATAAGCCTTTAAAATTAGTACTTTTGATTATTCATGTTCGTGTCCCGTAGACTTTAACGGTGTTCGCGTGTTCGAACAAATTTTTTGCCTGTTCGCATGTTCTGGTGCAAACCGAACAGGGGGGGGTGTTCGGCTCATCCCTAGCCAGCAGGCAGTAATAGAGCTATAAAACAGCTGTGTAGTCAGATCATAAGGGCTCGGCCTCTAGTAGTAGCAACAAGTAATGTCTGCAATGCCCTCTCACCAGACCCAGCAACACAGCAATAGTGGTCACTCTGATTAGGTGTATGCTCCCTCTGGGTTGCCTGGGGTGACTCCAGTCCTTAGCACAGAGTGACTGTATTTTAGTGGGCTTTCCAGTGGCTCAGTCTCCCTGTCTTCCCTCTGGAATGGTCCCCACAGCGTAGTCATCCCACTCTCTCTCCCTGCCCTGAAATGCGCTCTCCTCTCACTTGTAATTTGCCCAGGAAAGTCCAGACTTCTCCCCCTTTCTTAAACTTGGCTAGGAAGGGGCTGTAGTCCAGGCACCCATTGCTTACACTGTGCAGGATCTAAGGGAACTACATGTCCCATGATACTTCCCCAGCCTGAGTTGATTGGTCCTTTGCTGCTTACCAGGAGAGAGAAGAGGGAGTGGGGAATTCACACAGCCACTCTGAACACAGCCAACAGCTGTGCTTCTATCTTTTGCAACAGTGGCAGGGAAGGAGGTGAAGGAGGAGAGCATCACAGGAGAGCGCTGCACTGCACAGTACTCCTCCAGCAAAAGTAAGCAAGAAAAGTGGAGTTACTTTCCCTCTTTTAAGCTGGCCATAGATGGATCAAAATGTGTCTGGTTCAGCAGGGACCATCTATCATTTTTTTTATTTTTTATTCAATCAGAAGCTACAGCCGATGGGCTGAATCACTGATCAGTGTATTCTGACAGTGGAAGATTCCCCACCCCGATACAGGAAGGATTCCTCCATTCACCTCACTTGTGTGGATGAGAGAATTCATTTGTTTCTTTTTTTCGATCAGCCTGGTCCATCTATGCCCAGCCTTAGTTAGTTATTTAAGCCATTGGATCAACATGACAGCCAAGCATCTTGCCTTTTTAGAAACGCTTAAGGGAAAAACAATGACGACACAAATACACAATGCAGTTAAGTACCATTCATTTGTCATGCCATGCCATGCATTGTGATGCACTGTGGGGAAAAAATGGATTATGGATTGTTTTTTATGCATTTCTGTACACTGGCAGGCCATAGAGGAATACAATTATTACACACAAGTGCAATAGCTGCTCTTCACAGCCTCTTCTAAACACTATTCATTTATCATGGCAATCAGACCAGGGAGGAACCCTATGAGCAGTGTTGGAATGAGGTCTTCTGGCACCCAAGGTAAGGATGCCAAAGTGCAGCCCCCACACTCTTTAATGCGGCTTTACAAAAAAATATGTATTGAAAATGAAAGAAAAAAAAGAAGAGAATGAAGGAGTTAATAAAATTATTAAGGATTAACCAAAATTGTAACTACAAATGTTAGCGTTAAAAAACGAATTAAGGCTAACTACAATTTTTTTTATTTGTAATTTTTCCCTTTTATAAAAAATCATGTTTTTGGTGTATAGCAACATTTTTTTTTTATTTAGTGTTACAAGCAGAAATTAATGCAAATTTAAAAATCTTACATAAAACATTTACAAAAAATACAAAATAAAACAAAATGCTGATCATAAAACAGTTTAAGGTTCACTAAAGACCTAAATTGTTTGTTTTTTAAAGTTGTATTTTTATTCATACACAATAGTAATTTATGAATGAATTCTACAGCAGTAGATTTTGACTCATAAATAAATGCAGAACAGGATCTGGGCTGTCAAATTGATAACAGTCCTGCAGATTACACAGTTTTTAATTTTTTTAAAGCTGAATGAGAAAAGCAAATATTGTCTAAATATAAGAGGCATGAGTATTCTTAATTGGATTTCAGACTGCTTTGTATATTTTTTGTGCAAACTTTTTCCTCATTGCAGAATTTCATACATGTAGCAGTTTGCCCCCCTTCCCCCCAGTGAAAGTAAATATATTTCAGGAGGGGGGGGGGCATGCTCAGAATAAGGGTCTGGCATGGTATTTTTTAATGAAGTCCCCCTTAAAATCCATATGGTCTGTTAGGGATTTCCTGGGGAGAAAGAAAGCATTATTTTGCTTGAGGTACCCCCTACCTACTTGTCGACCACGCTATAGCCAAATGATGGTTAAAGCGGTCGTCCAGTTCTGGGAGGGACAGCTGGACAGCTGTCAAAGAAAAGCACTTAATGTACTACACAGAGATGCACCCCTTCACAGGCAGGATTAGGACACCCTCCAGGCATGCTATTTGAAGGAATTGGACATTTTAAATGTTTCACTTCAAGCACATAAAAAAATCACTGCTCCTGACCAAATCAATTTAATTTTTTTTTTTCGCATTGCTACATGTTCCTCATAGGGGTGAACACCTTCCCCCTCATGCTATTTTTTATACCCTCTTGTCTATTAACCCAGAAAATGGCCATTTTTAATTTGGCAGATTCAACTTTGCTCAGGTTTGGCATTCAAACATCTTCCATTCAAATCCCAGGTCAGTTTGGCAGTTCGTCGCTATAACTCCTATTGCAGTGTTGGTCAAAAGATTTCAAATCCCCGGACTGCTTCATGAACTGCATGGGCACTGACAGCTCAGCACCCACAGAGGTAAGTACAGCAGGGACCAGGGGGGTGGAGAGGGTGTACAGTGGTAATTCACCTTTTGTTTTTTTTTCTGAAAAGGTGAACTAACACTTTTAGCCTTTCAGCAGTATAAAGCTGATTTTATTTTAAAGTAAAGGTCTATAAACACTTCTAGTATTTACATATATTTAGTTATAAAAGCCTTTATCAACCTTTTTGAAGGAAACCTTGACATATTTTTCCAAGCTGAGGAAACCCCTGCATAATATCATAATATATTATGTTGGCAGTGGTTTCTCATCTGAGAGGCAGAAGTTGCTCATTGCTCAAGAAACCCCCAGAAACCTCTGGAGGAACCCTTTGTTGAGAAGGCCAAGTTGTATAAATGAACAATTAAAGAGCAATGGGTAAGAGAGGGAAGTACATTCAAATAAGGGACTGTCACTCCAGACTAGAAACATTTGGGGCTATGATGTATAATATAAAAGTATAACCAACATTGTCCTGCATGTCAGACTGTTTCCTGATGTTTGCACAGCATGATGGGAGATATAAGTCAACCACATTCCTTATTGTTGTGTTCCATTTGTACCAAAGTATGTTGATGTCCTCCAGGGAGAGATTGGAGAGTTTTTTTACTTTCCACAAATACCTCCTCATAAAAAAACAAGAACTATACAAGTGAGACTTTTATAGTTGTTGGTCACGTGCTTCCTGCCTCTCAGATTTGGTCATCGGTAATCTTATTACAATTAAATTTATGTCTTGTTATGAGCTTTTGCCCATTTTACAATCATGCTGATTTATATATATGTTAAGTAGGTTTATATGCAATCTATAGCAGATATCAGCAACACAAATTTTATTAGTACTTTAATCTTGTTTTGTAGATGTACAATTCAAATGTTCTCATCTCCAGCAGATGTGTTACTGTCACCACCAGCAATAAATTGTAATACTAGATCCATAAGACACTTTAACAATGTTTTCCCCCCACAAGGAATTGCACTTATAGTTCGCTGAGTTTTATAAAAGTGAGTAAATCGCACTATAAGGTCTTAAAAACAAACTTTGTGTAGGCATTGTTTATGAGAAGCCGGATCGTAATCATTTCGCCAGTCTGACTCTAACTCCAATGAATGAAAACATATGTAAATCACTTTACTGCTGGTTAATGGCTGTGCTGAAATACTAACAATAGCTTTCAAACTCATCCACAACTCGGACCCCAGCAGCATCACTAACCTAGTCTCAAAATACCAACCAAATCCTTTTCTTTGTTTCCTCCAAGACCTCCTGCTCTCTAGTTCCCTTATCACCTCCTCCCATGCCTGCCTCTAGGACTTCTCCCAAGCCTCTCCTATCCCATGGAACTCCCTGCCCCAATCTGTCCAAATATCTCCTACTCTGTCCACTTTTAGATGATACATGTATAGAGAATTATCCCTGGGAGGTCCACAGATTGGGCGTCCCTGGGATAAAAAAGACAGCTACTTTTGGTCAGAAAGGGCAGTCGGAGAGGTCGTGAATAAAAATAAGTATCAAATTTTATTTATAAATATCAAACTCACTGGTGTAAACACATTTTGTTGCTTTCTATCAGGGTTAATAGCCTTGAAATGTCCAGTTGAAGCTACGTAACCCAAATGTTGTGAAACGCGTCGATGTAAGCTACATGCAGGGACGCCGAGTCAGTGATCCCCGATGCACCTTATGGTAGCAGAGGAGCGGAGCAGCGAAGACCTACCGCATACGAAGCGACATGGCGAGCTGAGCTGAAAGCATGTCTAGCGCAAGCCGCTGTTGAACTGGAGTGCTGTGGAATAACGAACAACCAATCGCCTGATTATCAGGACACCTGATCCACCTGTAACCGGTCAGCTATCCAGCGCAGTGGGACGTGGAACTGTCAGATTACTGAGATCCTACACTTTCTAATAGCTGTCCTACTATCCAAGCGCAGGTAACCGGGAAAGGCAAGGAGCTTGTCTCACCCCTGAAATACCGGAGTCCACATAAGGAAGGAAGGCGGTAACGTAATACAAACGATTGATTTATCCACTCTGAAGCATTCCAATTTAGTAATGTGGTTGATGTGTATAGAAAATCTTTAATGATTTGTGAGCCGAGGTAAGCTTGGGATAATTAGAGAAATAAGGGACTGCTAATTCAGCGCTTCCACTATCACTGACCACTCGCATGCACGCAATTGCTTATAGTCATTGTTTGACCAACCTGATTCCAATCATGAACTGAGTCTATAGAAATGCCTCGTACATCTATGTCCAGATTTCGCTATTATAAGCATGGGACAGTAAATTGGATATCAATATTTTGAGAGGACTTTCTAGAAATCTGAGGGACTTGTATAGGTTTAGGCACTATAGCTTCTCGCTGCTTCATAAACCGCTTCATTAACCGCTCCCCGACATACGGCTCCATATAAGATCTTATCCATCTAGCCAATTCAGGTCATTAGTACCCCCGGGGACCACCTCTGCATAACAACCCCATTACATACTATATAATTAGACCTTTCCTTAACTTAATAATAACACTGGCAATTAGCCATAGGGACTGCAAAAGTGGATCCCATCAGGCGCCTGCATTGTATGTTATTTGTTGGTTTGTTTTAGTGTGTGTACTGTCAGTCCTAGTGTCGTTATCTGTTACATTGATACATCATTTGTTATGATATACATTTGTAGTATCATTTTATGATAGGTTGTCAGAGGTTTCAAGGCTATTAACCCTGATAGAAGGCAACAAAATGTGTTTACACCAGTGAGTTTGATATTTATAAATAAAATTTGATACTTATTTTTATTCACGACCTCTCTGACTGCCCTTTCTGACCAAAAGTAGCTGTCTTTTTTATCCCAGGGACGCCCAATCTGTGGACCTCCCGGGGATACATCTCTATACATGTATATGCTACAGGCTACGGCCAGAACCTCCAAAGTGGAGGAGTGGCAGAGAGCAAACTACAGCTTTATAATCATTAGAGTGTGAGTTATTATGTGGTTATTTTGCAGTTTTTGGTTCACTTTTAGATGATCCCTGCAAACCCTTCTCTTCAGAGAAGCCTATTCTGCCCCCACCTAACAGCTGTAATTTTATTTTCTCCATCAGCTCACCCCCCCCCCCTCTGATTCCTCCTGTATTGAATTGTATTTTACCTGTACTGTCTGCCCTCATGTTGTAAAGCGCTGCTCAAACTGTTGGCACTATATAAATCCTGAGTAATATTAACAATATTTAGAAACCCTTTGCAGTATCTTTGGCTTCAAACCAGAATTTTTCTCTGCAGTTGAAATGGAGGTGCCCAGTAACTAGATTACTTCTAATGAACTAACCTTAAGCATTCTAAGTTCCAAATGTTTTAATGCAGTAGATTGCCATGGGCTTGTGTGTATGGAGACAAGTCTCTGTGTATGCTCTGTTAGCCCAAGTTTCAGGAAATACTAGAAAGACATGAGGTGCTGTGTAACCTATTTTGATCCCATGAGTCATTTCCTACAGAATGTAAAGTTCATCTTGATTCAGCTGAATAGTATACTGAATTCAGATCCTGATTCATATTAAAATGGGCAATGCCATGGGTCACCCTAAGATAAAGACAGGATCACTGCGTGGAAGATAAATATAAATCAGTCAGTGAATGCTGCTTGATGTTTTCTTGTATGATGGCTCTTGACCATCTCTGTGTCACACAGCAGCTCCTGAAATAGCTGATCTGTGAGGCTACATGAAGATTGATTCCAAAAGTTTAGCATAAGTTCTACATTAAACACATTTTTTCTGTTGATGAATGTGGAAATGTCCAGACACACCAACAGTTAAAGTGAAGGGAGTAGGCACCAAAAGATGATAAACGAGTCATTGGTGCTTCCTAAAGGCACACCCCCTGCTATGTATACATCTAAATTGAACAAGACATGGTAATGTAAATGGAAAAACTCATACAGGCAACATCAACCTCTAAATAACTTATTAGCCTACAGAAAGTACTTAAAAAAAAAAAAGTAGTCTTGCTAAGCATAGTTCTCCCGCTATTGAAAATGTAACAGATGTACTCACGATACAGGGGACAATGTGCCCTAAAGAGCAGAGAAAGGATTTTCTTTACAGACATTAAAAGGCCCTAAATAAAATTGTTCTTAATGAAAGCGAGCTAAGAAAACATAGTTTTATTTTATACGTTTGGTGCAACCAAATAGCTGATTAATACTTCAGTTTGTCCTTTTGACTTAGCACCTTGAGGATCAACCTAATGACTTACTTTCACAGCTGAACACTACAAAAGCATCACCTGAACATTGGTGGCACTATTCTTTCTGCCCTTATTAAATCAGCTCATTACTAACAACACTAAAATATCTGTAAATTGTGTCACAATGAAAAACCCTACAGGAATCCAATCTACTAGAGAAAATCAACAATATTTCAAAATAATCGTCTGGGGCAGAAATGAAAGGGAGTAATGTCAATGGTCCAAAGCTTGCGCCATTAGACGAAAATGGAAGCAACTTCCACAGCAACCTAGACTTACTGAGGCTACTATGACAATAAGCTGATTTAGGGCAGGAACATACTGAATGGATATTTGTTGAGTTTTGTATTTGGGACATAAAGCATTTACATGATTAAAAAATGTACGTAGAGGACTGATGAAAAGCTGCAGTATAATGAATGCTGTAGGCAGATGAGTGTTATGGCCAGAAAAGGAACATTTCCAACAAAGGTCCTCTATTTTTAGGCCAATTTCATGACTGATGTATTTTAAGAAGCTATGAATCAACATAGAACACTAAAGCTTTGAGCTTATTTGTACTACTAAATTAATATTCTTTTTAACATGACCTCTGGGCAAACAGCTAAATACACAGTAAAGAATTAATAAAAAATAAATATATTATTTTAAATTTACAACCTTGTTTTAATTATGTTAAAACAATTTGTACCAAGAGCCATACCTATGTTGTCAACAGTATTTTTAAGTACTCATGGTCTCTACTTTATATTTACGGTATATTTAAAGTGATTGTAAAGTCTGTTTTTTTTTTCTATAAAAGTAACAAACAGGTTATATTTACCTGCTCTATTGCAATGGATTTGCCCCTCCCTCCTGTTGCATGCCCCCACAGCAAGCAGCTTGCTATGGGGGCACCCGAGGCAAGTCACATCTCCCTGTGTCCATTCAGACACTGGGCCATGGCCCGGCCCTGCCCCCTCTATCTCCTAATTGGCTAGCTGACTTTGATTGACAGCAGTGAGAGTCAATGGCACCACTGCTGTGTCTCAGCCAATCAGGAGGCAGTATATATATATATATATATATATACTGTTTTACCTATATATGTACAGTTTTAGTTTTGTGGTTCACATACACTACAAAGCCAGTAGGGATGGGTGAATCTGCCTGGGTGAAAATGGCTTCAAGTGATTCTAAAGTAATTCATTTTTTTTAAATAACAAACATCTTGGTTGGTGCCATGGTTTTGCACAGCGCAGCCCCTTTCCTCTTCTTTTTAGGTCCCCTGAAAGCAGTCCTGGTTCCTACCCCTGCCAAATGCAAACCCCTGCCAATGGCTCCCACTGCTGTGTGGGCCAATGAGGAGTGAGAGACCTGGGGGAAACGCTGCTCTCATCCACATCCCTGGATCAACATGGGGCTCAGGTAAGTACTGGGGGTGGGCAGTGGGGGGAGCTACACCCAGAAGGTTTTTTACCTTAAAGCATAGAAAGCATTAAGGTAAAAAAAAACCTTAAGCCTTTAGAACCACTTTAAAGGTGATACGCTCTGTTATGAGGAACATAGGTCTCCTGCGAACCTTTAGTTGCTCTTTGACTCTGTGGTTTAGTTCGCTACTTTCATCCACTGAATATCACAGCTTACAGTTCATTTATCCACTCCTTTCTCTGTGTAGCATTTCTAAGCCAGTGCCATATTTGTATCCCACAAAGCTCTGTGCCATTCACTATTTGTGCTACTGATCCCTGAGCCCTCACTCTGTCTTCCGTATCTCCCAGGCTGGATCCCTAGGGCACCCTTTACTGCAATCATACACAGCTACCGATCGCTGAGGAAGGACCCCAAATATAAATATAAATATTACTAATGTGCAGATAAAGGAACACCTGGGTAGCAGTGACCATAACATGATTTCATTTGATGTTAGCTGTAAACAAGAAATACATAAGGGAAAGATAAAAACACTTAACTTCAAGAGAGCAAATTTTCCAAGGATGAGGGCTGCTCTCGAGGACTTAGACTGGGAGGGAATATTGGCAGCGATAAACATAGAACAGAAATGGGAATTCTTCAAAAAGACTGTTTGGGACCTCACTGCAAAGTATATTCCCATGGGCAATAAGTTTAAAAGGCTAAAAAGAAAACCTATGTGGCTCACGGTCAAAGTTAGAAAAGCTATAAACAATAAGAAAAGAGCTTTTAAAAAATATAAAAATGAAGGAACACTAGTGTCATTTAAATGCTACAAAGAATTTAACAGAATATGTAAAAAGGAAATCAAGGGTGCAAAAATTCAAAATGAACGAGAGATCGCAAAAAATAGTAGGACAAACCCCAAAAAATTCTTCAAATATATTAATAGTAAAAAGGTCAGGTCTGAGCATGTAGGCCCTTTACAAAATAATCTAGAGTGGGTGACTGGGGACAAGGAGAAGGCTAATTTATTAAATACTTTCTTCAGCTCTGTATATACAAAAGAGCATGGGGAAGCTCATGTCCATAAGGGGGGTGGTATTGACACAGCCCCCAATGATCCACAATGGCTCAAAAGGGATATGGTCCAGAAATATTTAGACAGAATAAAGGTGGATAAAGCACCTGGACCTGATGGCATCCACCCACGGATCCTAAAAGAATTGAGCTCTGTAATTTCAAAGCCATTGTATCTAATTTTTAGGGACTCATTAATGACGGGAATAGTACCGCTGGATTGGCGCAGGGCGAACGTGGTGCCTATATTTAAAAAGGGATCAAAGTCTTTACCAAGTAACTATAGACCTGTTAGTTTAACTTCTATAGTCGGGAAGATACTGGAGCGTTTAATAAAAGACCACATAGACGAGTTCTTGCTGGAAAAAAACATTTTAAGCAACAGACAGCATGGGTTCATGAAAGACAGAAGTTGTCAGACAAACCTGATTTCTTTTTATGAAGAGGTAAGTAAAACCTTGGACAGAGGGGTGGCTGTGGACGTGGTTTATTTGGATTTTGCAAAAGCGTTTGATACAGTTCCGCACACACGGCTCATGTGTAAGGTAAAGTCTACAGGCTTGGAAATATCAGTTTGTAAATGGATAGAAAACTGGCTAAAAGACAGAATTCAGAGAGTAGTGGTTAATGATTCTTACTCTGAATGGTCTAAGGTTATCAGTGGTGTACCCCAAGGTTCAGTGCTGGGACCCTTACTCTTTAATATCTTTATAAATGATATTGGATCTGGGATCAAAAGTAATATTTCTGTCTTTGCAGATGACACCAAGCTATGCAGTGGAATAACGTCCTTACAGGATGTCTCCAATTTACAAGCTGACCTCAATGCTCTGTCTAATTGGGCGACTATGTGGCAGATGAGGTTTAATGTTGAGAAATGTAAAGTTATGCACTTGGGGGCTAAGAATATGCATGCATCATACATGCTAGGGGGAGTACAACTGGGGGAATCTGTAGTGGAGAAGGATCTGGGGGTTTTGGTAGATCATAAGCTCAATAATAGCATGCAATGCCAAGCTGCGGTTTCCAAAGCGAGCAAAGTTCTTTCTTGTATTAAGAGAGGTATGGACTCCAGAGAGAGAGATATCATTTTGCCCCTGTTCAAATCATTAGTAAGACCTCATCTGGAATATGCAGTTCAGTTTTGGACACCAGTTCTCAAAAAGGATATCGGGGAACTGGAGAAAGTGCAGAGAAGGGCAACCAAACTGATAAGAGGCATGGGGGAGCTCAGCTATGAGGAAAGATTAGAGGAACTGAATTTGTTCACTCTTGAGAAGAGGAGAATAAGGGGGGATATGATCAACATGTTTAAATATATAAGGGGTCCATATAGTGAACTTGGTTTTGAGTTATTCACTTTACGGTCAACACAGAGGACAAGGGGGCACTCTTTACGACTGGAGGAAAAGAGATTTCATCTCCAAATACGGAAAGGTTTCTTCACAGTAAGAGCTGTGAAAATGTGGAATAGACTCCCTCCAGAGGTGGTTCTGGCCAGCTCAGTAGATTGCTTTAAGAAAGGCCTGGATACTTTCCTAAATGTACATAATATAACTGGGTACTGACATTTATAGGTAAAGTTGATCCAGGGAAAATCCGATTGCCTCTCTGGGATCAGGAAGGAATTTTTTCCCCTGCTGTAGCAAATTGGAGCATGCTCTGCTGGGGTTTTTTGCCTTCCTCTGGATCAACTGTGGGTATAGTATTGGGTATATTGGATTGTACTTTTTTTTTTTTTTTTTTTTTATGGTTGGACTGGATGGACTTGTGTCTTTTTTCAACCTGACTAACTATGTAACTATGTAACTATGTATAAAGGCTACTTTGCTACTGGGGACCTCCATCAGCTATGCCAAGTCACCTCAATTTCCCGACTGGCTGGCTGCTATTTTGCACATAGACAATTGTACTGCAGTCAATGGCAACAACCACCCTACCCTCAACCACCCTAAGCTGGCCATAGATGGATCAAAATTTGGCTGGTTCAGCAGGGACCATCTATCATTTTTTAAATTTTTATTCAATCAGAAGCTACAGCCGATCGGCTGCATCACTGATCAGTGTATTCTGACAGTGGAAGATTCCCCACCCCGATACAGGAAGGATTCCTCCATTCACCTCACTTGTGTGGATGGGGAAATTCATTTGTTTCTTTTTTTCGATCAGCCTGGTCCATCTATGCCCAGCCTTAGTTAGTTATTAAAGCAATTGATCAACATGACAGCCAAGCATCTTGCCTTTTTAGAAACACTTAAGGGAAAAAACAATGACAACACAAGTATGACGACACAAATACACAATGCAGTTAAGTACCATTCATTTGTAATGCCATGCCATGCATTGTAATGCACTGTGGGGAAAAATGGATTATATCTGTTTTTATGCATTTCTGTACACTGGCAGCCCATAGAGGAATACAATTATTAAACACAAGTGCAATAGCTGCTCTTCACAGCCTCTTCTAAACACTATTCATTTATCATGGCAATCAGACCAGGGAGGAACCCTATGAGCAGTGTTGGAATGAGGTCTTCTGGCACCCAAGGTAAGGATGCCAAAGTGCAGCCCCCACACTCTTTAATGCAGCTTTACAAAAAAATATGTATTGAAAATGAAAGAAAAAAAAAAGAAGAAAATGAAGGAGTTAATAAAATTATTAAGGATTTACCAAAATTGTAACTACAAATGTTAGTGTTAAAAAACGATTAGGGCTAACTACAATTTTTTTTATTTGTAATTTTTCCCTTTTATAAAAAAATCATGTTTCTGGTGCATACCAACTTTTTTTATTTAGTGTTACAAGCAGGAATTAATGTGAATTTAAAAATCTTACGTAAAACATTTAGAAAGAATACAAAACAAAACAAAATGCTGATTATAAAACAGTTTAGAGTTCACTAAAGACCTAAGCTGTTTAAAAAAAAAAAAAAGTTGTATTTTTATTCAAACACAATAACAATTTATGAATAGTAGATTGTGACTCATAAATAAATGCAGAACAGGATCTGAGCTGTCAAACTGATAACAGTCCTGCAGATTACAGTTTTTTATTTTTTTAAAGCTGAACGAGAAAATCAAATATTGTCTAAATACAAGAGGCATGAGTATTCTTAATTAGATTTCGGACTGCTTTGTATATTTTTTTGTGCAAACTTTTTCCTCATTGCAGAATTTCATACATGTAGCTGTTTGCCCCCCTTCCCCCCAGTGAAAGTAAATATATTTCTTTATTTGTATCTCATAGAAAGCAGTCACTGTTCGACCGATGATTATCCACTTTTAACATGGAAAACTCTGTGGTACAGGCAAAACAAAAACAAAAAAACAAAAAAAAAAGAAAGAAAGGGGAACACAGATGAATGTGTTTATGGCTGCTTCGGTCTTCAAAATATGTCAAACCCTATAAATGTTTATATAGACTGCACTGTCAAAAATGTGAATTAAGATTACTAAACAGTTTGCCACTCAAAAAACAGTATCAGGGAAAAGGTTAATTGCGCAAAGCAGGCGACTTTATTAAACTATATAAAACCTTACAATTGCACCGCACTTACATGTATATGTGCCTAAGAACTGACAGCAGGTACATACAGTGCTTATGGTTAAGATGGCCACTGCCCTGAGACCAGAAGCTGGCTTGTGCTCCAGGGATGGAATGTAATGTATCAGCTGAGGAACACTGTTTTAACTAGTTTCGTCTGTGACTGAACGTCTTCAGGAAGCTGGTGTTCACCATTTTGGAAGCAGTATTTATACCCTGCTGAATTAACCCTTTGGGCATCCTCCCCATGTTGAGGGAATGTGGTCTGGTATATTTCAGGAGGGTGGGGTGGCATGCTCAGAATAAGTGTCTGGTATGGTATTTTTTAATGACGTCCCCCTTAAAATCCATATGGTCTGTTATGGATTTCCTGGGGGAAAGAAATCATTTTTTTTGCTTGAGGTACCCCTTTACCTACTTGTTGGCTATAGCCAAATGATGGTTAAAGCGGTCATCCAGTTCTGGGAGGGACAGCTGGACAGCTGTCAAAGAAAAGCACTTTCTGTACATCACAGAGATGCACCCTTCACAGGCAGGATTAGGACACCCTCCAGGCATGCTATTTGAAGGAATTGGACATTTTAAATGTTTCACTTCAAGCACATAAAAAATCACTGCTCCTGACCAAATTGATTTTAAAAAAATTTTTGTTCGCATTACTACATGTTTCTCATGGCAGTGAACACCTCCCCCCATGCCATTTTTTATACCCTCTTGTCTATTAACCCAGAAAATGTCCGTTTTTAATTTGGCAGATTCAACTTTGCTCAGGTTTGGCATTCAAACATCTTCCATTCAAACCCCATGTCAGTTCGGCAGTTCGTCGCTATAACTCCTATTGCAATGTTGGTTAAAAGATTTCAAATCCCCGGACTGCTTCATGAACTGCATGGGCACTGACAGCTCAGCACCCACAGAGGTAAGTACAGCAGGGACCAGGGAGGTGGAGAGAGTGTACAGTGGTAATTCACCTTTTGATTTTTTTTCTGAAAAGGTGAGCTAACACTTTTAGTCTTTCAGCAGTATAAAGCTGATTTTATTTTAAAGTAAAGGTCTAAAACACTTCTAGTATTTACATATATTTAGTCATAAAAGCCTTTATCAACCGTTTTAAAGAAAACTGAGGAAACCCCTGCATAATATCATAATATATATATATATGTTGTCAGTGGTTTCTCAACTGAGAGGCAGAAGTTGCTCATTGCTCAAGAAACCCCTAGAAACCTCTGGAGGAACCCTAGGGTTCCATGGAACCCTTTGCTGAGAAGGACAAGTTATATAAAAGAACAATCAAAGGGCAATAGGTAAGAGAGGGAAGTACATTCAAATAAGGGACTGTCACTCCAGACTAGAAACATCTGGGGCTATGATGTTTAATATAAAATTATAACCAACATTGTCCTGCATGTCAGACTGTTTCCTGATGTTTGCTTAGCATGATGGGAGATATAAGTCAACAACGTTCCTTATTGTTGTGTTCCATTTGTACCAAAGTTTGTTGTTGTTCTCCAGGGAGAGATTAGAGAGTTTTTTTACTTTGCACAAATACCTCCTCATAAAAAAACAAGAATTATACAAGTGAGACTTTTATAGTTGTTGGTCACGTGCTTCCTGCGTCTCAGATTTAGTCATCAGTAATCTTATTACAATTAAATTTATGTCTTGTTATGAGTTTTTGCCCATTTTACAATCACGCTGATTTATATGTATGTTAAGTAGGTTCATATGCAATCTATAGCAGATATCAGCAACACTAATTTTATTAGTATTTTAATCTTGTTTTGTATATGTACTATTCAAATTTCCTCATCTTCAGCAGATGTGTTACTGTCACCACCAGCAATAAATTGTAATACTAGATCCATAAGACACTTTAACAATGTTTCCCCCCACAAGGAATTGCACTTATAGTTCGCTGAGTTTTATAAAAGTGAGTAAATCGCACTATAAGGTCTTAAAAAAACTTTGTATAGGCATTGTTTAAAGGAAGCTGGATCGTAACCATTTTGCCAGTCTGACTCTAACTGCAATGAATGAAAACATATGTAAACCACTTTACTGCTGGTTAATGGCTGTGCTGAAATACTAACAATAGCTTTCAAACCCATCCACAACTCGGACCCCAGCAGCATCACTAACCTAGTCTCAAAATACCAACCAAATCGTTTTCTTTGTTTCTTCCAAGACCTCCTGCTCTCTAGTTCCCTTTTCATCTCCTCCCATGCCTGCCTCTAGGACTTCTCCCAAGCCTCTCCTATCCCATGTAACTCCCTGCCCCAATCTGTCCAACTATCTCCTACTCTGTCCACTTTTAGATGATCCCTGAAAACCTTCCTTTTCAGAGAAGCCTATTCTGCCCCCACCTAACAGCTGTAGTTTTATTTTCTCCATCAGCTTATCCCCCTTTGATTCCTCCTGTATTGAATTGTATTTTACCTGTACTGTCTGCCCTCATGTTGTAAAGCGCTGCTCAAACTGTTGGTGCTATATAAATCCTGAGTAATGGTAACAATATTTAGAAACCTTTTGCAGTATCTTTGGCTTCAGACCAGAATTTTACTCTGCAGTTGAAATGGAGGTGCCCAGTAACTAGATCACTTGTAATGAACTAACCTAAAGCATTCTATGTGGACAAATGTTTTGGCTTACATTAGTTTTAATGCAGTAGATTGCCATGGGCTTGTGTGTATGGAGACAAGTCTCTGAGTATGCTCTGTTAGCCCAAGTTTCAGAAAATACTAGAAAGACATGAGGTGCTGAGTAACCTATTTTGATCCCATGAGTCATTTCCTACAACCCCCTTCAGAGTGTAGACTTCTTGATTCAGCTGAATAGTATACTGAATTCAGATCCTGATTCATATTAAAATGGGCAATGCCATGGGTCACCCTAAGATAAAGACAGGATCACTTTGTGGCAGATAAGTACAAATCAGTCAGTGAATGCTGCTTGATGTTTTCTTGTATGATGGCTCTCGACCATCTCTGTGTCCCACAGCAGCTCCTGAAATAAATGACCTGTGAGGCTACATGAAGATTGATTCCAAAAGTTTAGCATAAGCTCTGCATCAAACACATTTTTTCTGTTGATGAATGTGGAAATGTCCAGACACACCAACAGTTAAAGTGAAGGGAATAGGCACCAAAAAATGATAAACGAGTCATTGGTGCTTCCTAAAGGCACCCCCCCTGCTATGTATACATCTAAATTGAACAAGACATGGTAATGTGAATGGAAAACTCATACAGGCAACATCAACTTCTAAATAACTTATTAGCCTACAGAAAGTACTTTAAAAAAAAAAAAGTATTCTTGCTAAGCATAGTTTTCCAGCTATTGAAAATGTAACAGATGTACACACGATACAGGGGACAATGTGCCCTAAAGAGCAGAGAAAGGATTTTCTTTACAGACATTAAAAGGCCCTAAATAAAATTGTTCTTAATAAAAGCAAGCTAAGAAAACATAGTTTTATTTTATACGTATGGTGCAACCAAATAGCTGATTAATACTTCAGTTTGTCCTTATGACTTAGCACCTTGAGGATCAACCTAATGACTTACTTTCACAGCTGAACACTACAAAAGCATCACCTGAACATTGGTGGCACTATTCTTTCTGCCCTTATTAAATCAGCTCATTACTAACAACACTAAAATATCTGTAATTTGTGTCACAATGAAAAACCCTACAGGAATTCGATCTACTAGAGGAAATCAACAATATTTCAAAATAATCGTCTGGGACAGAAATGAAAGGGAGTAATGTCAATGACCCAAAGCCTGCGCCATTAGACAAAAATGGAAGCAACTTCCACAGCAACCTAGACTTACTGAGGCTACTATGACAATAAGCTGATTTAGGGCAGGAACATACTGAATGAATATTTGTTGAGTTTTGTATTTGGAACATAAAGCATTTACATGATTAAAAAATGGATGTAGAGGACTGATGAAAAGCTGCAGTATAAAGAATTTATTTAATTTATATAAATATATAATTTATATAATTTCAATTATGTTAAAGCAATCTGTATCAAGAGCCATACCTATGTTGACAACAGTATTTTTAAGTACTCATGGTCTCTACTTTATATTTACCGTATTTATCAGCGTATAACATATACTTTTAGGGCTGAAATCACAGGTGCGTGTTATACGCCGATAGTGTACCCCGGAGGGGAAGGAGAGGGACGAGTGCTGTCGAGCGCCACTGGAATTCACAAAGCCATCATTTCCTGTATAATCGGCTCTCACTTGGCTTTGACTTCACACACACAGTCCCGCCTCCGCCTCCGGCATTGGACCAGTGTTCTGTCAATCACAGGAGCTGGTCCAATGCGATGGTGGAGGCGGGACTGTGTATGTGACTGCCGACTGAGACCCGAGTAAACAGGAGAAGACGCCTCAGTGATTTCATGCATTAGAGATGGTGGGGCTGCAGATGGGCATCAGGCTGCATTGATGGGAGATGGATCCAGATCAGGCTGCAGATGGGCGCATATTAAGCTGCATTAAGGCTGCAGATGGGCACATCAGGCTGCATTGAGGCTGCAGATGGGCACAGATCAGGCTGCACTGAGGCTGCAGATGGGCACTAATCAGACTGAATTGATGGGCACTGACCATTATTTTGGTCCAAAGTGGTTTATTTTGAAAAAAAAAAGTTTTTTTTCATGAAACTTCCCTCTTAAATTGAAGGTGCGTGTTATACGCCGATAATTACAGTATATTTAAAGTGATTGTAAAGTCTGTTTTTTTTTTCTATAAAAAAAAAAAAACGAACAGGTTATACTTACCTGCTCTGTTGCAATGGACTTGCACAGAGCCGCCCTCTTCTCAGGTCCCTCTTCTTGGCTCCTGGCCCCTCCCTCCTGTTGCGTGCCCCCACAGCAAGCAGCTTGCTATGGGGGCACCCGAGCCGAGACACATCTCCCTGTGTCCATTCAGACACTGGGCCATGGCCCGGCCCTGCCCTGCACCCTCTATCTCCTAAATGACTAGCCGACTTTGATTGACAGCAGCGGTAGCCAATGGCGTCAATGCTGTGTCTCAGCCAATCAGGAGGGAGAGTCTCAGCCAGCTGAGACACTCGTGGACATCACTGGACAGAGATGGGGCTCAGGTAAGTATTATGGTGGACAGGGGCTGCTACACACAGATGGTTTTCTTAATGCATAGAATGCATTAAGATAAAAAAAACCTTCTGACATTACAACCCCTTTAAGTTTTGTTTCTCCTTTTTTTTTTTCTTTTAATTCTTGTGATGAAAATCTTAATAAAAATATACTATTAAAAAAACAAATAAATATATATATATATATATATATATATATATATATATATATATACAGTTTTAGTTTTGTGGTTCACATACACTACAAAGCCAGTAGGGATGAGTGAATCTACCAGGTGAAAATGGCTTAAAGTTATTCTAAAGTCATTTTTTTTTTACAATAACATACATCTTGGTTGGTGCCATGGTTTCGCACAGCGAAGACCCGATCCTCTTCTTTTTAGGTCCCCTGCTGGTTCCTACCCCTGCCAAATGCCCCCAACAGCGAACCTCTTGCTATGTGGGCACTCGAGCAAGCTCAGTCCCTAGCCACACTCTGTGTGTCCACAGAGTGTGGCTTGGCCCTGCCCTTCACTATTTCTTCATTGGCTCACTGGCTGTGTGGGCCAATGAGGAGTGAGAAACCTGGGGGAAACGCTGCTCTCATCCACATCCCTGGGTCAACATGGGGCTCAGGTAAGTATTGGGGGTGGGCAGCGGGGGGAGCTGCACCCAGAAAGTTTTTTACCTTAAAGCATAGAAAGCATTAAGGTAAAAAAAAAAAAAACCTTAAGCCTTTAGAACCACTTTAAAGGTGATACTCTGTTATGAGGAACATAGGTCTCCTGTGAACCTTTAGTTGCTCTTCGACTCTGTGGTTTAGTTCACTACTTTCATCCACTGAATATCACAGCTTACAGTTCATTTATCCACTTCTTTTTCTGTGCAGCATTTCTAAGCCAGTGCCATATTTGTATCCCACGAAGCTCTGTGCCATTCACTATTTGTGCTACTGATCCCTGAGGCCTCACTCTGTCTTCCGTATCTCCCAGGCTGGATCCCTAGGGCACCCTTTACTGCAATTATACACAGCTCGTCTACCGATCGCTAAGGAAGGACCCCAAATATAGAGGCTACTTTGCTACTGGGGACCTCCATCAGCTATGCCAAGTCACCTCAATTTCCCGACTGGCTGGCTGCTATTTTGCACCTAGACACTTGTACTGCAGTCAATGGCAACAACCACCCTACCCTCATGGAGTTAACTTAGCTGCTGGTAGGACACATGTACTGTACTTCTCCTTGCACTATCCTGCCCCCTATTGTGCACATTGTATTTGCAACGTCATGCATGCCATGACAGTTGTCATTAGTAACATACCTTTTTTTACTGTAGAAATGTCATCCATTAAAACTTCACATGGCAGTTCTCATTGATATTGTTCAACACTTAGTACATCATTCTAGTTTATGGTGCCTCCTGGTATCCCTGCCTCCCCCCCCCAAATATCTCATACCTCAAATTGTAGGAAGTCCATAATGTCTGTATACTGAGAACCCTGAACTGGTTGATGAAAAGGCAAATTTCAATCACATCACATCACAACCTTCTCTCTGGTTCCCATACACAAAGCTTTTCCCTTTGTATTTATAGGCCACCATTAGGGGGTGTCATCGTGAACACCCAGGGAAACTAGGCAGCACAGTTAAAGTAGAACTATAGGCAAAACTCTTTCTTTCATTTTGAATAGCGTAAGGGAGGGTTAAAACCCCTGTTGGTTTATTTTATGCCATCTGTGCCCCACTGGAGGGGTTTACCTTAATTTCCTGTCCCATAGCCAAAACAGGAAATAAGAGATAGTCCCTACAAATTAAAGAAATCCCTTAGGGACTCCCAGGGTACCAGTACCACTGGAAGATTTACCCTCTATTACTTTTCTAGAGACAATGCTAATGGTAAACAGGGCAAATAGAGAGAGCGAATCCCCCTAAAGGGCACAGACAGCAACAACAACTGATAGGTGTTTTAATTCCTCTCCACTCTGTCCAAAACTAAAGAAAAAATGTTGCCTTTAGTCATACTTTAACTCTTCCAATACCATACACACCTTCTAAATACACTTACCTCATACAAATTAATCAAACCAACATTGCAGTTAAGATAGGGCATTGTCAGGAGTGAGGCCGTACAACACATACAACAGAACAATGTAGGCACCTGCCTACAAGTTCACAAACTGTTTTGTGAATCTTGCTAACATTTTGTGAACTTTGCATCCCTATATGCACAAAATATAACTGGATATTACCATTTATAGGTAATGACACCTGAGATTGTTGATCCAGTGAATATCTGTTTGTCACCTAAAGAATCAGGAAGGATTTTTTTTCTCCCCACTGGAGCAAATTCGACCTTGCTTCACAGGTCTTTTGCCTTCCTCTGGATCAACTGTGGGTATATAATTTAGTATATAAAGATTTTGTTGAACAAGGTGGTGTCTTTTTTCAACCTGACTAACCATTTAACAATGTAACTATGCTTGTGGTGAGACCCACTGAAGTCTGTGGCGGTGGGGGGGGGGGGGGGGGGGTTTATTATTTAATTCTGGCTATTTATATGGCTAAAAAGCAAGCTATTGCTTCAATGCCAATGTAAAAATCATAATACTGATAAAAATGTAAAAAACAGTAACTCTTACAGAAACTTCATCTCTCAATAACAGCCCCAATACCAGCTGACATACAGGCTGCTGTGAGCCCAGGCAGGATTATCCATTCCTTAATTCCTTCATTCCGGCAATGAACCTGCAAACCTTTTGCCTAGAGGTCAGCGATTCACAAACTTCACAAATCCTGGGAATTCACCATGAACCAGTGTCAGAAGTGACACTGAAATGAATGGTCGAATGACAGGGTCTATTTAAGGGTTAATCCTAGGAGCTAGATTAAAAGTTACGGTTAGGAAGAGGGATATTAAAACATATATATAAGTGCAGTGCAAACGAGAATACAATTATACTAAAGAACTAATAAATATGTGCAACGCAGCAAATATGTGAATAACAATACACATGTGAAATGCAATGGAATATTGCAATAAAGTGTATCATATAACAATGAAAATATATAAAATGTCCTCCTTTATCTGGTATCACACAATTGGACTTGTGTTAACTAAACACCTATAATAAAATGTGACAAATATAAAAAAAAGTCCTATAATGATGTGAAAAAATACTGTGGACTACTGTGACACTTCTTCTATCCAGCCGGTTCTCTTTGTGACCCACCACCAACAGGTGAAGTGCCTGCTCACCACCTGACCCTACCAAAGAGTCAGATATGTCTTTGACAGATCGCTCTAATGGGGAATGTAGCAAGATCTCCTTGTCTCCTTATCTTCTCATGTAAGGGTAAACCTGCCACCTTTCCTCTTCACTTGTCAGTCCTCAGCATGCAGCATCATAAAACAAAAAAAATTAAAGTCCCAATATTGCTTTTCTTTTCTTCTTTTAATCAAATAATTAGGGATGGAGGCACACGGTCGCACTATCAATCAATACATTATTAAGTTATTTTTTTATTTATTTTTTTTACTATCCATTTACTTTTACTTTGAACTTTCCAATCATATACTCTGATTGTCCCCATTTAGAATCAATCATTAGGATGTTATGATGTTGTTTGTCCCCTGATATTTTGATCTTTTACATATATGTGCGCACTGGTGGTATTGGCCGCTGCTTGTCCTATGCCTTGCCTTTGCCCTGTCATGTCCCGGAGCTGCGAAGCGCACTGGGGATTCCCCCTCCGCCCTGTTTTGACGTGGGGTGGGCAGGGTCTCCTCCACTGTGCGTCGATGTCATGCCTCTGGCGCCTGCTGTTCGGCATCCTCGTAGCGCCCATATAGTGGCTGCTTGGTTTCCCATCTCCAGTGCTTGGGGGGCTCGGTATGACGCTCATGGCTGGCCAGTTTAGATGGTAAACTGGCAGGGTCGTGGCGCTGGGCCTGCTCCCTTTAGTTTGCTGGTGCTTGACATTGGGGGTGGTTCTGTGGCGACGCTCCCTGTATTGGCTCCTCCCAGTGCAAACTC
The DNA here is from genome assembly GCF_042186555.1 of Aquarana catesbeiana. Taxonomy (NCBI): domain Eukaryota; kingdom Metazoa; phylum Chordata; class Amphibia; order Anura; family Ranidae; genus Aquarana; species Aquarana catesbeiana. Next base: position 111,710,967 of record NC_133327.1, read on the forward strand.
CAGGCTCCATTCATCACCTTTCCACGGAACTACACGCTTTTAGGCATTCATGCCCTTATTCACATTTCAACAGGTATGTTTACTTTTCACTCCCTCACCACTCACTTCTTTCCTCCCCATTCTGTGTTCCTTTTTCTCTAGCTATTCCTTTGATTGCCCTGGTCTTTCTTACAGGTTCCATTCTTTTATTCTAATTTTTTCTCCTCACATTCTCTCTTCCCCCCTCTCTTCCCTTTAACTCTTTCTATCCCACTTTATCTTCATTTGTTCTTCACTCTTTCTTATCCTCTGTACACTATATTATCCTTACTCACCCAGGTTATGTTTGTTTTTTAGGGTTTTTCCTTCTTTTGTGGTCACCTTTATCACCCCCATGCATCTATTTCCCACACTCTGACCCAATCTGGGAGTTTCTCTGTGCTGGGGTTCATCGCACGGACATGCTCCCTCAGCTTCGGGTCATGGCATTTCTGGCTGGCTTGACATTCAGGTCTGTACCGCCATTGCGCAGATGTATCTGTAAGTCTGTGGTCCAAGTGTAATAATGTGGGATTTCATGTTTTGCATTTGCCCACTTGATTTTCAAATTATTTAAATACCTCTATTCATAGGTGGTCACTACGGTTTTGCTCCCGATGAGTGGCTATAAGGTCCCGAAATGCGTAGAGCTTACAACTACCGTTATGTGTACACAATTATCAACTATGTATGGACGTTCCAATTTTATTTAATTTTTGATTCTGCTACCTTTTTTAGTGACACTTTTTTGTGTCACATATTTATCGATTTATTAATATTTTTTCATATGCCTATGTCCTCATGTGTTTACAGAGAAGTCCTTGTTGGAATGTATTTTATAATGGAATACAAATTATCATTATAGAGCTATGTGCCTAAATATGTAAATGTATGAATATTTGTATGAATTTATTAAAAACTGCTATTTTACTCAATTTATACTTTTGCTCCCGTGTGCCTCATTCAAAGTCCCGCAATTGTTCTCTTTTTTACTTTAATAACCACAGTGCTCTCTGTATTCCCACATTTATTGAAAACATACTGGATTAAAAACACTCACAAGAAATAACAGCATAACAAGTATGTAGAACCATTCAGCTCACCACGCTGACACTGGTGATCGCTGTATAACGTCACTTTGGCTCTGCCCCCCCTCTGATTGGGCTTCTTCAGTAGGTGGGGAGCCGACCTCAAACAAGCTGGCTTCCCAGAAATGGGACTGGGAATATAGGGAGCCTAGATGAGGTTATAGGATAAGGCAGGGATCAGGATAATCAGCAAGTAGCTAGGTGGCCAACATGCAAAACACTGAAGCCTTAGGAGAAGGGATATGGTTAGGTATCATGGTCAGGTTAACTGTTTGAAATAGGTTGGGATGGAAGGATTGAGATGCACACAATAATATGTGGGCCCCAAAAGAGTCTCACCAGGGCTCCTGCCATGGGGCACTTAGTAGAGAAAACTAATGTACCTTCTTCAAACAGCCTTAAATAGGCATTTTATGGAAGACGGGACTATCATATAGGTTAGAAAAATGATACTCTCTAAACAAACTGCAAGCTCAGCAGAGTAACCACATGTATAGAGATATAATATAATGCCGTAATGATTAAATAGTCTGCTGTGTTTTTAGGTCAGAAGTCCTCTAGAAGAAAAAAAGATCATTGTGACAAACGTATTTCCTGCAGCATTTTATTAGATTAAGCATAGCTTAAAGGAAAGAAATCTACAGATGTTGGTAATGAAGGCATCCTTACAGAGCCTGCAACACTTCCATTCATAAACGTTAAGCTGCGGGCGCCAATATTAACCCAGAAGAAATGGCTGATGGAGAGGTTTATGTACTGCATTCTCCCCAGGGTCCATCACACCCTGTTAAATGTCACAGAAGCACTTCATCAATTACTAAGAACATACTATCCTACAAAGCTAAAAAAAAAAAAATTGCTTCCATTCTGCTTTACATATCACTAAAAATGATTTCTAAACAAGTTTATTATTAACAGAGAAAATGGCTTTTTATGTTTGCAAATAACTTAGGTACAATATTGCTTGACAAGACGTTTATTAGTACAAATGGAGTAGGTAATTTGACCAGTGTGTTATTAAGCACTATAAATAGGGTTTATTAGACTTAGTGCATTCTAAGATTTTTTAAGGTAAGATTTAATCAAAGTTTTATGTTTTTGCTGGAAAACACAAATCACTTTCTTATAAAAAATCACCCACCTTCTTTTTTTATACTCTTAATAAAAACTTTGGGAAAATTGTGCTATGCTGTCCAGTTGTTGATAGAAATGTTTAAATAAATTAAATCTATTGCTTTTTTAAGTATTTTTGCACACTAATTTTGGAAAATGAAAGATTCCAACATCTTCAAATTTATAATAAAGAGGGCCTTATAATAATTCATATATTCAATATTAACATATTTTGTATTAAATTTTTACAGTCATTTTAGAAAAATGTAAAATTCCAAAATCTTCAAATTTATAATAAAGAAGGCCCTGTAGTAGTCGATGGGAAACAATTGTTCAGGCACAAGGTGGAAAGAGGATCTCATCTGCAGTTATGGGATGCAGCAAATTATAAATCTGGGACAGGAGAGGGTGGCTTAATTTTAGTCATGGGGACTAGGTGAAAAGAATAAGTGCACCTTATTGAAAAAAGCACTTTTCCTGCTTATAGACAAGCACTTGAAGCTCTGTCATAATCTATGCCAGAAACTTGGAGCATGGAACAGAATCCTGGCAGGTTTTGAGCAGGGAGATAACAGTGATGAATCTTTACTATCTCAAACCAACCAGCTAAGAGCCACTGAAAGACATGATGTTCTCACAAACAGCTGTGTTGGGTGACTGTATTTTTAGATCTATGGACAATATTATATAGGGCTTACTCATTTTTTTTAGTTCTTGTTTCTACCCCATATCCCTGTACATTATCTGCTTATTTGGCAGCCTCTTGGAACTGGTGTATTGTGTTTCTCTTGATAAGTAAATTTGGTGGGCATATACATTGCTGGGGATATTGAAACTTGCAGGATAAAGCTAATCTGATTGTAATGCCTAACTTTATGTAAATGTGTAATGAATGATATGGGGGTGGGGAGCATTTTGATGAGAACTTTTAAATCAGGAGTGAAATGGGACAGTTACTCGCACAAGAAAAGTAAATTATTTCCCTCTGCAAATTCATTATGTTTGCTCTTAAAGAATCTGTGGGAAAGAGAGAGTTATACACCATGTCGAAGCATTAATACAACTGCAGTCAGAAAGTCTGTTAGATCTGCCCATCTGCCCATGGCCCTGGGAGTCCTTAATGGCAATTGAAAAAATGTTAGGTATTCAAGGTAATCTAAGAGATATGTCTTCTATATTTTGCATTTAGGGAGGGCAAAGGCTTTGAATAGGAACAAATGTCTCCTAATTGAGTACAGGTGTAAGATATGAGGTGGGTCTGGTGCAGGTTATAGAGAATGAAATAGAAAATAAGAACCTGAAATTATGTTTGTATAGTAACGTTTTCTATTTCCTTTAGCAAGGGTAGTCTGGATAGATCATATAGATTAAGCACATAGAAAATGAAATAGAGTTCCTGCATGAGCCAGAAGGTAGGTTTTTGGTCATAAAAGAGAGTACAAGAGTGGTAGTTGAATTAGAATTATATTTGAGGGCTGCAGTAAAGGTTAATAGTGCATACGGTACTTCCACCGAGAGATCAATTCTTTTTTCATACAGCATGATTTTTTTCTTTCATGTTAGAGGAATGGCCCATAGAGATAGTGTGACATGGACTGAAGGAATATATAGGGTTGGATCCAAAGTGGGCATGGACTCGTTCTGTTTCTATTCCTTTGGTTTTCAAGAGTAGATTAAATTCATTATGTTGTCATTATTTCTCCAATTCCTCTATTTGCAATTATCATGTTTTAGCTGTACAAAAAATAAATAAAAATGATATATATCCCTTTCTAATTAGATGGTCTGCTGTTGAATTGATAACATTTTACCTCAAGAGTTTCTGCTAACCTTGGTAACATCCTGGTATATTTGTGCTGGGTCTTGTTTTTAAGCCGGCTCAATATTGCAAGTGAAAGTCAGTGTTGATAGGCAGTGACAATAGCTGGGCTCTAATGGTTGCATCATTTACATCTAGCAAGGCTTTAGAAAACTGGAAAACCTGTGATCTTCTCACTGTATCCTAAGAGGCTAGTTGTCCAGAAACAACTGCATACAGCATAATATACTGCTTCTCTGGGGGATCCAGGAGGATGTTGAAGGGGGACTCACACAGGGATTTGGAAAATCTGGCATCTTTGATGATTTGCATGCTGACTGGTCCAATGTCATTCTAGATTTGACTAGGTCCAACTCATTTTAAAGTGAACATTTGTTTTACCCAAAAAGGGCAAAGCAACATGTTTACTTTAATATATCTATTTCCAGTAGTGTATAACCCTTTCACTCACCCATTGCTTCATTTATCCCCTGAGAGTAAAAGAAAATCCTATATAAGCTAATGCCCTGTACACACGGTCGGATTTTCCGACGGAAAATGTGCGATTGGAGCTTGTTGTCGGAAATTCCTACCGTGAGTGTGCTCCATCGGACTTTTCCCATCGGAATTTCCAACACACAAAGTTTGAGAGCAGGCTATAAAATTTTCCGACAACAAAATCTGTTTGCGTAAATTCCGACCGTGTGTGGACAATTCCGACGCACAAAGTGCCATGCATGCTCAGAATAAATTCCGAGACGGAACTGCTCGGTCTGGTAAAATTAGCGTTTGTAATGGATGTAGCACTTTCGTCACTCTGCAAATGTTTTAAATTGTTTAATGCAGTGCACTCTCTTCTTTATAATGCTAGAAGAATGAAGTTGTTTTGCTGCTCATATTCACACAGACTTCTCACAAACTTATTTATTTATTATTTATAGTGATTTCATGAATATAATATTTTGATTAGTCACATCTCCCGAAAAAAATTTTTGTTTTTATGTTTTTAGATTTTGTATTTTTTTTTTTAGTTTTTTTAATTCTGATCTCCTGTTATTTTTTTGATTAATTTTTTTTAACTCCAGAACAGTTTTGGGTGTGTTTTGTGTGTCAAGTTACCACAACACCATTATTAACTTGTATTATTTAATCTCAAGGAGATTGTTTGGTGTTGGTGTCTCTTGTTAATGTGACATTGTATTTTTGAAATGTACCTGCCTCCTCACAAACTGTCCTTTTTGAAGGAAAACACACATAGGCGAGTATTATTAAAAAAAAAAAAAAAAAAAAAACATTTATTAAGGGGTCATAACCAAAGAAAGAGGGAGGGCAACGCTGGAGAAACTGCAGAAATTGGCGAAGCCTTTGGCCCCCAGGGTACACAATTATTTTCAGGCAAAATTAGTGGCCTGAGGAGTCCATATATAAGGGAGTACAATCTGGTGCAGAAGTCCAAGAGATCATGAACAGCAGCAGATGACATACATGTCCCCAGGCTGTGGTCATACAAGAGCCTGCATCTTTTGTCAGACCAGACTGAACCCAGGCCATCACTTTCTTGTCTTTCTTCCACTCTTTCTTCCAGGCTGTGGTGTTGGAGTTGTGGTAGAAGAAGGAGGAGGATGATGTAACTGGGTATTGGGTGTGATTTCACCCCTCACCCCCTTAGTTAATGTTTAATAAAGGATTTCATCACACATGAGGCGCTGTCCTGCAGTTTTGTGGCAGCCATGCAGGCAAAGGCCTCTTCACGAGTGGGGGTGGCTCTGAGGGACGCAGAAGCCTCCTGAATTAGCCTGAGCGCTGACTCCTCCACATTGCTCCCCTTCCTGGGTTTTCTGGTTGGAAGGCGGAGGGGAGGAACCTGGAATTCTGTGAGGCTCCTACTGGTCCCAGCCTCCTCCTGGCTGCCACTAACCACCGCCTCCTCCTGGCTGCCACTAACCCCCGCCTCCTCCTGGCTGCCACATTCCACAGCCTCCTCCTAGCTGAGGTCTTCCTGTGCATGAAAAAGGGACATAGTTTTAGTTTTTTCTTCATCAATCACACACAATTGTTGCAAATTGTTGAACAAAAAGAAGGGGGGGTTTTAGGGACTTTTAGGAAGCCTAGACCTGGTAAGGTCACGTATTTCCATCCCCATGGGACTTTGAGTGAAATCCTGACCTGGTAAGGTCATACATTTCCATCCCTGCTAAATCAAGAGAAAGGGAAGGTGGGACTTTGAGTGAAGCACATGGTTGATCAAGGATAATTAGCTGAACAAGGGAAATTTTATTTGTGTACATTGTTAGTACATTGTTGTGACTACTAACAATGTACACAAATAAAATTCCCTTGTTCAGCTAATTATCCTTGTGCAACCATGTGCTTCACTCAAAGTCCCACCTCCCTTGTTCCCTTTCTCTTGACTGTTGCAAATTGAATGTTAACAAATATAACAGACTATCATTCTGAGCCCAGCATTTTTCATTCTTGTCCCAATTATTTTTGCCCACTACTGTCTATCGATATGTAAAACACTTTATTAAATCGGCAATTAGTGATCAATAATAACATCTAGTAAACATCATTTATTTATCGACCAGAAATCTGAAGAACAATGCTATACCTGACTCAAGCTGGGCTCCTCCACTTCTTCCTGGCTGGAAGTCCCAGGTTGGACATCGGTGGAAGGAAGAGTGGAAGGAAGAGTGGAGGAGGATTCCCTGACTTCAGTCTGGTCTGTCAGAAATCGCAGTCTCTCATAGTACCACAGCCTGGGGACATAAACGTCATCTGCTGCAGCTTATGATCTCTGGGAATCCTGGACCTTCTTGCGCTCCCTAAGATAAATGCTCCTCAGGCCACCAATTTTGGCTTTTAAATAGGTGATGTTTTCCGCGGAGACCACCGGCTTCACCAACTCCAGCAGTTTCTCCAGCGCTGCCTGCCTATTTTGTTTATTGATTATAATGCGGGTGTTTCACCTGCCACAGACAGGGCAGCTCCCTGTACTTGTCTATGAACAGGGGGAGGAAGTTGTGGTCATTGAAGCCATCCATTTTATCTGCAATACACAAGACAAACCCTAATGTCAGGCTAAAGTCTCCTAATCTTGTCCCAATATAGGCCTCAATTTATAAGCAGTATAGGGCCAAGTTTAAATGTTACCTTTGTTATCACGATCAGCGCTTCCGATACTCCTTCCTCCACTCACAGATCGTACGTACGACACATGCGTGTTACGCTTTATATACACTGCGCATGCGTGAAACTCCGCCCGCCCCTGATGTTCTTTCTAGTCTATTCCCCACCCCTTCTCTTTCTGCGCAGTGGGGGAGAGCACATGGCAGAGAGACAACAGGTGCGTGATAATTACAGCAACGAGGAGGAGGAGGAAGTCCCAGAGCCAGAAACGTCACGATCCTGGAGGAGAAGATTTAAGGCCTCAAATATGGCCTTTGTAGAGATGGTGGAGATGGTGGACATATTCAAAAGGGCTGACTGTGATGAGAAGTATGGACCTTACCCCAACCCAAATGTCAGAAAGGCCAAGATCATGGCGAAAGTTGTTAAGAGTCTGCACGGGAATTTTGGGGTACGACAATCCAAGGATCAACTGAGGAAGCGGTGGTCGGACCTCAAATTAAGGGAGCACGATCAGTATAGAAGGATCAGGAGAGTGCTGCAAAAAGTAAGTAGTTGTCCTGTGTTCCTATTCTTTATTTTTATTACGTTCTTGCTGCTCCATGTGCTTTTCTTTGCTGTTGTACAGTTTAAAATGGCAACTTTTATGTTCATTGACACATTATTCGTTCGTAGGAAACATTGTTCGTTCAGCCACTAAAACACCATGTTTTGTCCAGATGCAGTTCAATACATTTTTTATGCCCTATTCTCTTATAATAAGTTTGTTGTCTAGATGGGTTTGTAACTAGAATGAAATGCAAACTAGATTCTGTGTAAGGAGAGGACACTCAGCAGCTGTTTACACATCTGGACGCAGGAGCACTAGTGTGGGACACCAGAACACCCTTTTTATTAGGGGCCCACACAGGTGCTCCGGTGTATACTATAGGGGTGTCTCCATCTGTGAAGCTTGCACAAAACAGGTAAGTATTCAAGCTTGACAAAGGACAAAAATATTTCTTCATCTTGGAACTCTGCCAAAACAGACAATTGTACCCCACTTCCAAGCAATGTTTCATATTCCTATTTCTGCCCTCAAATATCTGTGTGCTAAGTATACCTATTTTTTTTCACATAGGAGAGAAAAGACTCAGAGGACACCACTCATCAGAGGAGACCACAGACCCCCCACCTCAGGAAGAAGGAGAAATTCCTCAACCAGAGGAGGGGGAGGGAGACGTTATAGAAATTGTCACCACAACAGGTGAGTGTCTGCGACTACAGCCTCAGGTAAGAGATGGATGCCTGCATATATAAATAATACATGGTGTGTTTTTTTTTCTTTTAGGTGATCGTGATGTTGTGGAAGAGGAATGTAATTTCACAAGTGAAAGTGCCCAGATCCTCATCGGGGAAATAATGGGGTGTAATAGGGATTTAGAAAACATAAAGGAAAACATTAATGATGTTCAAAACAAAATGATTGATGTTTTAGGGAGAATATAAAACACCCAGAAATCCCTAACTTATTGCGGGTTTAATTATTGTTGTTTTTATGACTCATGTTTGACATATTATAGAAAAGCCAAATTTTGAAGATGCACACAGTGTGTCAACATGTGCTCTCTGCCATCACGGGAGATCAATGTACACATTTTGTGGGTGCAACCCCTTCCTCAATAATAAAGTAGCTGAGAGGAAGGGGTTGCACCCACAAAACACGTTCATTGGTCCCCCATGATGGCAGCTAGCACATGTTGACATTAGGCAATTTGTGCGCATCTTCAAAATTAGTTTTTTCCTGGGGTGACATCACCCCATCTGCTGAACGCAATATCAAACACAGTTTATAAATATTCATGTCTGATATTGCCTTCACTTTCTATAAAAGTTGAACTTTGTAGATTCCAGAGTTGTGTATTTTTTTATTGTTTAAAACATGCCGTTTTACCTTAAAAGGCAATTTCTACTTATTATTAATGTGACCTCAAAATTTTTATACAACAAACATGTTGGTTTGTTCAAAAACCCTTTTAGAAACGCACATGTGATAGTGCTTTGATTAAAAAGATTGATAATCAACAATGTGTGGCTTCTTCGTTCAATGCTCAAAAGCATTTTTTGGAGTATAAAGTTGTTGTTTTCATTGACAATGGGGGTTATTTACTAAAGGCAAATCCACTTTGCACTACAAGTGCAGTTTCAGTGCAGTCTCAAGTGCACTTGTAGTGCAAAGTGTATTTTCCTTTAGTAAATAACACCCAACAGTGCTTTCTAATTTTACACAATCACGCCATTTTCAGGACTCCCCAAATTTCGGTCATGGTAAGCTAAAAGAAAGCCAAGCAGTAAATCAAAGCAAATATTTGTTAAGTTTAAAATATATTTTTATTTAAAAAACGTGTCAGACATTGTCTGGCGTATAGATGGCCCCCCTACCCGCAAAGTATTCCATGCATCTTAGACGGACCTCATGGGCACTCTGGAGGGGCAAGCCAGGACGGCCAGTTTCAAGCACTGTCAGGGTTGGTTCATTCTGAATTCCGGCCTCAGGCCCAACTGAGGCAGCATAGTTCACAGAATTTCTCCTTAAAAAATTGTGGAGAACACAGCAAGCCAGGATGATGTGATTGAGTTTATATTCCGCCATGTGTATCGGTGTAAGAAATAAGCGCAACCGGCTGGCCATTATTCCAAACGTGTTCTCCACCACTCTTCTGGCTCTGGCCAGCCAGTAATTAAAAACCCTCTGGTCCGGGGTGAAGACGAATGGGAGTCCTTCCGCATTGTCTTCTGGAGGTGGCAAGCCCAAGCTGCCATTCTGGAGATGCCTGTAGAACTCCGTGTGGGCGATGACTCCACCATCTGACATCCGGCCATTCTTCCCCACGTCCACATACAGGAACTCGTAAGTAGCCGGCACCACCGCCAACATTACAATACTATTGAACCCCTTGTAGTTGTAATAGTATGACCCCGAGTTGGGGGGTGGGACGATGTGGACGTGTTTCCCATCAATTGCCCATTTTAGGGGGTATTTAGGGTAAAGCACTACTATGGAGCTGACAAAATACATTGTTAAGTGACTAGACGAGGTGGATATAGGCCCAGGAGAGCATGCTGGGGAGGTAAGTGAAGGCAAATATGTATGAAGGACAAAAAAAAAAAACAGCATGCATGAGGACAAAGGGGAAATTCACAGCATATTACAATCATGGTAATTAGGGAATGAGGAAAGAAATACAATATATTAGCAAACATTAAATACAATAAAATGTGATGTTAAAGGATAAAAATCTTACCTTAATATACTCCTTCTGCAGGACCTGGATGATGGCAGAACAGGTCTCCAGGATAATGATCCCCAGAGCCTGGGGGAAGATGCCTGTCGAGAACTTGAGGTCCTGCAGGTTTCTCCCTGTCACCAAGTACCGCAGGGTGGCGACTAGCCTCTGCTCCGGAGTGATGGCTTGCCTCATGCAGGTATCCTGCCTGCTGATATAAGGGTTCAGCAAAGCTGACAAACGGTGAAAAACGATAGACATCCGGAGAAAGTTCCTGAAATCCTCAGGATTATTCTCACGGATCTCAAGGAGCAAAGGCATGTGATAGAATTGGTCACACTGGAGCAACCAATTCTTGGTCCATGAACTCCTCCTCGCCCTGTTCATGGACTGGGCTTGTGTCAAAGTAAGAACCCCAACACCAAGCCCCCGCACAGCACGAACTCTACGATGAGTACGTACACACAACATGGCTAGAAAACGGCTGGTCAGAATGAAGTAACAGAACGCACTGAAGAACAGCAAGGCCTGTGAAGAGCGTTCTGAAAATCAGTAACGATTGGACAAGAACACACTGATAAATCAATGGGAACTCACTGCACGCCCTGAAGAACAGATACAAACCCACAAGCACAAACTGAACACCAGAAATACGATCTGAAAACCATGAGTCTGAAAAAGCGCAAATCGTCTCTCACCAAACTTTTACTAACACGAGATTAGCAAAAGGAGCCCAAAGGGTGCCGCGCTTGGTATTGAACTGCCCTTTTATAGTCCCATCGTACGTGGTGTATGTCACCGCGTTCTTGACGTTCGGAAATTCCGACAACTTTGTGCGACCGTGTGTATGCAAGACAAGTTTGAGCCAACATCCATTGGAAAAAAACAATGGATTTTGTTGTTGGAATGTCCGATCAATGTCCGACCGTGTGTACAGGGCATAAGAGTTGCTGGAATTGTAGCTTGGAGTTATAGGCTATAGACTTTCCAACAGTGTTGTTAACACGGTGTTAGTCACATATTCCTCCATAAATAGAAGTAATGGGTAATTTATTTGACACATGGCATAGAACAGAGCAATGAGGATGAAGGAATGGGGGGAATTTAAGCAAATCTGATGCTTCACTATGAATGGGCAAAGCACAAGTTTACTTTAAGGATTATCCAACTTGATACCAGACTTTAAAGAATAGTGCTGTGTTGCTCTGAGGCTCGTATACTTTATCTCTAATTTGATGCCAGTCATCTCCAATTGCATCTCAGGTAGAATAATAAAATGCTGTGACTTAGGTTGGAAATAGAAAGCAAATAATCGCATCACCACGGTGTGGTACTGCGGATGCAAGGTTGATGGAAATGTGCCACATCCCATTAAATTGGAATACTAAATAGAGCAAAAAACACTGGACTTTATAGGCACCAAAATATACATGGTTAAAAGGTAATATCTTCATTACACAAAAATAGGAATATGGACAAATATTGTTTAAAAACTTAGCAGTAAAAATATTGCTTAGTAAATATAGATCATGCCACCAAATAATAATAATGTTTCCTGAATGGTTAGGAGACCGCCTTGAATCTTACGAAGATCAGAAGTCCATCAAGGTTGGTGTAGGTTTGGTCGGTGCACTTACCCCATCCATGGCGGCAATCATGGGTGGCTTCCCCTGCTCTCCTCCACGGGCATCACAAGCAGCTTCTTCTTCCCCTGCCCGGCAGCTTTTGTCTTCTCCCTCCTCCTCGGTGGCCAATCAGAATGCTTCTCCTTTCAGCCAGTCGAGGGAAATGGGTCTCAGACCCGCCCTTCCTGATTAGCGGAGAGGCATAGGGAATATTAATTTGTAATTCTCCCATGTTGTTCAGGTAGATCTCCAACTCTTTAAGGTTGCTTACCCCTGCACTATACTGTAATGCCCTGTACACACGGTCGGATTTTCCGATGGAAAATGTGTGATAGGACCTTGTTGTCGGAAATTCTGACCGTGTGTAGGCTCCATCACACATTTTCCATCGGATTTTCCGACACACAAAGTTTGAGAGCAGGATATAAAATTTTCCGACAACAAAATCCATTGTCGGAAATTCCGATCGTGTGTACACAAATCCGACCGACAAAGTGGCACGCATGCTCAGAATAAATAAAGAGATGAAAGTTATTGGCCACTGCCCCGTTTATAGTCCCGACGTACGTGTTTTACGTCACCGTGTTTAGAACGATCGGATTTTCCAACAACTTTGTGTGACCGTGTGTATGCAAGACAAGTTTGTGCCAACATCCGTCGGAAAAAATCCTAGGATTTCGTTGTCGGAATGTCCGAACAAAGTCCGACCGTGTGTACGCCCTATAAGTGTTAGTGCTAGGCAGAATAGGTGGTAAAGGATATCACTTTTGAGTCAATATTTTATTATATTTCTTTTCAGACGCTGAAAATCCTGCACTGAAATTTCTGGTTCTACAATGTAATAATGCATAAAGAGTAAACTTAAAACCCTGGTAATCAATATGATCTATTAAATTTATAATGCGTCAGGATTTTTGCCTGAAGCTCAGTACAAAGAATGAAATCTAGAAAATAAATAAATAAAAGAGTGAACAATATTGCATTTTACATGTCCTCATGAGTTAATACCCTTATTTTACTTTTTGAAGATGAGTCAGAATTCTACTAGAAGCAAAAGGCATCTGAATAATAGATGAGTAATTTAAAATAATGTAAATCAGGTAATAAATGCACCAAGAGAGAGTTGTAAAGCATGTATATACCTACTTAACACTCATCTTCATGACAGTTGTAGTAGTTGATCATGACCGCTTCAACCAGGACAGAGGAGAAAACGTTTTGCATGCGACAGTTCTGTGTCACGATAGTCTGAAACTAACATAGAACACCTCAAAATCCATCCATTAGGGATGCTGCTATTATTTAGAAGTACATCGGATTCCACTTTAACGTTCTGAGATGGACTGAGTCAAGCCAGGAGAGGTCACATGACTGCAGAGAGATGGAAAAGAATCAGATGACTGTTAACATAAAAACTGATTTAGAATGTAATTTAGGTTGCCTTACAGCATATTATTCATTGGCGATTAACTTTTGCTGTATGCTTAGTCAGAGAGCCTGTACATACTGTTCTTGGCTAGGACAACGTCTTGCATGCTCGTAACTGTGGTTGTGGAAAAATGGTATCCCTAACTATGCGTATGTCACAACTTCTCTTTATTTTGGTGTCTCTATAATGTGTATGTAAAGCTAAAACTTTTGTTTTGTTTTGGATAGAGTAGGGAGTTGTTAAAGCAGAATTAAACCCAAAAGCAAACATTTATTGAATTGCAGCTTACCAATTCTTAGATGTAATGGGTAATGGGTGATGGCTGCATTTGTTTCTTTTTTTAGGCTTTCTTTCTTCTATTTTCATCTGGTGATCCAGCCAGGAAGTTTATTTTTTTAAAAAATGAGCTTTCCAGCAGAATGTATCAGTTTACATGGATGAGACAAACCACCAGCGGCGGCCCGTCCATAGAGGGTGCACGGGCGCCGCCTCCCCTATTTATGCATCCGGCCCCCTGATCTACATATGAGTGGTGCCCGACCATGGATTCCAATGTGGTGGAGCCAGAGGCTCTAATAGGCTTCAAAAAAGGGTCAGCTCGGAGCTCAGAACATTGCACGCCGAGCCCACCCAGTTGTGTGACAATAAGCAAATGAATTTTAGCTATTATCACACTAAAGTACCACCCCGCCACTCAGGAGGCAGGTCTGTGAGACCTGTTTCCTGATTGGCCAAAGCGTTAGGCGATCCCATTGGATGCCAAGCGCTTTGACGGAAGAGGAGACACGTGGTGGAGGAAGCGGGAGAGGAGCACTCCAGCACTGCCTGCACTCCAGGAGGAGAGGAGTGGAGGAGATGATACCACAGCCCTGCCACATGAGCAGTAAGTGCCGGACCACCCACGCGGGTGGGTGTTCTGTTTTATTGCCGCTGCTGGGGAGGTGTTGTTTGTTTGCCGCCCCCCCAAAAGAAGAACCCACCAGCCACCACTGCAAACCACCTAAAGCTCGGTTCACACTAGTGTGGGCCGTGCGTTCCGCTTTTGCTCAGGCACAGCAGCCCATTTGTATGGGCTGCTGTGCTGCGTGAACCACGTGCTGCATGATCTGCACAAAAAGGTGCATGCACCTTCTTGACCATACGGTTTCCCTGTGGTTCCTCCACCTGTGATTGCGCTGAGGGCTGAGATACCTGGGGGTGCCATTCAGAGTGAATGCCAGTCCCATGCATCTCGCAAAAGCAGTGCAATTCATCTGCTATGTGTTGCTGGTGTGGGAATCGATGCGATTCTCGCACCCGCAACCAGAACGCACCGCCTGCACTAGTTTAAACCAAGCCTAAAACTGGCAGGGGTGATGATAAATTTGATAAATTTTAATGTATACATGCAAAACCTTTATCCCAAAAGGAAAAAACTGTTTACTGTAACTGATTATAAAGTGTGATCTGGAGTTTGGCGTCAATATGATAAATCTGCTAATACATTTAACATTACCCTCCACCCAGACTGACAATGATGATGTCTGCTGTGCCTCCTATGCTCATTCCTCCAGAGCTGTGTCTCACCAATACAGCAGGTATGTTACTGGCTAGGGATGAGCTTCGTATTCAAGTCGAACCCATGTTCAACTCGAACATCATATGTTCGCCCATTCGTCGAATTACTAACGATATGGGCCGTTCGCGCCAAATTCAAGTGGCGCGTCACGGCCCATAATTCACTGCGGCATCGCAGTGCATTGCTGGCTGATGATTGGCCAAGCATGCACTATGACCCGCATGCTTGGCCAATCACAGCGCCGTCTGTACAGAGAGCCGTAATTGGCCAAAGCCAGGGTGGCTTTGGCCAATTATGGCTCAGGGGGTTTAGTAAATGCCCCACACTATATAAGGTCGCCTGCACGGCGGCCCTGTGTAGCGTGTTCCAGCGTTGAGAGAGAGATAGATAGACAGAGAGACAGTGTCATTTGATTTAAGTTAGATAGAGTAGGCAGGCGAGTCAGTTAGCTGCACTTACAGTGTATTGTGTATATATATACATCCTAAGTGTTGTGTATATATATATATATATATATATATATATATACACTGTATTCAGTTTAGCTAGATTCGTTCCTGTTATTCTCTTCCTACTGACAGGCAGGCAGGTGTTTTTACAGTATTTACAGCTACCTGAAGAAAATTGCTGGTGTTCTTCTGATCCTATTAGTCCTATTAGCTACAGTATTTACATTTAGTGTAGTGCGTCCTCTGCACAGTGTGCACCTAAAGCTACCTGAAGAAAATGAGTGGTGTTCTTCTGATCCTGTTAGTACAGTACCGCAGGCAGCTGCAGTATTTACAAATTAGTGTAGTGCGTCCTCTGTACAGTGTGCACCTAAAGCCACCTGAAGAAAATTGGTGGTGTTCTTCTGATCCTATTAGTACCGCAGGCAGCTGTAGTATTTACAAGTTAGTGTAGTGCGTCCTCTGCACAGTGTGCACCTAAAGCTACCTGAAGAAAATTGGTGGTGTTCTTCTAATCCTATTAGTACAGTAACGCAGGCAGCTGCAGTATTTACAAGTTAGTGTAGTGCGTCCTCTGCACAGTGTGCACCTAAAGCTACCTGAAGAAAATTAGTGGTATTCTTCTGATCCTGTTAGTACAGTACCGCAGGCAGCTGCAGTATTTACAAATTAGTGTAGTGCGTCCTCTGCACAGTGTACACCTAAAGCTACCTGAAGAAAATTTGTGGTGTTCTTCTGATCCTATTAGTATCACAGGCAGCTGTATAATTTACAAGTTAGTGTAGTGCGTCCTCTGCACAGTGTGCACCTAAAGCTACCTGAAAAAAATTTGTGGTGTTCTTCTGATCCTATTAGTAAAGTACTGCAGGCAGCTGCAGTATTTACAAGTTAGTGTAGTGCGTCCTCTGCACAGTGTGCACCTAAAGCTACCTGAAGAAAATTGGTGGCGTTCTTCTTATCTTATTAGTACAGTACCGCAGGCAGCTGCAGTATTTACAAGTCAGTGTAGTGCGTCCTCTGCACAGTGTGCACCTAAAGCTACCTGAAGAAAATTGGTGGTGTTCTTCTGATCCTATTAGTATCGCAGGCAGCTGTAGTATTTACAAGTTAGTGTAGTGCGTCCTCTGCACAGTGTGCACCTAAAGCTACCTGAATAAAATTGGTGGTGTTCTGATCCTATATTAATACCGCAGGCAGCTACAGTATTTATAGTTAGTGTACTGTGTCCTCTGCACAGTGTGCACCTAAAGCTACCTGAAGACAATTGCTGTTGTTCTGCTCCTATTAATACCATAGACAGGCAGCTACAGTATTTAGAGTTAGTGTACTGTGTCCTCTGCACAGTGTGCACCTAAAGCCACCTGAATAAAATTGGTGGTGTTCTGATCCTATATTAATACCACAGGCAGGCAGCTAAAGTATTTATAATTAGTGTACTGTGTCCTCTGCACAGTGTGCACCTAAAGCTACCTGAAGACAATTGCTGTTGTTCTGCTCCTATTAATACCACAGATAGGCAGCTACAGTATTTACAGTTAGTGTACTGTGTCTTCTGCACAGTGTGCACCTAAAGCTACCTGAATAAAATTGGTGGCGTTCTGATCCTATATTGATATCACAGGCAGGCAGCTACAGTATTTACAGTTAGTGTACTGCGTCCTCTGCACAGTGTGCACCTAAAGCTACCTGAAGACAATTGCTGTTGTTCTGCTACTATTAATACCACAGACAGGCAGCTACAGCATTTACAGTTAGTGTACTGTGTCCTCTGCACAGTGTGCACCTAAAGCTACCTGAATAAAATTGGTGGTGTTCTTCTGATCCTATATTAACACCACAGGCAGGCAGCTACAGTATTTACAAGTTAGTGTAGTGCATCCTCTGCACAGTATGCACCTAAAGCTACCTGGAGACAATTGCTGTTGTTCTGCTCCTATTAATACCACAGGCAGGCAGCTACAGTATTTACAGTTAGTGTACTGTGTCCTTTGCACAGTGTGCACCTAAAGCTACCTGAATAAAATTGGTGGTGTTCTGATCCTATATTAATACCAAAAGCAGGCAGCTACAGTATTTAAAGTTAGTGTACTGTGTCCTCTGCACAGTGTGCACCTAAATCTACCTGAAGACAATTGCTGTTGTTCTGCTCCTATTAATACCACAGACAGGCAGCTACAGTTTTTACAGTCAGTGTACTGTGTCCTCTGCACAGTGTGCACCTAAAGCTACCTGAATAAAATTGGTGATGTTCTTCTAATCCTTTTAATACCACAGGAAGGCAGCTACAGTATTTACAGTTAGTGTACTGTGTCCTCTGCACAGTGTGCACCTAAAGCTACCTGAAGACAATCGCTGTTGTTCTGCTCCTATTAATACCACAGACAGGCAGCTACAGTATTTACAGTTAGTGTACTGTGTCCTCTGCACAGTGTGCACCTAAAGCTACCTGAATAAAATTGGTGGTGTTCTGATCCTATTAATACCACAGGCAGGCAGCTACAGTATTTACAATTAGTGTACTGCGTCCTCTGCACAGTGTGCACCTAAAGCTACCTGAAGACAATTGCTGTTATTCTGCTCCTATTAATACCACAGGCAGGCAGCTACAGTATTTACAGTTAGTGTACTGCGTCCTCTGCACAGTGTGCACCTAAAGCTACCTGAAGACAATTGCTGTTGTTTTGCTCCTATTAATACCACAGGCAGGCAGCTACAGTTTTTACAGTTAGTGTACTGTGTCCTCTGCACATTGTGTACCTAAAGCTACCTGAAGACAATTGCTGGTGTTCTCGTACTAATAATACTACAGGCAGGCAGTTGATTCTGCTAGCTGCAGTATCAGTATATATACATCCCAGCTTTGTGCAGCTACATCTCACTGCAGGCCATTAGTATGTCTGGAAGGCCAAGAAGGAGAGGCAGACAGTCACAAACCAATAAAAGAGGGCAAGTAGGCTCTGTGTCTAGAGGCAACAGTGCTGGTCGTGGAGACGGTGCATCCTCATCAGCACATGGCCATGGGACACACTTGTCCTTTTTTTCAGCAGCTGGCCATGTTGAGCCGCAACATGCGTAAGACTTGGTAGATGTGATGACCAAGCCGTCCTCATCCTCCTCATCCTCCTCATCCTCTCTCACCCAGGCTCAGGGTACTTTGTCTGGCAAAGCAGCTGCCAATGCGGCCTCTTACCTCGGCTCAATGGCATCAGTCACTCCTTCCCTAGCCCCACCATGTCCTCCTGAGGAGTCCCCCGAACTGTTTGACCACAGTGTTGGGTACATGCTCCAGGAGGATGCCCAGCGTTTTGAAGGCTCCGATGATGGTACCCAGCTAGAGGAAGGCAGTAACGTGAGCATAGAGAGAGGGGGTGCCCAAGAAGGACAGCAATCTGGCAGTCATGTTCCCCCAGCTGCAGCATACTGCCAGCTTTGCTCCAGTGATGAGGAGGGAGGAAATGATGAGGTCACTGACTCCACGTGGGTGCCTGATAGGAGAGAGGAGGAGGCACATCACCAATGAGGCAGGATGCCCTCCAGGGGCCAGCTTAAGGGCAGCACACCAAATGCATCACACTGCAGAGCTCCACATGTGCAGGGCACTGCTGTTTCTGCGCGTTATTCCAAAAGTTCTTTGGTGTGGGCCTTTTTTGAGACGAGTGCATCAGATCCCACCGCTGTTATTTGCAACATATGTCTCAAGCGTATCTCGCGTGGCCAAAACATCACCCGCTTGGGCACCACATGCTTGACCAGACATATGTCGACCTGCCATGCAGTTCATTGGCAAGCGTACCTAGAAGACCAACACCAAAGAACAAAGAGGACCTCTCCTTGCTCCTCATCAGCTGGGATCTCCAACCCCACTATACCTTTAGTCCTCTCTGAGACCTGCACTGAGAGGAATGAAGGTGTAGAATTAGGTGTGTCACAGCCAAATACTTGGGGGCAATCTGCTATCGGTACACCAACGTCAGATTGTACCAGGCAAATTTCCCTGCCCCAGCTGCTGCACCGCTGAAAGAATTTCGCTCCCAGCCATCCACATGCCCAGCGGTTGAATGCTAGCTAGGCTAAATTGCTTGCACTTTAACTGCTGCCCTTTCAGTTGGTAGACTCTGCCCCCTTCCGTGAGTTTGTGGAATGTGCAGTTCCTCAGTGGCAGGTTCCCAAACGCCACTTTTTCTCATGGAAGGCGATTCAGGCTCTGTACCGGCATGTGGAAGGCAATGTCTTGGCCTCACTGGACAGGGCGGTCAGCAGTAAGGTGCATATTACCGCTGACTCATGGTCCAGCAGGCATAGACAGGGACATTACCTATCTTTCACCGCGCACTGGGTGACTCTTCTGGCAGCTGGGAAGGATGCAGGACAGGGTGCAGTAGTGTTGGAGGTTGTTCCGCCACCACGCCTCCAAAATACTACTAGTGGTAATTCTGCCACACCTCTCTCCTCCACCCCCTCCTCTTCTTCTTCCCCCATGGCCTCTTCCTGTGCTGATTTATTTTCGGAACCAGTGGTGCTCTGTAGGCATTCAAGGGGCTACGCAAGCACGTAGGCCAAAAGATGCCATGCGGTGCTTGTGCTGGTGTGCTTGGGGGACAGGAGCCACACTGGAGCAGAGATTCTGTCAGCTCTGCAGGGGCAGGTTCAGAGGTGGTTGACACCACACCAGCTTAAGGAAGGTATGGTGGTTTGCAACAATGGCACCAATCTCCTCTCCGCCCTCCGACAAGGACAACTGACTCATGTGCCCTGTTTGGCTCACGTCCTTAACTTGGTGGTGCAGCGGTTCTTGGGCAGGTACCCGGGCTTACAGGATGTCCTTAGGCAGGCCAGGAAAGTCTGTGTGCATTTCCGCAGGTCATATAATGCCAGTGCTCGGCTGGCTGACCTCCAAAAGGAATTTAACCTGCCCAAGAACCGCCTAATCTGTGACATGCCCACCAGTTGGAACTCAATGTTGGCCATGCTGCAGCGGCTGCACACGCAGCAGAGGGCCATCAATGAGTACCTGTGCGACTATGGCACCAGGACAGGGTCAGGGGAGCTTGTTTTTTTTTTCCCCACGCCAGTGGGCCATGATCAGGGATGCATGCACTGTCCTGTCACCATTTGAGGAGGCCACGAAAATGGTGAGCAGTGACAGTGCATGCCTCAGTGACACTTTCCCCCTTGTCCACCTGTTGGAGCACACGCTGTGTGGAATAATGGACAGGGCATTTGAGGCAGAACAGAGGCAGGAAGAGGACTTCCTTAGCTCTCAAGGCCCCCTTTATCCAGACAGTGTTCCTGCGTGCCCGCTGATCACACAGGAAGAGCACGAAGAGGAGGATTGTGTCAGCATGGAGGTGGAGCCTGGCACTCAGCATCAGCAGCAGTCTTTAAGGGATCATTTACAGTCCCAAGAAACCCATGGACTTGTACGTGGCTGGGAGGAGGTGGCTGCGGATCATGTCGTCCTTAGTGACCCAGAGGACTCTGGACCGAATGCCTCAGCAAACCTACGCTGCATGGCTTCCCTGATCCTGCAAAGCCTGGGGAAGGATCCTCGTATTTGTGGTATCAAGGAGAGGGATCAGTACTGGCTGGCAACCCTCCTTGATCCACATTACAAGGGTAAGGTTGCGGACCTTATCTTGCCGTCGCAGAGGGAGCAGAGGATGAAACATCTTCGGGAGGCCTTGCAGAAAGGTCTGTGCAATGCGTTCCCGGAGACTGGGAGGTTACAAACTCCTGTTCCTGGACAACGTGTTGCTGAGGCTTCGGTCAGTCAAAGAAAGAGCGGTGGAGAAGGTGGCTGTCTGACCGATGCATTCAGACAATTTTTTAGTCCGCAGCCCCAAGGTATGATCGGTTCCAGCAACCATCGCCAGCGTTTGTTTTACATGGTGCAGGAATACCTAGGGGCAAGATCTGACTTGGACACCTTTCCCACCGAAAATCCTCTGGGTTACTGGGTCTTGAGGGTGGATCATTGGCCAGAGCTTGCACAGTATGTAATTGAGCTACTGGCCTTGTCCTGCATTCCGTTCTTTCGGAACGCACATTCAGTGCTGCTGGAGGTTTTGTAAACGATCACAGGGTGCGCCTGTCAATCGACTGACCTTCATAAAAATGAATCAGTCTTGGATCACCACCAGCTACCAAGCACCTGATGCTGATGTAACCGAATAATTTTTTTGGAAATGCCATATCCCTTCAAGACTGCCTATGCTGATGCTGAGTGACTATCCTGCTATGCTGAGTGACTATCCTCTTCCTCCTCAATGATCAAGCTTGTAAGAATATTTTTGGTTCTGGGCACCGCCACCAGTGGCTAAGGCACAATTTTTCAGCCCCTGTTTAACAGGGGCATGTAATTACAATTTTTGATGCAATACTTTGCAGCAGGGCTTGTTCCTGCGCTCCAACTAGAGTATCTGTGAGGGGTTTCAGTGTTGTGGCACCAGCACCAGTGCCTAAGGCCCAATTTTTCAGCCCCTGTATAACAGGGGCATGTAATTACAATTGTTGATGCAATACTTTGCAGCAGGGCTCATTCCTGCGCTCCAACTAGAGTATCTGTGAGGGGTTGCAGTGTTGTGGCACCAGCACCAGTGCCTAAGGCCCAATTTTTCAGACCCTGTTTAACAGGGGCGTATAATTACAATTTTTGATGCAATATTTTGCAGGAGGGCTCATTCCTGCGCTCCAACTAGAGTATCTGTGAGGGGTTGCAGTGTTGTAGCACCAGTGCCTAAGGCCCAATTTTTACTGCTCCTGTTCAACGGGGACATGTAATTACAATTCTTGATCTAATATTTCACAGCAGGGCCCGTTTCTGCGCCCTCCAAGAGTAACTGTGAGGACTTACAGTGTTGTGGCACCAGCACCACCACCACCACCAAAGGCCCAATTTTTTCTGACCCTGTTCAACAGGGACATGTAATTACAATTCTTGATCTAATATTTCACAGCAGGGCCCATTTCTGCGCCCACCAAGAGTAACTGTGAGGACTTACAGTGTTGTGGCAACACCACCACCACCAAAGGCCCAATTTTTCTGCCCCTGTTCAATGGGTGTATGTAATTACAATTCTTCATCTAATATTTCACAGCAGGGCCCGTTTCTGCGCCCACCAAGAGTAACTGTGAGGACTTACAATGTTGTGGCACCAGCACCACCACCACCAAAGGCCCAATTTTTCTGACCCTGTTCAGCAGGGGCATGTAATTACAATTCTTGATCTAATATTTCACAGCAGAGCCCGTTCCTGCACTCACCAAGAGTTACTGTGAGGGCTTACAGTGTTGTGGCAACACCAACACCTAAGGCCGCAATTTCTGCTGAGTATATAGGGCAGTCCCCTACTTTCAAAAATCCAACTTATAAACGACTCCTACTTGCAAATGGAAGGAGACAACAGGAAGTGAGATGAAATCTACCCCTAGGAAGGGAAATTCTCTCCTGTAAGAGTTAATATGGGAAAAACGTATCTCCTCTCCACTGATGCTTTATCACCAATCCTTGTTTCACTAAAAACCCCAAATTGTCAAAAAACATTTGTCATTGGGACAGAAAGTGAGGTGAAATCTTCTGAAGAGGTGCACAGACAGCAAAACAAATGTCACAGGGGTGATAACCCTTCCCCATGTTTTCCAAAAAGCTTAAAAATAGATTTTTTGGCTGGAGCTACACTTTAAAAATGTACCAGTTCAAAATTACAAACAGATTCTACTTAAAAAACAGACATACAGTCCCTGTCTTGTTTGCACCGCCTGTATACTGCTGTTCAGAGTATATAGGGCCTGGGGGCCCCACGCCTTTCCTTTTTTAATTTGAGTGCGGGGTTCCTCTTAATATCCATACAAGACCCAAAGGGCCTGGTAATGGACTGGGGGGGGGGGGGGGGGGACCCATGCCGTTTGTCTCACTGATTTTCATCCATATTGCCAGGACCCGACATTACATTAAAGCCGCAAGCAGTTTTAAATGACTTTTATTCCTTTAAAAATGTCATTTTGTGCAGGGACTGTTCTAAGCACGGGAAACACGCACCACTTTACAGGCATACTATAGACACCCCCCAGGTACGATATTTAAAGGAATATTTCACTTTTTTTTCACTTTAAGCATCATTAAAATCACTGCTCCCGAAAAAACGTCCATTTTTAAAACTTTTTTTTTGCATTGACACATGTCCCCTGGGGCAGGACCCGGGTCCCCAAACCCTTTTTAGGACAATACCATGCAAATTAGCCTTTAAATTTAGCACTTTTGATTTTGAACGTTCAAGTCCCATAGACTTCAATGGGGTTCTAAAGTTTGCACAAATTTTCGGTGCATTCGCAGGTTCTGGTGCGAACTGAACCGGGGGGTGTTCAGCTCATCCCTATTACTGGCCAGATTACGAGGTGAAAACAGTAGGGGAAAGGCAAAAGAAACTGATGCAGCCACCACATCTAATGATTAGTAAACTGCAATATATTACAGTTTTGGGTTTAATACTGCTTTTAAACCTCTGCCAGATTTCAGGGGCGGAAGTATAGGGGTCACAAAAGTCGCCATTGCGACTGGGCCCCATGCTGCAGGGGGCCCGTGGGGGCCCGTGTGTCCCCCTCTCCCCGAGCGGTGGCTGCATATGGGACCGAGCTCCCTGATCCTCAGCCGATGCGTAAATCATTCGGCAGTGCAGGAGCTCGGTCACAAAGTGAAAGTAAGTGAGACGTGTCTAGTACCCAGCATGGAGAGTTTAAGGTACAGAGCTGCAGCTGCAGATTTTTAAAAAGGCGATCTATATATGTTTGTATGCATGTGTGTGCTTATATGTGTGTGTCTGCATGTTTGGGTGTGTGCATGTGTGTGTCTGCATGTGTATAGAGTTATATGTGTATGTGCATGTTTGTGTGTGTGTGTGCATTAGGGATGAGCCGAACACCCCCCGGTTCGGTTCGCACCAGAACCCGCGAACGGACCGAAAGTTCGCACGAACGTTAAAACCCCATTGACGTCTATGGGACTCGAACGTTCGAAATCAAAAGTGCTCATTTTAAAGGCTAATTTGCATGGTATTGTCCTAAAAAGGGTTTGGGGACCCGGGTCCTACCCCAGGGGACATGTATCAATGCAAAAAAAACTTTTAAAAACGGCCGTTTTTTTCGGGAGCAGTGATTTTAATGATGCTTAAAGTAAAAAAAAAAAAGTGAAATATTCCTTTAAATATCGTACCTGGGGGGTGTCTATAGTATGCCTGTAAAGTGACGCGTGTTTCCCATGTTTAGAACAGTCCCTGCACCAAATGTCATTTTTAAAGGAAAAAATCTCATTTAAAACTGCTTGCGGGTTTAATGTCATGTCGGGTCATGGCAATATGGATGAAAATCAGTGAGACAAACGGCATGGGTACCCCCCAGTCCATTACCAGGCCCTTTGGGTCTTGTATGGATATTAAGGGGAACCCCGCACCCAAATTAAAATAAGGAAAGGTGTGGGGCCACCAGGCCCTATATACTCTGAACAGCAGTATACAGGCGGTGCAAACAAGACAGGGACTGTAGGTTTGTTGTTAAGTAGAATCTGTTTGTAATTTTGAACATTTTTAACGTGTTTAGCTCCAGCCAAAAAATCTTTTCTAAGCTTTTTGGAAAACATAGGGAAGGGTTATCACCCCTGTGACATTTGTTTTGCTGTCTTTCCTCCTCTTCAGAAGATTTCACCTCACTTTTTTGTCCCAATGAAAAATGTTTTTTGAAAATTTGGGTTTTTTTGTGGAACAAGGATTGGAAAGCATCAGTGGAAAGGAGAAATTGTTTTCCCATATTAACTCTTACAGGAGAGAATTTCCCTTCCTAGGGGTAGATTTCATCTCACTTCCTGTTGTCTCCTTCCGTTTGCAAGTAGGAGTCGTTTGTAAGTTAGATGTTTGAAAGTAGGGTCCTGCCCTATATACTCAGCAGAAATTTGGGCCTTAGGTGTTGCTGTGGCCACAACACTGTAAGCCCTCACAGGGCCCTGCTGTGAAATATTAGATCAAGAATTGTAATTACATGCCCCTGTTGAACAGGAGCTGAAAAATTAGGCCTTAGGCACTGGTGCTGGTGCCACAACACTGCAACCCCTCACAGACACTCTAGTTGGAACGCAGGAACGAGCCCTGCTGCAAAGTATTGCTTCAAAAATTGTAATTACACGCCCCTGTTAGACAGGGGCAGAAAAATTGGGCCTTAGGCACTGGTGCTGGTGCCACAACACTGCAACCCCTCACAGACACTCTAGTTGGAACGCAGGAACGAGCCCTGCTGCAAAGTATTGCATCAAAAATTGTAATTACACGCCCCTGTTAGACAGGGGCAGAAAAATTGGGCCTTAGGCACTGGTGCTGGTGCCACAACACTGCAACCCCTCACAGACACTCTAGTTGGAACGCAGGAACGAGCCCTGCTGCAAAGTATTGCATCAAAAATTGTAATTACACGCCCCTGTTAGACAGGGGCAGAAAAATTGGGCCTTAGGCACTGGTGCTGGTGCCACAACACTGCAACCCCTCACAGACACTCTAGTTGGAATGCAGGAACGAGCCCTGCTGCAAAGTATTACATCAAAAATTGTAATTACACGCCCCTGTTAAACAGGGGCTGAAAAATTGTGCCTTAGGCACTGGTGGTGGCGCCCAGAACCAAAAATATTCTTACAAGCTATCAGCGTGATGATTGAGGAGGAAGAGGATAATTACTCAGGGATAGTCACTCAGCATCAGCATAGGCAGTCTTTGAAGGGATCTGAGATTTCAAAAAAAATTATTCGGTTACATCAGCATCAGGTGCTTGGTAGCTGGTGGTGATCCAAGACTCATTCATTTTTATGAAGGTCAGCCGATCGACCGAGTCGGTGGACAGACGCACCCTGTGATCGGTTACCACGCCTCCAGCAGCACTGAATGTGCGTTCCGAAAGAACGCTGGATGCAGGACAGGCCAGTAGCTCAATTGCATACTGTGCAAGCTCTGGCCAGTGATCCATCCTCAAGACCCAGTAACCCAGAGGATTTTCGGTGGGAAAGGTGTCCAAGTCTGATCTTGCCCCTAGGTATTCCTGCACCATGTAAAACAGACGCTGGCGATGGTTGCTGGAACCGATCATACCTTGGGGCTGCGGACCAAAAAATTGTCTGAACGCATCGGTCAGACGGCCACCTTCTCCACCGCTCCTTCTTTGACTGACCGAAGCCTCAGCAACACGTTGTCCAGAAACAGGAGTTTGTAACCTCCCAGTCTCTGGGAACGCGTTGCACAGACCTTTCTGCAAGGCCTCCCGAAGATGTTTCATCCTCTGCTCCCTCTGCGATGGCAAGATAAGGTCCGCAACCTTACCCTTGTAACGTGGATCAAGGAGGGTTGCCAGCCAGTATTGGTCCTTCTCCTTGATACCACGAATACGAGGATCCTTACGCAGGCTTTGCAGGATCAGGGAGGCCATGCAGCGTAGGTTTGCTGAGGCATTCGGTCCGGAGTCCTCTGGGTCACTAAGAACGACATGGTCCGCAGCCACCTCCTCCCAGCCACGTACAAGTCCATGTGTTTCTTGGGACTGATCCCTTAAAGACTGCTGCTGATGCTGAGTGCCAGGCTCCACCTCCATACTGACACAATCTTCCTCCTCCTCCTCTTCCTCCTCGTCCTCTTCCTGTGTGATCGGCGGGCACGCAGGAACACTGTCTGGATAAAGGGGGCCTTGAGAGCTAAGGAAGTCCTCCTCTTCCTGCCTCTGTTCTGCCTCAAGTGCCCTGTCCATTATTCCACGCAGCGTGTGCTCCAACAGGTGGACAAGGGGGACAGTGTCACTGATGCATGCACTGTCACTGCTCACCATCCTCGTGGCCTCCTCGAATGGTGACAGGACAGTGCATGCATCCCTGATCATGGCCCACTGGCGTGGGGAAAAAAAACCAAGCTCCCCTGACCCTGTCCTGGTGCCATAGTCGCACAGGTACTCATTGATGGCCCTCTGCTGCGTGTGCAGCCGCTGCAGCATGGCCAACGTTGAGTTCCACCTGGTGGGCATGTCACAGATTAGGCGGTTCTTGGGCAGGTTAAACTCCTTTTGGAGGTCCGTCAGCCGAGCACTGGCATTATATGACCGGCGGAAATGCACACAGACTTTCCTGGCCTGCCTCAGGACATCCTGTAAGCCCGGGTACCTGCCCAAGAACCGCTGCACCACCAAGTTAAGGACGTGAGCCAAACAGGGCACATGGGTCATTTGTCCCTGTCGGAGGGCAGAGAGGAGGTTGGTGCCATTGTCGCAAACCACCATTCCTGCCTTAAGTTGGCGTGGCGTCAACCACCTCTGAACCTGCCCCTGCAGAGCTGACAGAACCTCTGCCCCAGTGTGGCTCCTGTCCCCCAAGCACACCAGCTCAAGCACCGCATGGCATCTTTTGGCCTGCGTACTTGCGTAGCCCCTTGAACGCCTACGGAGCACCGCTGGTTCCGAGGAAGAGGCCATGGAGGAAGAAGAAGAGGAGGGGGTGGAGGAGAGAGGTGTGTCACAATCAGCATTTTGGAGGCGTGGTGGCGGAACAACCTCCAACACTACTGCACCTTGTCCTGCATCCTTCCCAGCTGCCAGCAGAGTCACCCAATGCGCCATGAAACTTAGGTAACGTCCCTGTCCATGCCTGCTGGACCATGAGTCAGCGGTAATATGCACCTTACCGCTGACCGCCCTGTCCAGCGAGGCATGGACATTGCCTTCCACATGCCGGTAGAGAGCCGGAATCGCCTTCCGTGAGAAAAAGTGGCGTTTGGGTACCTGCCACTGAGGAACCGCACATTCCACAAACTCACGGAAGGGGGCAGAGTCTACCAACTGAAAAGGCAGCAGTTGAAGTGCTAGCAATTTTGCCAAGCTAGCATTCAACCGCTGGGCATGTGGATGGCTGGGAGCAAACTTCTTTCGGCGGTGCAGCAGCTGGGGCAGGGAAATTTGCCTGGTACAATCTGACGTCGGTGTACCAAAAGCAGATTGCCCACAAGTACTTGGCTGTGACACACCTAATTCTACACCTTCATTCCTCTCACTGCAGGTCTCAGAGAGGACTGAAGGTCTAGTGGGGTTGGAAATCTCAGCTGATGAGGAGCAAGGAGAGATCCTCTTTGTTCTTTGGTGTGGGTCTTTTAGATACGCTTGCCAACGAACTGCATGGCAGGTCAACATATGTCTGGTCAAGCATGTGGTACCCAAGCGGGAGATGTTTTGGCCACGCGAGATACGCTTGAGACATATGTTGCAAATAGCAGCGGTGCGATCTGATGCACTCGTCTCAAAAAAGGCCCACACCAAAGAACTTTTTGAATAACGCGCAGAGACTGCAGCGCCCTGCACATGTGGAGCTTTGGGGTGTGATTCAGTCAATGTGCTGCCCTTAGGCTGGCCCCTGGAGGGCATCCTGCCTCGTTGGTGATGTGCCGCCGCCTCCTCCTCCTCCTCCTCCTCCTCTCTCCTATCAGGCACCCACGTTGAGTCAGTGACCTCATCATCCCCTCCCTCCTCATCACTGGAGCAAACCTGGCAGTATGCTGCAGCAGGGGGAGCATGACTGCCAGATTGCTGTCCTTCTTGGGCACCCCCTCTGTCCGTGCTCATGTTACTGCCTTCATCGAGCTCAGTATCGTCATCAGAGCCTTCCAAACGCTGGGCATCCTCCTGGAGCATGTACCCAACACTGTGGTCAAACAGTTCGAGGGAATCCTCATGAGGACATGGTGGAGCTAGGGAAGGAGTCACTGATGACATTGAGCTAAGGGAAGAGGCCGCTGCTTTGCCAGACAAAGCACCCTGGGCATGGGTGAGAGAGGATGAGGAGGATGAGGACGGCTTGGTCATCCACTCGACCAAGTCTTCCGCATGTTGCGGCTCAACACGGCCAGCTGCCGAAAAAAAGGCCAAGCGTGTCCCATGGCCACGTGCTGATGAGGATGCACCGTCTCCACGACCAGCACTAGACACAGAGCCTGCTTGCCCTCTCTTATTGGCTTGTGACTGTCTGCCTCTCCTTCTTGGCCTTCCAGACATACTAATGGCCTGTAGCTGCACTAAGCTGGGATAGAACACCTGTAATTTTCTTCAGGTAGCTTTATATACTGTAACCAGACAAGCCTGCCTGTCAGTAGGAAGATAACAGGAACGGATCTAGCTGAACACTGTGAGCAGGACGCACTGTACTAAATGTAAATAGTCTAGCTGCCTGACCGTGGTACTAATAGGATCAAATAGAACACCTGTAATTTTCTTCAGGTAGCTTTATATACTGTAACCAGACAAGCCTGCCTGTCAGTAGGAAGATAACAGGAACGGATCTAGCTGTACACTGTGAGCAGGACGCACTGTACTAAATGTAAATAGTCTAGCTACCTGACCGTGGTACTAATAGGATCAAATAGAACACCTGTAATTTTCTTCAGGTAGCTTTATATACTGTAACCAGACAAGCCTGCCTGTCACGGATCTAGCTGAACACTGTGAGCAGGACGCACTGTACTAAATGTAAATAGTCTAGCTGCCTGACCGTGGTACTAATAGGATCAAATAGAACACCTGTAATTTTCTTCAGGTAGCTTTATATACTGTAACCAGACAAGCCTGCCTGTCAGTAGGAAGATAACAGGAACGGATCTAGCTGAACACTGTGAGCAGGACGCACTGCACTAAATGTAAATAGTCTAGAAGATAACAGGAACGGATCTAGCTGAACACTGTGAGCAGGACGCACTGCACTAAATGTAAATAGTCTAGAAGATAACAGGAACGGATCTAGCTGAACACTGTGAGCAGGACGCACTGCACTAAATGTAAATAGTCTAGAAGATAACAGGAACGGATCTAGCTGAACACTGTGAGCAGGACGCACTGCACTAAATGTAAATAGTCTAGAAGATAACAGGAACGGATCTAGCTGAACACTGTGAGCAGGACGCACTGCACTAAATGTAAATAGTCTAGAAGATAACAGGAACGGATCTAGCTGAACACTGTGAGCAGGACGCACTGCACTAAATGTAAATAGTCTAGAAGATAACAGGAACGGATCTAGCTGAACACTGTGAGCAGGACGCACTGCACTAAATGTAAATAGCAGGAACGGCTCTAGCTGAACACTGTGAGCAGGACGCACTGCACTAAATGTAAATAGCAGGAACGGATCTAGCTGAACACTGTGAGCAGGACGCACTGCACTAAATGTAAATAACAGGAACGGATCTAGCTGAACACTGTGAGCAGGACGCACTGCACTAAATGTAAATAGTCTAGAAGATAACAGGAACGGATCTAGCTGAACACTGTGAGCAGGACGCACTGCACTAAATGTAAATAGCAGGAACGGATCTAGCTGAACACTGTGAGCAGGACGCACTGCACTAAATGTAAATAGCAGGAACGGATCTAGCTGAACACTGTGAGCAGGACGCACTGCACTAAATGTAAATAGCAGGAACGGATCTAGCTGAACACTGTGAGCAGGACGCACTGCACTAAATGTAAATAACAGGAACGGATCTAGCTGAACACTGTGAGCAGGACGCACTGCACTAAATGTAAATAGCAGGAACGGATCTAGCTGAACACTGTGAGCAGGACGCACTGCACTAAATGTAAATAGCAGGAACGGATCTAGCTGAACACTGTGAGCAGGACGCACTGCACTAAATGTAAATTGCAGGAACGGATCTAGCTGAACACTGTGAGCAGGACGCACTGCACTAAATGTAAATAGTCTAGAAGATAACAGGAACGGATCTAGCTGAACACTGTGAGCAGGACGCACTGCACTAAATGTAAATAGCAGGAACGGATCTAGCTGAACACTGTGAGCAGGACGCACTGCATTAAATGTAAATAGTCTAGATAGAAGATAACAGGAACGGATCTAGCTAAACTGAATACAGTGTATATATATATATATATGCAACACCTGGGATGCATATATATACACAATACACTGTAAGTGCAGCTAACTGACTGACTGTTCTGCCTAATCTATCTAACTCAAATCAAATGACACTGTCTCTCTCTCTCTCTATCTCTCAGCACACCGGAACACACACTACACAGGGCCGCCGTGCAGGCGGCCTTATATAGTGTGGGGTGTGTACTAAATCCCCTGAGCCATAATTGGCCAAAGCCACCCTGGCTTTGGCCAATTACAGCTCTCTCTACTGACGGCGCTGTGATTGGCCAAGCATGCGGGTCATAGTGCATGCTTGGCCAATCATCAGCCAGCAATGCACTGCGATGCCGCAGTGAATTATGGGCCGTGACGCGCCACACGAATTTAGCGCGAACGGCCCATATCGTTCGCAATTCGGCGAACGGGCGAACAGCCGATGTTCGAGTCGAACATGGGTTCGACTCGAACACGAAGCTCATCCCTAGTGTGCATGTGTATAGAGTTATATGTGTGTGCGCATGTGTATAGAGTTATATGTGTGTGTGCATGTGTATAGAATTATATGTGTGTGTGTGCATGTGTATAGAGTTATATGTGTGTGCGCATGTGTGTGTGTGCATGTGTATAGAGTTATATGTGTGTGCGCGTGCATGTGTATAGAGTTATATGTGTGTGCGCGTGCATGTGTATAGAGTTATATGTGTGTGCGCGCGTGTGTGTGTGTGCATGTGTATAGAGTTATATGTGTGTGCGCGTGTGTGTGCATGTGTATAGAGTTATATGTGTGTGCATGTGTATAGAGTTATATGTGTGTGCGTGCATGTGTATAGAGTTATATGTGTGTGCATGTGTATAGAGTTATATGTGTATGTGCATGTTTGTGTTTGCTCATGTGTGTGCGTTTATGTGTGTGCGTTTATGTGTGTGCATGTATTTATATGTATATGTGTGTATTTGCGTACGTGTGTGTTTACATGCGTGTATGTATACACATTACTTGTAATTCTGACCCCCTTTTTCTTTACGGTCAGAACAGATTTTTTTAGGGTGGGTTCATAATACCAACAAGAAAATACCATTCCTCTGAAAAGCGATGCAGATTGCTTTTAAGAGGCATTTGACAGGCAGTGAAGAGGCAATATGTTGCACCTTGACTAAAATGTTGAAGAAATGTTGACAAACACTGATACAGAGAAACTGATCTCTCCTTTCTCCTCCTGCAGCTGCTGAAAGGAGATGAGAAGTGGGGGAAATGGAAAGATCAGTTCCTCTATATGCAGCCGCACCCACCACGCCTCCTATGCAGCTTTTTTCTGCTGCCCCCTGTGTGCTCTCCAGCCCCCTTGTACTTTTTCCTGCCCCCCTGCTCTCTCCTGGCCCCTCCCCTTGTCCCCACAGCTCAGCAGAGTTCCCCCCTCCCCTCTCCTCCCAGCTGCTGTAGGGTATCTGCATGGAGAGTCAGTGATCTATACCGATCACGGACTCAATCCATTCATAACTGAAACATAGTAAACTGTATTTACTATGCTTCAGTTTGCGAATAAAGGGGCAGCTCTATACAGAGCTATTCCTGTCCATTCATTCTGTGCAGCTGAGGCTGTGCTCTCAATCTCCTTTCTCGTTCTCAAAGGTGAAACATCAGAGGTCTGCTTAGACCCCTGATATCTGACCAAAGCCCCCAACTCTTAAAAAAAAAAATTAAAATATTTTTTATAAAATAATATTGTAAAACAATAAATAAATGGTAGAAAAATACAATAAAAATAAAAAAAACAGACGCCAGTGGCAGAACTACCAGGGTCACAAACATCACACTTGCGACCGGGCTTTGGCATTTTCGCCATCGGCTCGGAGGGAAGGGCCCCAGCTGGGGGTCAGGGGGGCCCTTCATGATTTCTTGCACCGGGGCCCTGAAGGTTCTAGTTACGCCACTGCCAGATTTGTATTACTGACTGTGTCCCCGCTGGAGAGATTCACTCTCTCTGCGCATCTTGGAAACCATACTCTCTGTAAAGAAAAATACAACATTATAGAGTTGTCACAGGTACAGAAGGTGAAGGAAAAACCTTTCCAATGGGCACATCTGTACCAGTGACAAACCTTCAGTTTGGAGAGATATGTCCTTACTCATACCTTCCAACTTTTTGAGATGGGAATGAGGGACACCTATCAGCAAAAGTATTCAGGCATAGAACACACTCCTTGCCACACCACCTTAAAGGAGAATTGTACAAAAAAACAAGATTGGGTAAACCCACAAGTGCTTTTTTTACCACCACTATTCCTTTATATTGGCTTTTGGAATTGCAAACAAATGCAGCAATTTAGAAATCAGATGAAAGGTTTAGAGCTAAAAAACACTTTTTGATAGATAAAAAGTGCATTTTATATACAGCTATATAGATCAGACCAAAATGAGGGACAAATGAGGAGGAAAGAGGAGCAGAGGGACATTGTTCCAAATCAGGGACAGTCCCTCAAAATCAGGGACAGTTGGGAGCTATGCCTTACTTCCTGTTGTTTTTCTGGAACAAGGCATGAAGACAAATCCCCCCGAAGGTACATTAAAAAAAAAATCCCTATGCTATCCAAAAAAAAAGAGAAAAATAAATACAAAACTAAAATAAATAAATAATTTAATTTAAAAAATTGGCTTTTCATATGAATATGTAGGCTGCCCATAGGCATCCGCAGGGGGTGTGCCAGGTGTGGGCATACCCTAACATGGCCGGTCCTACCATGGGTCCCATTGGGTCCAAAGTGGCTGAATTCCCACCCACCAGCCAGCTCCACTGCTTATTTCATGGGGACTGCCGCTTATCCCACTGCGAGGAAGCCCGGCACCGCTGCTGTTAGGGTGCTTTCACACCGAGGCATCAGCGGCGTCGGCAGTAAAGCGTTGCTATTTTTAGTGGCCCTTTACCGTCATATTTGCAAAGGTTTTTGGCCGCAAGCGGGGCACTTTTAACCCTCGCTAGCAGCGGAAAAAGGGTTAAAACCACCCACAAAGCGCCGAGGCAGCGGCGCTTTGGTGGCGGTTTTGGTGGCGCTGCCCATTCATTTCAATGAGCAGGAGCGGTGTATAGATGCTGCCTGCAGGATTGTTTGTCACTGAGGTGTGTTTGCAAGTTAGTTTGTATGCGGGTTTGCACGTAGGTAAATTCCCATAAATTCGGACCACCATACTGGCTTGTATATATATATATATATATATATATATATATATATATATATATATATATATATACACAGTGGGAACGGAAAGTATTCAGACCCGCTAACATTTTTCACTCTTTGTTATATCTCAGCCATTAGCTAAAATCATTTAAGTTCATTTTTTTCCTCATTAATGTACACACAGCACCCCATATTGACAGAAAAACACAGAATTGTTGACATTTTTGCAGATTTATTAAAAAAGAAAAACTGAAATATCACATGGTCCTAAGTATTCAGACCCTTTGCTCAGTATTTAGTAGAAGCACCCTTTTGATCTAATACAGCCATGAGCCTTTTTGGGAAAGATGCAACAAGTTTTTCACACCTGGATTTGGGGATCCTCTGCCATTCCTCCTTACAGATCCTCTCCAGTTCTGTCAGGTTGGATGGTAAACGTTGGTGGACAGCCATTTTTAGGTCTCTCCAGAGATGCTCAATTGGGTTTAAGTCAGGGCTCCGGCTGGGCCATTCAAGAACAGTCACGGAGTTGTTGTGAAGCCACTCCTTCATTATTTTAGCTGTCTGCTTAGGGTCATTGTCTTGTTGGAAGGTAAACCTTCGGCTCAGTCTGAGGTCCTGAGCACTCTGGAGAAGGTTTTCGTAGAGGATATCCCTGTACTTGGCCGCATTCATCTTTCCTTCGATTGCAACCAGTCGTCCTGTCCCTGCAGCTGAAAAACACCTCCATAGCATGATGCTGCCACAACCATGCTTCACTGTTGGGACTGTATTGGACAGGTGATGAGCAGTGCCTGGTTTTCTCCACACATACCGCTTAGAATTAAGGCCAAAAAGTTCTATCTTGGTCTCATCAGACCAGAGAATCTTATTTCTCACCATCTTGGAGTCCTTCAGGTGTTTTCTAGCAAACTCCATGCAGGCTTTCATGTGTCTTGCACTGAGGAGAGGCTTCCATCGGGCCACTCTGCCATAAAGCCCCGACTGGTGGAGGGCTGCAGTGATGGTTGACTTTCTTCAACTTTCTCCCATCTCCCGACTGCGTCTCTGGAGCTCAGCCACAGTGATCTTTGGGTTCTTCTTTACCTCTCTCACCAAGGCTCTTCTCCCCCGATAGCTCGGTTTGGCCAGACGGCCAGATCTAGGAAGGGTTCTGGTCTTTCCAAACATCTTCCATTTAAGGATTATGGAGGCCACTGTGCTCTTAGGAACCTTAAGTGCAGCAGAAAATTTTTAGTAACCTTGGCCAGATCTGTGCCTTGCCACAATTCTGTCTCTGAGCTCTTCAGGCAGTTCCTTTGACCTCATGATTCTCATTTGCTCTGACATGCACTGTGAGCTGTAAGGTCTTGTTTAGACAGGTGTGTGGCTTTCCTAATCAAGTCCAATCAGTATAATCAAGCACAGCTGGACTCAAATGAAGGTGTAGAACCATCTCAAGGATGATCAGAAGAAATAGACAGCACCTGAGTTAAATATATGAGTGTCACAGCAAAGGGTCTGAATACTTAGGACCATGTGATATTTCAGTTTTTCATTTTTAATAAATCTGCAAAAATGTCAACAATTCTGTGTTCTTCTGTCAATATGGGGTGCTGTGTGTACATTAATGAGAAGAAAAATTAACTTAAATGATTTTAGCAAATGGCTGCAATATAACAAAGAGTGAAAATTTTAAGGGGGTCTGAATACTTTCTGTCCCCACTGTATATATATATATATATATATATATATATATATATATATATATATATATATATATATATATACATTAGACTGTATGTACAGATATAGATATACTAGACTGTATGTACAGATATATATATATATATATATATATATATATATATATATATATATATATATATATATGCAATACACTGCCTGCACTAAATAACCTGCCTGTCTATTTTAGCTCAATCTCTCTCTCTCCATCCACGCCAACAACACTACACATGGACGCCGTTGGAAGCAGCCTTATATAGTGCGGGGCGTGGACTTAGTCCCCCTGAGCCATGATTGGCCAAAGGCACCCTGAGTCGAAGCCTGAGCCCGATGTTTGAGTCGAACTTACGTTTGACTCAAACACTGAGCTCATCCCTAGCTCACACCTTAGACTTGACAGACCCCTAAGTAAAAATGGCCAAATTGGGCCCAAAGTGTCAATCACCTTTATCCTTAGCTTCTTTAGGAAGTAGAGGTTGTCTTGGAGGTATGTTTGGAGTCTTTATCATGTTGGAATACTGCCATGCGTCCCAGTCTCCGAAGGGAGGGGATCATGCTCTGCTTCAGTATGTCACAGTACATGTTGGCATTCATGGTTCCCTCAATGAACTGCTGGCAGCACTCATGCAGCCCCAGACCATGACATTCCCACCACCATGCTTGAGTTTTGGCAAGACACACTTGTCCTTGTACTCCTCGCCTGGTTGCCGCCACACACGCTTGACACCATCTGAACCAAATACATTTATCTTGGTCTCATCAGACCACGGGATATGGTTCCAGTAATCCATGTGCTTGTTTTCAGCAAACTGTTTGCGGGCTCTCTGGTGCATCATCTTTAGAAGAGGCTTCCTTCTGGGACGACAGCCATGCAGACCAATTTGATGCAGTGTGCAGCGTATGGTCTGAGCACTGACAGGCTGACTGCCCCCCCCCACCCCTTCAACCTCTGCAGCAAAGCTGGCAGCACTCATACATCTATTTCCCAAAGACAACCTCTGGATATGACACTGAGCATGTGCACTCAACTTCTTTGGTGGACCATGGTGAGGCCTGTTCTGAGTGGAACCTGTCCCGTTAAACCGCTGTATGGTCTTGGCCACTTTGCTCCAGCTCAGTTTTAGGGTCTTGACAATCTTCTTATAGCCTAGACCAACTTTATGTAGAGCAACAACACTCTTTTTTTTTTTTTGCCATGAGGTGCCATGTTGTACTTGCAGTGACCAGTATGAGAGAGTGAGAGCAATAACACCAAATTTAACACACTTGCTCACCATTCACACCTGAGGCAATGTAACACTAATGAGTCACATGACATCGGGGAGGGGAATTGGCTAATGGGCCCAATCTGGATATTTTCACTTAGGGGTGTACTCACTTTTTAGGGGACCCTGTGACATGACAGGGGACGGGTCACCTGGTTACATTACCGTTTGGCCCCACCCTTGCCTGTATAACAGCTGTCACAGCCAAGAGACAGCAGTCGGCGGGAAGCTGCTTTTTTTTTTCTATTTTTCGGGTCCGTTGGGTGCTGTGATTGAAGATGGATGGACATCGCGGGACACTTTTTTTTTATAAAGGAATTGTCAAAAACTGTCTCCTGTTGTTTTTACTTTTTTTTTACTTTTCTTTTTGGTGAATGGGTAGGAGTACAATGTACCTCAAACCCATTCACATGGGGGGGCAGGATCTGGGGGCCCCCTTGTTAAAGTGGGCTTCCAGATTCTGATAAGCCCCCCGCCTGCAGACACCCACAACCACCGGGAAAGGGTTGTGGAGATGAGGCCCTTGTCCCCATCAACATGGGGACAAGGTGCTTTGGGGGGGGACCCCAAAGCACCCTCCCCATATTGAGGGCAAGCAGCCTGGTGTGGTTCAGGAGGGGGGGCGCTCACTCACCCCCCCATTTTCCTGGCCTGCCATGGCTGCTTGCTCGGATAAGGGTCTGGTATGGATTTTGTGGGACCCCCATGCCTTTTTTTTAAATTTTGGCACGGGGTTCCTCTTAAAATCCATACCAGACCTGAAGGGCCTGATATCGATTTTGGGGGGACCCCCACGCCATTTGAAAAAAAATGTTATGAATACTACACTGCCTGCACTAACTGAATATAGAGTCTACACTGATTATCTAAATGCAGACTATATATATATACATATATACATATATACATATATATATATATATATATCTATATATATATATATAGATATATATATATATATATACTAGACTGTATATACAGTATCTCACAAAAGTGAGTACACCCCTCACATTTTTGTAAATATTTTATTATATCTTTTTATGTGACAACACTGAAGAAATGACACTTTGCTACAATGTAAAGTAGTGAGTGTACAGCTTGTATAACAGTGTACATTTGCTGTCCCCTCAAAATAACTCAACACACAGCCATTAATGTCTAAACCACTGGCAACAAAAGTGAGTACTACTTGAAAATGTCCTGATTGGGCCCAAAGTGTCAATATTTAGTGTGGCCACCATTATTTTCCAGCACTGTCTTAACCCTCTTGGGTATGGAGTTCACCAGAGCTTCACAGGTTGCCACAGGAGTCCTCTTCCACTCCTCCATGATGACATCACGGAGCTGGTGGATGTTAGAGACCTTGCACTCCTCCACCTTCCATTTGAGGATGCCCCACAGATGCTCAATAGGGTTTAGGTCTGGAGACATGCTTGGACAGTCCATCACCTTTACCCTCAGCTTCTTTAGCAAGGCAGTGGTCTTGGAGGTGTGTTTGGGGTTGTTATCATGTTTGAATACTGCCCTGAGGCCCAGTCTTTGAGGAGAGGGGATCGTGCTTAGCTTCAGTATGTCACAGTACATGTTGGCATTCATGGTTCCCTCAATGAACTGTAGCTCACCAGTTTCGGCAGCACTCATTCAGCCCCAGACCATAACACTCCCACCACCATGCTGGACTGTAGGAAAGACACGCTTGTCTTTGTACTCCTCACCTGGTTGCTGCCACACACGCTTGACACCATCTGAACCAAATAACTTTATCTTGGTCTCATCAGATCCCAGGACATGGTTCCAGTAAGCCATGTCCTTAGTCTGCTTGTCTTCAGCAAACTGCTTGCTTTCTTGTGCATCATCTTGTGCATTATCCTTCTAGGATGACAGCCATGCAGACCAATTTGATGCAGTGTGCGGTGTATGGTCTAAGCACTGACAGGCTGATTCCCCTCCCCTTCAACCTCTGCAGCAATGCAGGCAGCACTCATATGTCTATTTCCCAAAGACAACCTCTGGATATGATGCTGAGCACGTGCAATTAACTTCTTTGGTTAGCCATGGCAAGGCCTGTTCTGAGTGGAACCTGTCCTATTAAACCGCTGTATGGTCTTGGCCACCGTGCTGCAGCTCAGTTTCAGGGTCTTGGCAATCTTCTTATAGCCTAGACCATCTTTATGTAGAGCAACAATTCTTTTTTACAGATCCTCAGAGAGTTCTTTGCCATGAGGTGCCATGTTGAACTTCCAGTGACCAGTATGAGAGAGTGAGAGCGATAACACCAAATTTAACACATCTGCTCCCCATTCACACCTGAGACCTTGTAACACTAACGAGTCACATGACACCAGGGAGGGAAAGTGGCTAATTGGGCCCAACTTGGTAATTTTCACTTAGGGGTGTACTCACTTTTGTTGCCAGCGGTTAAGACATTAATGGCTGTGAGTCGAGTTATTTTGAGGGGACAGCAAACTTACACTGTTATACACGCTGTACACTCAGTACTTTACATTGTAGCACAATGTAATTTCTTCAGTGTTGTCACATGAAAAGATACAATAAAATATTTACAAAAATGTGAGGGTTGTACTTTTGTGAGATACTGTATATATATATATTAAATACACTGCCACTAACTAACCTGCCTGCCTAATCTAGCTCAATCTATCTCTGTCCACAGTCACACACTATACACGGCCGCTGTGTAAGCAGCCTTATATAGTGTGGAGCG
Source organism: Aquarana catesbeiana (assembly GCF_042186555.1). Taxonomy (NCBI): domain Eukaryota; kingdom Metazoa; phylum Chordata; class Amphibia; order Anura; family Ranidae; genus Aquarana; species Aquarana catesbeiana. The sequence continues at coordinate 111,751,257 of NC_133327.1, forward strand.
TGTCATGGCTTAGTCCTCATGAGCCATGATTGGCCAAAGGCACCCTGCCTTTGGCCAATTATGGCTCTCGCAGCAGAGCGCGCTGTGATTGGCCAAAGCATGCAGGTCAGGTGCATGCTTTGGCCAATCATCAGACATCAATGCACTGTGATTATGCAGTGCATTATGGGGTGTTCCGCGGCACTCAAATTTCCCGCGAACACCCAATAATATTCGCTGTTTGGCGACCACCTGATATTCAAGTTGAACTTACGTTCGACTCGAACATCGAGCTCATCCCTATAAATTACACACATGCTAAATTCTTGTGCATATGGTGACCCTGGCTGGACCACTTTCCATCTACACCACCGTTTCTTAGAATTGTAAGCTAATGCGTCAAATTAATGTACCCACAGTGAGCCTGCGGGGTGGAGGTGGAGATGGATTCCTCCCCTCTCTCCTTACCCCCATTCCCCTGCTCTCTCTTATGCCCTGTACACACGATCAGACATTGATGGGACATTCCGACAACAACATCCATCAGATTTTTTCCGACGGATTTTGGGCCAAACTTGTCTTGTATACACACGGTCGCACAAAGTTTTCGGAAAATCCAATCGTTCTGAACGCGGTGATGTAAAACACGTACGTCGGAACTATAAACGGGGCAGTAGCCGATAGCTTTCGTCTCTTAATTTTTTCTGAACATGCGTGGCACTTTGTGCGTCGAATTTGTGTACACACGATCGGAATTTAAACGATCGGATTTTGTTGTCGGAAAATTTTATATCCTGCTCTTAAACTTTGTGTGTCAGAAATTCCGACGGAAAAAGTCCAATGGAGCTCACACAGGATCGGAATTTCCGACAACACAATCTGATCGCACTTTTTCCATCAGAATATCTGACCGTGTGTACAGGGCATTACTCTACTTTTACACTTTCACATTTCTCTTCTATGACTCTCTTGCCTTGAGACTGCCTTTTTGTACATGCATACTAGCCATACCTATGTTTGGTCTTGTAGATCACTGCATCAATGCACTTATGTTTTATCTTCCTCATTGGACCCCCAATTGGGGAGTTTTTTTTAACATCAGTGTATGTTGTAATTTCAAGCATTGCTCTACTATTTGATTACCTAACATGCTTATGCTATCCTATAGCATCTCTGTCCAAACATTCATATTTGTCTCCAATAAAATCTAAGTGAAAGAAAAAGGTATTTTTATTAAAGAAAAACATTGCAATTGTTTATGTTATGTTATACACAGTGCTTTATCGAACTAAATGTCACCCAGTTAGGTTTTACATCTATTTTATTTACTGCTAGTTCTATGAGAGTAATAAACTCAGTCTCAGCCAACCACCTTTTTTTGAAGGAGCACAGCAGCATAAAATCTACATAGAACCAGAACTTTAGAGATAGCCTTTATTAACCCTCTGTAATATTAATAGATGATTGACCAGGGTTATCACTGTTACAGAACAACAGAATATTTGATATTAGCAGCAATGTATTGTCTTTTCTAGTTCTTGTTTTCCCCTAAATTAAGGTGGCTCCCTGGTGCCCAACCTATGGCTCAAGAGCAAAATACAACCCTTTGATGGCCCTCAGGCCCCAAGAGTCAATAATGGAAGCACTAATTTTTAATAAATCAGTAAATTTTTAATGAATCAGCCTTTCGTAACAGTAATCTCTAGCAGTTTTATGTAGAAAGTCCCTAGTTTCTGGTGGTGTCCTACATCATGACTTCAATCTCCAACTGCTCCTGTAGAACCCTCTTCGACCATTTGCTTTAGTATTTTTTCATTGTATGACAGATTACTGTAGCATTGCATATAATAAATATTATATGCTGCCCTTGGTTGACGTTTAGCTAAATATCTGTAAAAAATCTCTTAAAAAAATACAATTTACTTAGCGAGTAATACCAAGTTATTTACGAGAACAGAGTGGTAAATTGATAATACTCCTATGTTGAGCTGACAGTGATGATGTCATTAAATTTTTTCCCCACATCCTGAAGTAGCCAGTGGTGTGATTTACCATTAGGAAATTACTATAATGCTTTTACTGTAATTGTTCAACAGAAAACTCAAAATTAATTACATGTTATTCAGCATTTTAAGATGAGCACAAGATGAGCACAAATCTATCTGCAGCAACTGCATTCACTGAAATAATGTAAAACAAGCATAAGAGAACTACTCAAACTTTAAAAGTGTATGTAAAGCCAAACAATGAAATGTTATATCTGCCCTTTTTGGTGCATTAAGTATACCGACCTTTCTCAGCCAAAGTACTGCGGCACCCAATAGTGTTGTCTAGGTTCTTCAGGGGTGTTGAGGCAAAATGTGTAAAAATTGCCCCAAGTTTTTCATAGTGCAACATTACAATCATGGATGCCCATGGGCTATCCACTAGCGTCCTAATAGTTGACATCATCTGTTGCTAAGGAGCACATCACGTGCCCGCACAACATCCTTGGTTCCCTCACCATCAGCACTGGGGTTATGCTGGGGTTATGCTAGCTGATTGAGTGAGGCTGAAGAAAAAAGAGAAAGGCTGGGATACTATCCAGACTGCACTGAGCCCTGCATTGAAACTGTCCCACCCCACAAAAACTACTTCCAAACAGCAAATGCAAATCAAGAACCAGTATTCAGTTCTTCCTTAAGCTTCTGAGAAGAATACTTATCTTCACAGCGGTAACCCTGCTCACAACGGGATAGCTCTTCTGGTGGATGACAGTAGACTAATATTCTCATGGGGAATCAGGTACCTCAACTCACAAAGTTACCAGGGGTCCAACCCACTCTATGCTGAAGACAAAGGCCTAGCTGTCTCTAACAAATGGGTTCCTGTCCCCGTTCACTCATTTTTCAATCCTGGGCCCCTTTGTGCTCTTTATAGCACATATGCTTCAGAAATGGCCATCTTGTGAGCATCAAAATTAGACACAGGCTCTCCCAAGATGGCTTACAGAGCCTATGACAGAGGACACATCAGTCTTATGCTTTGCTCCCTCAAGCGCCAGTAGTTATTTACCAGCTACTGAGAGCTAAAATGGTAAAGAGATTACAGGATTACAGTATCATTCCTCTGCATCACTAACTTGACAGAGCAGCACCAGTGTTCCTTGGGTATAGCAGAGGCTGCCCCAAACCACCTCTCTCTAAAACTCTGTTGCAAAACAAAAAAAAAAAAAAACAGCGAATCTGTAAAAGAAGAACACCATAACTTACCAGTCCTGCCACTAGTGACTCTGATCTTCGCTCTTTTGCTGAGCTACACCAGCCTAAGGAACTTCAGCATCTAACATATGCAGATTTATCAGCCGCCTGCCTCCCCCTGCTGCATGCTTTGGTTCTATCCATGCGCTGCTATGTCACTACTGTGTCTCTAGAGCTGTAGGAATTCTTCAGCTAGATGGAGTCCTGGATTTTGCATTTGTGGTGCAACTTCAAGCAGGTGCATCTCCTGTAGGGACATTTTTTAACACCTGTAAATCACACTATTGTGTCATAATTTATTGAGGTACATGCTTCACCTTGGAAAACATTTGAAAAAATGCATGTATAATGCATCAAAAATCTGCTTAAAAGTGCATATTAATAATGCATGCATTTTTAAACACATAAGAGTAAATAGGCACTGAAGGCTGCTGTAAAAGCAGTATTAGGATGCCTGTATGCACATCAACTGTGTTAATTACACATTACACAAGTCATGTATTTAAAAAGCAGTGTAAAGAGCAGACCAATAAGTATAAAGATAAACCATTTCTGATTGGTTGCAAACAGCTAACGCATTTTGTTTCTCAAGTAAGCTTGATGATCAGGCGCAGTTCTGTAGCCAAAGGGTCGAGTATCTCCCTTCAGCTCTTGAGGATCTTTTGTCTAATAAGGATTTAGTTAAACCATTATCAACAATGTACAAATCTTTATTTAAGAAAACACCTCCAGGGCTATCCAGATGCCGAGAAAAGTGGGAGAGCTAAATCACAGCTATCCAGGGGGAAGATTGGGAAAATACATGGGATCACCACTTCAGGCACTTGGTATCTGCCAGGGATTGTCTGATCCAGTTTAAATTCCTGTTGCGCATCTACCCTTCCTCTAGTGGTGAGTGTTGGAGATGTTCATTCTCCCCAGCCAATGCTGAACATGTCTTTTGGAGCTGTTTGCAGATTCATAGTTTCTGGTCTGGGATCACCTCCTGTAGCTCTGAGGTCCTCAGTGTTCTGGTCTCTACGATGCAAAGGGTTTGTCTTCTTGGTTTGGTAGAGGAGGTGGATCCCTCTCTGGCACATCGCACCATGCTAAATATAGGGTTATTTTATGGTGTGAAGGCTACCCTGCTACAATGGAAAAAGCCAGGTGCTCCTACGCTGTCATATTGGAAGGGACTGGTACCCTGTTTCCCCGAAAATAAGACCTAGCGTGATTGTCGGTGATGGCTGCAATATAAGCCCTACCCCCCAAATAAGCCCTACCCTGTTTCCCCGAAAATAAGCCCTACCCTGAAAATAAGACCTACAAGTATTTTAACTAGGGCTTATTTGTGGGGTAGGGCTTATATTGCAGCCATCACCGATAATCACGCTAGGTCTTATTTTCAGGGAAACAGGGTAAACTCTGTGATCCATCATTATAGAGTAACATATACGTAGGTCAAGGGGTTGCGGAAAAACATTCCATAAAGTATGGCAGGCATGGCTTGACTCTTCCTCTACAGTGGGTTAAATACATGTATGGATAAGTGATATAGTCCCTACAGTTGGACGACATGGAGTGGATAATCAGTGATTGACTGAATATGTACTTACCTAACTATCCCCTCAGCTAGTGTTAAATATCCTGCCTGTTGAATGACATGTTACCACCTTGTTGAAATTAATGGATGTTATTACTTTGGATTTTCTGGAATTGACTGTTGGTCGAAGCTCGGGGGGAAGGAGGTTGGGGGGTGGGGAAAAGTTAACTGTGGGTAGTTGAACTATGTTAGTTCACAGGTGCTGGCCCTACGTGGCCAATGGACGGAGTGGGTATGTTGCCTGCTCCGCTCCTTGTGTTCTGTTTGTACTGTACTGTATAAAAACTTAATAAAAATAATTTTAAAAAAATAAGCTTGATGATATTTTTACTAGTAGATTATGTCTAACACAGGTTTATCTGCAATCATAATTGCAACTTGAAGGAATTGTGATAGAGCAACAGCAAGTAAGCATGGGTTGACAAATAGCACTGCAGTCTATCAGGTCTGTCAAAGTCATAGAATTTCAACCTGGCAGAGTTTGCAGACTCAAACCATCAATTAAAGACAGATCAAGTTGAATTAGGAGGAGTAATCACTAAGTAATTGATATCCTCACAGTGTGCTGTCATCTGTCACAGAAATACACTATCAATTTACTCTCTTGCTCATTGTTACACTCAGCAAAATGCAGTCATTAAGGAGTCCAGCAAAACTATTCCAGTACAAAGGCAGCTGAGACCTAGCAAGTGGTTTTGACAATCTGACCTGCAATGTATCAGAATACATTCAGTAACAAAATCAGCTGCTAGATAGATAACTTGGTGGATTTATTTACCATATCTGAACCAATTAAAGCAGAACTAATAATAATAATAAAAAAAAAAAATGTGAGCAGGCAGACTCTTTATTGCAGTAGAGACATGCAAGGTCCCTAACTGCAATAAAATAAGCTTACCTGGCTGTTCACAATCCTCCTGCATGCAAAGCTCCATTTACATTTCCAGCACAGTGCCAGTGTGCTGGAATGAATGACTCATCATTCACCAGCTAATCAAGACAGGCCGGCACCAGGACAAAGCCAGGGAGAAAGATGCCAGCACTGGCAAGGGACCTTGTGGGCACCGGATTGTTGGAAAATAAGTGAGTTGTTCTAACTTTACCAGTCCTTAGAAATGGTGACTGCATTGTTTTTTTTTGTTCTTTTATTTTCTCCTTTTGATCCAACCAGTAACACACTTCCTCTCCTAGGGTGACAATACTCACTACTGTAGCTATAGAGGAGGAGCTTTGTTACCCTAGGACAGAAAGTAAGTTAGGACTAGAAAACATCCCCCTCCTTATCTCTATATATTAGGGGCGTTTTAGTACACAGAGGTGAACCGGGCAGGCCTGACAACACTGCTTGGGATAATGCTACAGAGTGCACAAATCACAGGACCACACTAGATTTTTGAAAGGATCAACTACATTTTTTGTATGCATTAAACAGAAATAAAATGTTCTCACTGGAATGCATAACAGACCAAAAAAAAAAATAAGAGAAGGTAATTATTGAAGTTTACATACATGCAGGAAATTTCCATCTTCCTTTCCTTTTAAATTTAAAAATGCGGTGCTGATAACTGATATATAGAACAAAGTGACAACATAGTGTGAAACTAGTAATAGCTTGATGATAAGACACAAGCAGGTGTGTGCCAAAAATAACCTGTTGAATATATGTGGAAAGTCAATATACAATATTTGTAAAAAAAGTGTCCATAGTGAAAAAATATTCCTCAATGAATACAAAAAAATTCCATGTGAGAAAAAGATGTGTGTGAACAATGCCTTTTCAACCAATGGGTGCAGCGAAACAAATATTCTTCATGTGGTCTAGACCAACATGCAGCTGTGATAGTAGAAGAAATGGGTACGAAAGGTGGACACACTCAACGTACGGCGGTGTGTCAATCAGGCATTTGGATCAATCGATCCTATGGGTGCTTGATAGAAGACAATGATGGTAAAGAGATGCACTTCAATGGCCTCATCCGAAGCAACAGTGGATGAATAGTGATGTTCAGATCCCCAGCAGATGAATGTGCTTGCGTTCACATGAAGTAGTCAGCTGGATAGAATATGCAAACTCCACAGTGCTGCATATCAGATCATAAAGAAGAGAAGAAAAAGCCTCCACATAGTGCATGAATCCAATGGGAAAAGGTTTATTAACCACTTCAATACCCGCATATAGTCAAATGACAGCTGCAGATGGGATCTCCCATCCTGGGCGGCCGTCATATGACGTCCTGGGCTTCCCGGCCGTCTAGGGGGCGCGCGCGCCGCGTTGCTCAGGACCCGGTGCGTGTGCCCGGCGGCCGCGATGTCCGCCGGGCACCCGCGATTGCCTGTTAACCGAGCAGGACCACAGATCTGTGTGTGTAAACACACAGATCCATGTCCTGTCAGGTGAGAGGAGACCGATCTGTGTTCCCAGAACTTCCCAGTACAGAGGAACACCGATCAGTCTCCTCCCCTTGTGAGTCCCCTCCCCCCACAGTTAGAATCACTCCCCTAGAAAACACATTTGTCCCCCTAGTGGTTAACCCCTTCCCTGCCTGTCACATTTATACAGTAATCAATGCAATTTTATAGCATTGATCGCTGTATAAATGTGAATGGTCCCAAAAATGTCAAAAGTGTCCGATGTGTCCGCCATAATGTCGCAGTCACGAAAAAAATTGCAGATAGCCGCCATTACTAGTAAAAAAAAATAAATAAATACATTTTTTTAAAAATTGCCATAAATCTATCCCATATTTTGTAGATGCTATAACGTTTGCGCAAACCAATCAATATACGCCTATTGCGATTTTTTTTACCAAACATATGTAGAAGAATACGTATCGGACAAAACTGAGGAAAAAATTTGTTTGTTTTTTTTTTAAATTGGGATATTTATTATAGCAAAAAGTATAAAATATTGTGTTTTTTTCAAAATTGTCGCTCTTCTTTTGTTTATAGCTCAAAAAATAAAAACCGCAGAGGTGATCAAATACCACCAAAAGAAAGCCCTATTTGTGGGGAAAAAAGGACGTCAATTTTGTTTGGGTACAGCGTCGCACAACTGCGCAATTGTTGTTTAAAGTGCGACAGCACTGAAAACTAAAAATTGGTCTGGGAAGGAAAGGGGTGAACATGCCCTGTATTGAACAGGTTAAAAAACGCCAGAAGAAAAAAAAGAAACATACAGTTACCTAGACAGGTGAGTACAGGTAGTGATCACATATAATGAATAAAAATCGCGTGGTGACAAGGCACAAAGGCTCAGCAACCCGACATCTTTTGGACAATGGTCCTTCAACTGGGGCAAACAGCCTAGTGTTTGGCACCACACTATATAAGAACCCATTCAAATTGAAGAAAACATCGATCAGCTGTGTGTACTGACATTGGGCAGACACAACAGCCAATCAGGGACCGTCAGTATGTGCAAACTCATCGTCATTGGGTCATGTGATAACATAACCCAATAACCACTCTAAACACACTCACATGTTAGTGCTGCCTTGGATGACATCATCGCGCACCGGTGTATGCGCTCCAAGCCTCGTTTTCATTACAGGCAACAGCCTGTATGCTTGTAAGGCCAAGGATGAGATAACCCCACCCACTCTCCAAGAGTAAGCGTCATTGCTCACCGGAACAGAGCGCTCATGGCCTGATAACACCCCGTGTCTACGGAAGTATATTTACAGAGCCAGCTAGGCAGTAGTAAATGAGGTGTTAAAAGAAAGTATGTATATGATCATAGAGTGGAGTGTGGACATAAGGATCATCTTGCACAAATGTTTACAAGGATTAAAATTATAAATATAAAAATTCTTGTGACTGTATAATGCAAATACATATATAACCAGACAAAAATGGTGAGAAAATATATGTTGAAAGGATTATATATGCAATACATAAAGTGCAAGGAATTTTGATCCCAATCACTAAACCAAATATCAGTCATCTAAAAAAATAATCACTAAAAAGTAATCTAAAAGGCAGGAGCCCTAAGAAAAAAATTAAAAATAAAAATAAAGGGAAACCTCTTAACGTGATAAGGGGCAAGTGTCTTAGGATCCAAATGAAAGATCCTAATGCATAAAAAAGATAAATGAAAATATGAAAAAATAAAAATATCAAAAATACTGCGAATAGAAAGAGACTGGAAGACAGACCAATAGAGCTCATATCAGGATTTATTAATGAACCCATTCAATATTTAACCCATGTGGGGAGTAACACTTAAGCTGGTATATCCAGAAGGTCTCAAGTTTGGATACCTCCCTGGTGTGTTGTCCCCCCCTCCAATGTGGGATAAATTTGTCAATAATTTGGAACTTCGTGCCGCTCGGGTTTTTATCATGGAAGTGTAGATAATGTCGGGGAGACTGTGATTAGTAGGACCTAATTTGATAGAAGTAATGTGTTTGTTAACTCTAACTGCAATTGATCTTATAGTGCGTCCCACATATTGCTTATTACAAGGACATGCAACAAGGTAAACTATGTATCGAGTAGTACATGTGGTAAAATGTTTCATGTGGTAGATGGTAGAGGTGACTGTAAACTGGAACGACTCGGATTTTTTCCGTCCGTAAAGGTTATGCGTACATACATTGCATTTTTTGCAAGGGTAATAACCCTTGGATTCAGGAAAAAAAGTTGGTTTTGTTGGAGCATTAATCACATTATGAGAGATACGGTTACACAAAGATTGAGCTCCCCTAAAAATATTACCTGCTTTGGTAGGAAGTACAGGGCCAAGTATTGGGTCATTTTTCAAAACATTCCAATGGCCGTTCAAGATACTCTTTATCTGTTTATGTTGAACCGAAAACGGAGTAACCAGAGACCATTTAAACCTATTATCAGAGGTTGGTTTAGGTCGTTCTGCAGTAAGCGTACGTCGATCTATAAGAGAGACCCGCGTTATCTCTTCATCGATAAATGATGACTGATAACCTTTTTCAACAAAGCATTGTTTAAGAAATTGGGCCTGTCTTACAAAATCCGAAGAATTTGTACAGTTTCTTTGAATCTGCAACAACTGGCTGCGGGGTATGGAATCAAGCCAAGGGCCATAATGACAACTGAAAATATATCCATTTCTGTCCGTCGGTTTGAAACATTTGGTAGCCACAATACGGCGGTCAGCAATGGAGATCTTCAAGTCAAGAAAATGGATGGAGACAGAACTCACCTCATAGGTTAAGGGCAATACCTATCTCGTTATTATTTAGAGTGGCCATAAAGTCATGCAGGGATTCTTCATCTCCTCTCCATAAGAGGAGGATGTCATCAATGTACCTTACCCTTAAGGACAGCTCAGGTCGCTGTAATGGATAGACGACATCCTCCTCCCATAGTGCCATAAAAAGATTGGTGAGGCTGGGGGCAAATTTAGCCCCCATTGCTACGCCTTTCTTCTGTAAGAAAAATTGATTATTGAACCAAAAATAATTGGTCTGTGTGGCAAATTACATGACCCAATGACGATGAGTTTGCACATACTGACGATCCCTGATTGGCTGTTGTGTCTGCCCAATGTCAGTGCACACAGCTGATCGATGTTTTCTTCAATTTAAATGGGTTCTTATATAGCGTGGTGCCAAACACTAGGCTGTTTGCTCCAGTTGAAGGATCATTGTCCGAAACATGTCGGGTTGCTGAGCCTTTGTGCCTTGTCACCATGCGATTTTTATTCATTATATGTGATCACTACCTGTACTCACCTATTTAGGTGATTGTATGTTTCTTTTTTTTCTTCTGGCCTTTTTTAATAAACCTTTTCCCATTGGATAGGATGGATGTGAAGGCCTTTTCTTCTCTTCTTTATGATCTGATATGCCGCACTGTGGAGTTTGCATATTCTATCAAGCTGACTACTTCATGTAAACGCAAGCACATTCATCTGCTGGGGATCTGAACATCACCATCCATCCACTGTTGCGTCGGATGAGGCCATTGAAGTGCATCTCATCTCATAGGATTGATTGATCCAAATGCCTGATTGACACAGCGCCGTACGGTGAGTTTGTCCACCTTTTGTGGTAAGCGTACCCATTTCTTCTACTATCACAGCTGCATGTTGGCCTAGACCACATGAAGAATATTTGTTTCGCTGCACCCATTGGTTGAAAAGGCATCGTTTACACACATCTTTTTCTCACATGGAATTTTTTTGTATTCATTGAGGAATATTTTTTCACTATGGACACTTTTTTTTTACAAATATTGTATATTGACTTTCCACATATATTCATCACGTTATTTTTGGCACACACCTGCTTGTGTCTTTCTTATCATAAAGCTATTACTAGTTTCACGCTATGTTTGGGTGATATGTTGTCACTTTGTTCTATATATCACTTATCAGCGCTGCATTTATAAATTTATTTGTATTTCATTGCACAGTCCGCTATACTGTTGATGCTGGCTGCTATCATTTTGTTTTTTTTTTTATTTTTAGTAGCGCAACTTTACTTTTTTGTTTGTTTGCACTTCCTTTCCTTTTGTTGGCTGATTGTGGATGGTAGTTTTACTCTCCAATAGATATAATCAGTAGAAGTATGGCTGCTTGATGGGCCAAATATACTGGCCAACCTTGGAAACCCACTGAGATTTACATAGTTACATACAGTAGTTACATAGCTAGTCTAGTTGAAAAAAGTCCATCCAGCTCAACCAATAGAAGGGATTTTTTTTTATACAATCCTATATATGCAATACTATACCCATGGTTGCTCCAGAGGAAGGCCAAAAAAAAACAATAAAGAATCAATTTGCCTTCTCTTTGTCCCTAGTAACCCACTCTAGCCTATTTGGTAACGGGCCTACATGCTCAGACCTGACCTTATTACTATTAATATATTTGAAGAATTGTTGGGGGTTTGTCCTACTTTCTTTTGCAATCTATCATTTATTTTACATTTTTGCAGCCTTGATTTCCTTTCTTACATATTCTGTCATATTATTTGTAGCATTTAAACGATGATAGTGTTCCAGAATTTTTAGCCTTTTAAAATTGTTGCCCATGTGAATATACTTTGCAGTGTATTCACATACAGTCCTTTTAAATAATTCCCATTTCTGTTCTGTGTTCATCAATACCAATATTCCCTTCCAGTCTATAGTTTTGGAGAGCATCCTACATCCTTGGAAAATCTTTATATGCAGTAAAGCATGCTTGTTATACTCACTGTGGAACCTAAGGGGTTAATCCTCTGCATTGTGCAAAAAAGGCTGTTTGATCCTGTTTTCTCTGATCCTCCCCTTTTTTTACTGTCCCCAATCCATCTGCTGATAGTACAGAACCTTGGAGGCACTCCAAGTTAATTAAAAAATTGCATTTCCATGTTCAGTGTACTGTGGGAGACCAGATATAGTGAATGCGGGGTCCTGGGTTTAGTAACACTTTAGGTGTTTTTTTATATTTCCAGTATGTGTTTGTTGCTTATAGAGTACATTAAATGAGGCCATGTTATGGTCACTGCTACCCAGATGTTCTTTTATATGAACATTAGTAATCAGCTCAGCATGGTTTGAGATTACCAGGTCCAGCAGAGCATTATTTCTAGTTGGGGCCTCTATGAACAGTACCATAAAATTGTCTTGTAATAGATTTTTAAAAGTTTGCACTTTAACTGTTCCAGCACTGCCATTACTCCAGTCAATATTAGGATAGTTAAAATCCCCCATTATTATCACTGTATCAGCCCTTGCAGTCCTTTCCATCTGTGCAAGGAGCTGAGTCTCTATCTCCTCATCAACACTGAGTGACCTGTAACAAACTACAATGATTAACTTTGAACTACACACATACCTATGCAGTTACACCCATAATAAACTAGGTCCTCTTTCACACTCACTTTGAAATCACTTCTCACATAGACACCACCACCTTTACGGAAGAGAGCATAGCCAGGAATATTAACAGCACAGTCATGTGAAGAATGAAGCCAAGATTCAGCAATACCAATTAAATTATAGTTCTCTTCATGCGCCAAAGCTTTCAACTCACCTATTTTGCTTGGCAGAATTCTGGCATTTGTGAACAAACACTTGAATTCATTATCACCGTTTGCTCTTGTGTTTTGCATATCTTTTGTAGTAGTACAAATAGTACTATAATTTCCATAGGTTGTTTGTAACATGGGAACCTTCTTATCACCTGCCATAACCCTCCCCCCATCTATCCCCATCCCACCCTCTAATAATGTCTGACCCCTAACTGACCTATATGCCCAATTGAATTCTAGTTCACCGGCCCCCCTGAATTCTAGTTATAAATACTTCTTCAGCCTTCCCATAAACCTATCCCCAAGCACAACAGACCCTCTTCCATTTAAGTGCAAACCATCTTTGGCATATAGTTTGTACCCCAATGAAAAGTCAGCCCAGTGCTCTAGCAACCCAAATCCTTCCTTTCACCGGGTCTTTAGCTCCCCTGTCTTTCCTGTGCTGCACACAGCACGGGCAATATTCCAGAGAATATAATCTTGAAGGGCCTTCCCTTCAACTTGCAGCCAAGTTCTTTAGGTTTATTCTAAGTATCCTCCATCTTCCATGTTTTCTGTCATTGGTTCCAACATGAACCAAGACAGCTGGGTCATGCCCAGCCCCTCCCAGTAATTTATAAACCCTGTCCACCACATGCCAAACCCTGGAACCAGGGAGACAGCAAATTATTTTATTGAGGTTTAAAGTAAACCTTTCATGAGATATAGGAGCCATTGCTAAAAATGCTAGTTTCTTGTCTTTTGCACTGACCGTTTGGCTTTAGTTCTAAGCCACTGCCCTAGAAGAGGCATACAGATCGGAAAACTTTTCTTCCTTTGTAAATATAGCTGTGGACAAATTTGTTGGTACTCCTCACTGAAAATAAAGAAAACGAACAATTCACTCTGAAATAACATGAAACTGAAAAAGGTAATTGGCATTCATCATTTATTCCATATTTAAAAAAAAAAACAATGGACTATGTTTGTGATTAACATAATATTTTACATGATAAAACTAACGAAAATGGCATGGACGAAAGTTTATGGGATCCTTAACCTAAAATTGTGTTGCACAACCTTTAACCTCACTAGCGGTAATCCCGAGAGTGTCTTGGGATTACATTTCAGTACCATTAGCGGTAACCCCCGAGACACTCTTGTGACAGCATCGCAGTATCCTGGTACAGGTTACTTACCGTGTCCCCAGTATCCTGCGATGTCTCACAGCTCGCTGTGTATGGCGGACAGATCCTCCTCTTGTGTTCCGGGCTCCGTTCCCTCTGAGCATTGAGACACATGGGGATGGAGTCGGCGGGAATTTAAAAAAAAATGAAAAAAAACAGAACACATACAGTACACTGTAATCTTACAGATTACATTACTGTATCAAATAATTTCACCTCCCTTTTGTCCCTAGTGCTTTGTCCAGTGCCCCGCCTGCAGTTTTATATTATATAAACTGTTCTTCCTGCCTGGAAACTTGAGAATGTCCATGGCAACCAAAAAGCGTCCCTTTACGTCAATAGTGGTTTTAGACCAGCTAAAAAACAGCGATAGTAAATTAGAATCACTTGCAGAATTGAGCGATAGTGATTAGTGGGGAAATATGTCATCAGACACTGAAAGTGATGACAGCGACAATTCTGCATCTGAGCAAATTTCTGTGTTTTTGATTTGATTACAATATTGAAGAAAATGTATTATTATATTATTATTTATAGTTATTTATTATATTATAATTTATGATATTGTGTTTCAAACTTTATCATACCCGGAATGTCTACTAGACTCTTATTTGGACAGATTTAAGTGAGTTATTCCTAAGAATTAAAGGCCTACAATATAAAACGCCAAATTTCCATGCAAAACAATGTACTGCTTTGAGACACAAAGTCCATCCAGTTCAACCAATACAAGGGAATTTTTTTGACCATGATTCATGTTACACCGTAAATTTGGCTGTAACATGGAAGTTATCTAAAGATTAAGTTACCTTTTAACAATTATTGAGAGAATACAGCAGCCACGGAGGGAGTGCAGTAGGTCTACTCATAAACTTCCATTGTAAGAAGGAGCAGCAAAATGACTGTCCCCTATAGAAAGTGAATGCTCACTTAGCTTAGTAAAAAAAGGTGAAGCTGTGTTCATTTTGAGTACCCAAACATGTGCAAGGGAACACAGAGACAGCCAGGAAACTAGCATATTCGGACAGAAATTCAGTGTCAGCCTCCATATTTCTCTTAATACAGGTTTCCTTAATGGAGATTTTATCAGTTATTGTCTGAGAGAAAGATATTTTTTTTTTACTTTTTGATGATACGTAAAAAAGAGATTAGATCAACAACATATTTGAAGTATTTTTGACAGCTAAAGTGGAGAATTAAAACAATTTAAACTGGTGTAATTTCACATGCCCTGAAAAAATGTGCATTTTCTAAATCTTAATATGTCAGATAAACATAGCATGGATAAAAGCATTCTAGTCTTCGATAAGAGATACCATTAGAATCGTAACAGGATTATATGATGATTTATCTTCTTTATCCACAACAAGCTTGTGCAAATTTGTGCTTTTCAAGGGGTCTTTTAACTTTAGAAAAAAACTAGAAGTACCTACAGACATTAGACCCTTCTCATCTGATCTGGTAAGGCTTTGTTTTTAACCAGGACTCCAGAGATGCCTGCCTTCTCTAGCCACAGGTGCCTCACTATAGATCAGTGAGGCCATCCACCATACCAATAACAGAGCATAGTTTCGGAGATGCATATCACTTCCATAGGGTAAAAACAACAGCACATGCACATACATTGCATTCAGAGACCTCTTTCTAATGCATTTCGCCACCTAGTGGGGCAATTAGCAATCTGGTAATCTGGGACCTATGAAATTTGCTAGTTCTTCTGCCAGACCTGTGATCTGATAATAACTCCGGGAGGACTATATTCCTCATCTAATCAATTTAAAGTATTACATTGAATTAAAAGCAATACCTAAATATGACTGCTCTACTGCATTTAAAAAGTTGTATGTGCAAGCCATGCCAAGTCTGTGTTTTTTTCCCAAGTCTGACTCTTCTTTTTAATAAAGAACAAGTAAAGGTTTTTTGTTATTGAAGACACAAAGGCAATATTTAACACATAGATCCATGGCTTTCCGTGAGACCAGTTGACTCATCAAAGAAATGACCTAGCGCACTGGTTCAGCTCCTACCTCATAAGTGCCCCCAGGTAATTTTCAGTGCAATTTCATTGAGTGAAACTTGTATCAGTATAAGCTTACCCATGTATTGCCTGTAAAAGCTTGATGACATCACCAAACACAGAGAAGGATAATTGCGCAATAATCTGATTCTTTCATCTGCTACATTACTTGTAGTTCATGAGACCTGTTATTTCAATCTACTCAATATACAGCAAAATATCTGTGCTTTTTATATTATGTTCTTTTTGTTTTATCATTGCATTTGAGTATCCAACTTAAAAGGCACATATAGCAAATAAATGTCTAAATTAGAAGAGTTCCAGGGTGGATGTCATTGAAATCAGGCTGAACATTAGTTCAGTGTATCAGTAAACCTGATTAAGTACGTTTATATAGAGCAGTTTTTGAATGTATGACCAACCATGGTAACATGAAAACCACTGATCTAGGTGCTCAAATTCTAAGGGTTCAGGGCACAGATCACCCCCTTGGTCCAGTTCATTTTTGTAGTGTGAGTGCTCTGAACTGAGTGTAGCACTTGCCCTTTGAAGGAGCTGCTTTATGTGTCGGGTCATTGGACCTTGTGCCCACTACTCTGCAAACAGCTCTGTACTCTCTGACACACCCGGCTGGGATGAGGAGGTGGTTGCAGATACCTGTGTGTGTATATATATCTCCAAGAGACAGTAATACATATGTACCAGCAAAATGACACCATGACCCTTAAATAATAGTAATGTATATTGCCAGATGAATGTGGAAAAAGACTAGGCAATAGTAAATCAATCAGAAAAATATTTTATATTGATTAACAATTGGATCATATCTCACAGCATTTAAAAACATTAGAGGCATAAACTGAACAATCAAACAGCATCAAATGGTGATAATGCAACAGCTGAAAAATTTACTTGTTAGACAGCAGACAGTAAATGTCCAAGGGTGCCCCTCTTTCCTACACTAGCTACGAGCAGCCCTAACAAGCCAAAGGATCTATAGATGGTTCCTACAGCAAAAGTCAGTAATCAATATTGCACCTGCTTTAAACATTTTGCTGGCCAGCTGATTGTGGCGCAAGACTTTGCGCTGGTGTTCTTGAGATAATGTCTCTTTAAGAGATGTTGAATGCAGTGGGAAAGTGTTCCTAACTGGAAAATCTGCCTCTCTGCTAGCATCTGCAGTGTTGGTCCAAGGCTCAAGGATAGCATCCCTCTGCTTCCAGTAAAGATGTCCCTCTCTCTTCTCGCACTGCACTCAATAAGGTTATGGCGTGAAAAAAAAAGTTCTTCCTTTTCCAACTCAGGAAAATCACTCTAGCCCCTTGCCTTTAATATCTATGGGAGTTGTATTTTTTACAGCCAGTCTTTGATATAGCCCAGTTCCTCCTGCAGACTAAACTTCCCACAGTCCATGGTCCCACAATCTTTCTCATAGTCTCTTGTAATCCATGTGTCCCTGGTTGTCCTCTAGTGGATGGAGGCAAGATTGTACTGGCTGTTACATTTCCATAGTAAAATCTCTGCTAGAACTGTGTTAGTGTAGAAGTCATTGGTGGGCATGCACACAGAGACAGCAGCATATGAAAGGGGCTGCAAATACATCTCTTTTGCCAGTAAAGTTCCGGTTTTCATAAGCCCAGGATTGGTTAAAGATGTAGTGCCCAGGACAACTTGGAAGAGGTGGTCCCAGACATAGTTAACTTGTAGTCTGGTACAGTTTGCTTCAGTGTGAGCCCAAACCATGCAGGGATTGCTGAGGTCTAGTTGGCAGAGCTGATGATATAAGTGTGCATAGGTACTCTTGCTTTTTAGCCAAGTGTGAATGCAGACCAGCGGGGGAGTAGGCTGGGGGGGACAATCAAATTCGGGCACGGTTCATTGCAACCATGCACAGTGTGAGTGCACCTTAAAATATCATCATCACCCAAAATTTGTGAACACTACTTAATTTTAGACTTTAAAAAAATAAATCTCCTGTCTGAAAGCAGACACTTCAAGATGCCCACTATTTGGTTTCGTTTCCCCTAAGACCAAACACCATAGTAATGAGTGTGGTTTACTCATGAAGTTAGATATATATAAATATACATATATATAAACAAATGCATGTTAAAAGCAGACTGTATAATGGGCAAGTTAAGATAAAATCAGTCCGATTGTCTAGAAAAGGGCGGCTTTTAATGAAGTATATTTGTAAATTGAATAACTCGCATCATGTTGATAAATATTTCAAAATGCCAAATACCTTTTAAGCATCATGTAGCTATACATCTAGTCTCTGCTAGAAATATCACCCATTTCAAGCAGAAACATAAAGTACGTTTTATAGATTTTACGACTAACACAAAACCAGACTGACCAAGTGCTACCAAGACTTTTCCTCAATAAAATTGTATCAAGCAATATCTCCCAAATACCAATGAATCATAGATGCTTTGGGTGTTTTATGGGGAGATTACCTTGGAATTCCAATAACATATTTCATATCAAAAAGCTTTGCGGACTCAAGTGCACTGTACTTTTTCACAATACTGTAATATTCTGTTCATCCCACAATGCTGTGTAACATAGATACGCTAGAGGAAAACAAAACTGCATTTCCAGTAATTAAGTTATTGTTGTAATATATATATAGTGGTAAAACATTCTCATTTTTCATGCCGTGGCAGTGCTGTCTGCATTTATCGAGAAGGTGGTTGTCTTGTCACCTTCTTAACACTAAAGTAGTAAACGATTGTTCTGTCTTTATAATCCCCTTATCCCTTGAGTTAGGACACATCTTCATCCATGCTCCTACAATGTACTGTGCACTGCTAAGGCTTGCAATATCAATGTTATCCTGGCCCTAATTGGAGGACCACAATATTATAAATCAAGTGACTTTTTATCTGATACATACATGGAGAAAATTTCTGCCCGGTTCCTGAAGAACTGTCTGAAAGTGGCTCCGTGGATGACCCTGTGAGTCTCCTCCTGCCTCACATCTCTTGCCTGGAAAATCGAAAGGCACTGGGTAGAAAATTGTCAACGGAACTGCGTCTACCAGATGCAGTCACTATTTGGGTATGCTAACATCTGGAGGAGCCGGCTGTCAAAATACAACAACTTTAGCAAGAGCGCTGTGTAACGTCGATAGAGAAATCAGTTTTTTTAAGCTGAAGGAAAAATTCTACATGTGTATGACCTGCTTTATAGGACAACAAGCATCTATGTCTATGGGAATCTTTAACCACTTGCTTACTGGGCACTTAAACCCCCCTCCTACCCAGACCAATTTTCAGCTTTCAGCGCTGACGCACTTTGAATGACAATTGCGCAGTTATACAACACTGTACCCAAATGAAATTTTTTTTATTTTTTCCCCACAAATAGAGCTTTCTTTTGGTGGTATTTGATCACCTCTGCGGTTTTTATTTTTTGTTAAACAAATGTAAAAAATCTGAATTAAAAAAAAAATACATTTTTTTATATTTTATTATAAAAAATTTAAAACAGATAATTTTTCTCCTTCATTGATGTACGCTGATGAGGTGGCACTGATGGGCATCAATAGGCGGCAGTGATGGGCACTGATGGGTGGCAGTGATGGGCACTGATGGGTGGCAATAATGGGCACTATCAGTTGCACTGATAGGCAGCACTGCTAGGTGGCACTGATTGGCACTACTGGTGGGCATTGATAGCTGGCACTTGTTGGCACTGATAGGTGGCACTTGTGGGCATTGATAGGTGGCACTTGTGGGCACTGATAGGTGGCACTGTGGGCACTAATAGGTGGCACTGTGGGCATTGTTAGGTGGCACTGTGGGCACTGTTATATGGGCACAGATGAGGCAGATGTGCCTCTTCCACTTCAGGACCGATGTCCCTCGCATCCGAGCTGGTGATCGGCTTTTTTTTCTACTCACGCTGTCAACGTGAGTAGAAAAAAAAGCCGATTACCGATCATTTGTTTACATCATGTGATCAGCTGTCATTGGCTGACAGCTGATCACATGGTAAGGGGCCGGGATCGGCCCCTTACTTGGATCGGTTGTCACCTGAGTCTCAGTGACTCGGTGATCACAGTGCGCGTGCACAGGGGAGGCCATCATATGTATGATGTCAAGTGGTTAAAGTCCAATTCCAGCCCCCCCCCAGGCAGTAATATTTGTTATGTTTTTATGCTTACTTTTCTAGATGTCTTCAGGCCAGTCACATCACACACATTGGAGTTGATTTACTAAAGGCAATACCACTGTGCACTACAAGTGCACTGCAAGTGCAGTCGCTGTAGATCTGAGGGGAAGCTCTGCTGATTTCTATCACCTAATCACGTGTGTAGCAAGGTCTCCAGCCTTATCCAGTCTAATGAGGACCTCCAAGGCCAAAGATAGCTGACATCCTTCAATATGTAGTGGGTTTAAAGGCATAGTGGGTGTAAAGATGGTGAAAGTCATTGGGCGCCAGACACTTCTTGGATGTAAAAGAGTTTTATTTCTTTTGACAATCCTTTTTGTATTTTTGGGGGAAAGAGGGTTAGGGCCAGGACACCCTTAAGTAGTTATAGCTTCAATTGGCAGACTCCAAGACTTCAATAGGAGGACAGCCGTGCAGGGAAAGGCCCTGCACATGTAGGAATGCTGTCTCTCATGGCAACAGTCTTTAACAGTTCCTAACTCAAAGGTAACAGTTCTTTCAGCTCCACTACAACTGCCTCTTGTAGTTCTTCAACACTGAGCTCTAGGTCTCTCACTAGACCCTCTGATTCACTGACTCTGAATCCCTTGAGCTCCTCCGAGATTGTCGGTGGTGTCCCTAGCTTGACACTCCGGATACTTCTCAAGCTTCACCCCTGCTAACAGGTAAGGTCCATGGCTTGACTCACAAGGCTGCCCTGCAAGCGTCTCCTCCGCAGGTTGGGTCCCTAACTTGATCACAGCCTGAAGTTTCCAGATTCTCCACCGTGCCCGTTCGGTGAGAATATGGTTCCAGTACTTTCTTCAGTTACATACTGTGGTCCCTGGTAAAGGTGGTTGGTACCTTTGTGGCAACAGCTTCCCTTCTACCTCCAACCACTGACAGGTTCTCCGGCCAACAGAACCATCACTTTCGGTTGGACTGCAAGCTGCAGTCCCTACCCCATGCCGCCCTCCTTCTTCTGGATAGGCCCTCACACAGCCTGGCAGCCAGATGCCCCGGGGATAGGCCCAATCTTCGGCCTAGCAGCCCGGGGCGTACGCCACACATCCACCCAGGCACAGAATTGCGATCACCTGACCTCAGCGGAATATATAGGTTCTCCAAGAAGGCAAAGGGATCTAGTACCACCAAGTTCCCGGCCACCTAGTAGTAGAAGAGAAAAGTGCAGCAAGGCCAAAGGGAGAAGTCAATAAATCTCTATCAATCGACCAACATGACTACTCTTGGCAAGTAAATTTGTGAGGAGCTCCTTGACTAAACCCCAGGGTGCTACACACAAAAATGCTGTGTTTTTATTTTCCTTGCCTGTTCCCCTCAGATCTACAGTGACTGCACTTCCAAGTGCACTTGCAGTGCATTTGTAGTGCACAATGGATTTGCCAATAGTAAATAAACCCACTGTTTCTTTCTCTTCCCTTTTTCTCTGGCACTGGACAGTCTCCCAACACACAGAGAATGCTGCTAACATAATGACTTCAGAATTGTTCTTTGCATCACTATATAGTCTCCACTAGAGGGTGGGTCCATGACACCCTGCATTTATAGGACATACTCAGCCTTCCAGTTGGAATGACACTGGGCATCATTAATCCTGAAAGGCTGAGGACATCTAGAGATGAAAACGAATTATTAAAAGGGACAAAACCAGAGAGAAGGTAAGTATAGCAGCAAGGGTTGCTTTATTTTTAAACCATGGCTGGAGTAGTCATCTTTACACAAAATAAATAAACTGGAAATGGTCTTTGAGCAGGGAGATCCAATTTTCCAGAAAAAAAGAAAAAGATTACAAAGCTGAGTAGACTCTTAGCAAGTCTCCTCTTCATTCAACATGCATAACCATTATTTAGTACATATACAATACAACAATTTTCCTATCACTACTACTTAGATCTCCTGTCTACCCAGCACTGATCTTTTAAAGTGGTTGTATACCCTTTGTTTAAATTTTTACCTACAGGTAAGCCTATAATAAGGCTTACCTGTAGGTAAAATGAATATCTCCTAAACCTGTACAGTTTAGGAGATATTCACTTTGCATGCAGCCGCTGATGTCAGCGGCGCATGTGTTGTGAAGGCCCGGCTGAAGGTCTGGCAGACGCTACCAGACCTTGCCAGGCAGAAGACTCCTGCGCGCATGCTCATTATGCCTTTGTCTTACAGATTTTTTTTTTTCTGTGCGGGTATTCAACCGCTTTAAGACTGTCTACTTAGATCCCTAAAGTAAATGTAAACACTCACATATATCTAGTGAAGTGAACGGCGTCAGATGATACACAGGGATGAAACAAATCTCCCTACATAAGTTTTACACATATATCTGCTGTCTTCAGCTTTATATATGCGTTAAAAAGTTCAGATCATGTTTTCAGATTTTCTTTTCCTGTTCAGCACTGAGTGTCTGGGCATACAGCCAAGACAGCTGATGGAGGAAAGGCACACACCCCCTTCACATAGGCAGAGACTTGCAGAGCTGTCATGTGAACCGGCAAGCTCTCTGCTAATCTATTTATAGCAACCTCCCCCGACACAAAATTCAGCCTGGTTTTATCACAGTTGACGGAGAACTTTTCAGAAGTTATCATGCTGATAACAGAAGAACGGAGCCGAAGAAAGTCACGGGACTTACGGGACTGAAAATATATGTGCCCAGCTCAAATTTCATGAATCAGGGTTTACATCCATTTTAATGTTCTGTTGTAACTGATTTGAACAATATTTTGTATAAGCAACAATGGCATTTATCGTATGGCCACCTTTAGTAGGGGTTTGAATATACAGGGCAAATTTGAGCCTTGGCATCTTCTTTGGTGTTTGATAAAATCAGACTCCTGTTCAAAGATTGTTGGTAGCTTGCTTGCTTAAAGGGGAACGTTGGAGCGGACTTAATCGGTACCAGAAAAGGAATACAAAATATTATTAGAAAAATAATTAATTTATTAAACATAGATATAAAAAAAATGACAGTATAACATAAAAACAGATAGTGTTGGCTTCCAATAGAATAAGCCACACATAGTATGTGTATTGCTCCCTGTTGCTGCTTGAATATGGCAGGTCGACGTATCGCTTTCGCTTCCTCAGGACCTATATGCCTGACGCCAAGCAGAGGGATTCTGCATAAGAAAGGGGAATAATCATATTTCAAAAATCATGTCATGCATATGAGAGTTATGCTGGTCTAAGTGAGTGGTTTCCTCTATGCATCACTTATATGTCTTTCTGGGACATCTCACCTTTTGATATGTATAGCTGTACCCATTGTCCATATTTGAAATATGATTATTTCCCCTTTCTTATGCAGAATAAATTATGTTATTTTTCTAATAATATTTTGTTTTCCTTTTCTGGTCCTAAAGTCCACTCCAATGTTCCCCTTTTTTCATTAGCAATTTCATATGGATGCAGTACCCCCTTGGCCCTTTCTTTATCTATATAGCTTGCGTGCTTACCTTACCTGGATTATGTCCTCTTCCATGAAACACTTAGGCCTGGTTCACACTAGTGCAATTTCAAATGCATCTTGAGTTGCACAAAAGCGAATTACAAGGGAAATCACATTATTTTCAATGGTGTCAATTCACATTAATGTGACCCAGCACGAAGCGATTTTGGAAAAGGTTCCTGTACTACTTTGGTGCAATTCCAGTGCAATATTGGCCCCATAGAAAATACAAACCTTATCAAAGTTGCATCACACTTGCATGCAAGTAGAACTACATAATCACACTTAAAGTCAGATCAAAATAGTTTTGCAGCAGTGTGAACCTAACATTAGCTATGCTGTGTCTGGGAACACACCCACACCATCTGCTGGAAGATCGTTAGTACTGCAATGTGGTGACCTTGAGTTGTACACCTAGCCTCAATTAGTAGAACTTAAATTGTGATCTGCATGCTCATTTAATGTCTGATCAAAGATCTTTGCATCCTGACCTGGTAGACTGAATTTTTTTTTATTTAGAACTGGTGTCTGTCTCTGTCTGCTCTTTTTTGTATATTTGCTACTTCTAGTCACCACTGGTTATAATCTGAACTGTATGTAGTTTCTTCTTTCTGTCTATCGCTTTCCCTGACTTTCTGCTTGTTTGCTGAGAACCCTTGCCTACAGCCTGTCCTGACCTTACCTTTGCCCTGATGACCAACCTCATTCTCTGACGGCTCAATACTTTACATTGATTTCTATTTGCAAATTTTATTTTTTTTTTTAAATCGAACTATAATGATTTTGGGTCAATTCTATTTTTAACGCATACAAAATTGTAATTCTACGCTGTATAATTTTTCTATTTCACATATGCATGAATGGCACCCCAACACACCTAGCCATCGTACCACAACATACATGCATTGTAACACACCATAATGCTCAGATGTGTGCTGTGTTGTAAATAATGGTGCATAGACTATGCCTTGTGCTGTGTTAGCAGCCTATTTAAAATCAGCAGGCTGCCATTGTGAAATGTATGTGTTTGCATGAAATACTGAATATTAACTCATGGGCAATAACACACCAAACCACACTGGAATAATCGTAATGATCCCTGAAGTACAGTTGGAGTGTAGCTTCAGTATAGCAGTCTGATGTAAGGTACGCATTACATTTGTTTCGGAAGTTCCCACGGAAAAAGGCTGACAATTCTTATATGTTTTTCCACTAAAAACATTCTGTATGAAGTAGCAGGCCTTTGAGTAGAAATGTTCAATCTCCGATGACAGAGCAATGTTTGTCATGTCTACAAAAATAGTCATTTCAGTCATCCGTTGCATCCCCATGAATCGTCATTGATTTTATAATATGCCTGTGTTCCCCTACTAAAGTGAAATATTCACATACTGTAATGCAGATGGCAAAATTAATAATTTATTATTATAATACAGAATTAGTATAGCATGAACAGTTTACACGGTGCTTTACAAAATAAGGGGAGACAATACAGTTATAATACAATTTGATACAAGAGGAAGGGGCAATGGGCACATTTTAGGCAATAACTGCTGTGGCACCACATGCAAATAAACTGTTTGGGCCTCTCTTTAAAGTGACCATAAGAATTTTTTTCTTGAAATAGAAGAGCTTTTAGGGCTCATTTTCATCACCCACGCCATGTGCAGTAGGCTCAAGTATTTTGGCTCCAGCTATGAACCATACAAAAAAAAAAAATGCATACCAATGCAACGTGATAAGAAATGCATGTCAACGTTTAGCTTGCACTAATGCACAACAAATTCAATGCAAGTTGTGTGAATCCAATCTTTTACTTACCTCCTCGGTGGCCCATGGCTGCACTACACATTTTTCTGGCATTCTCCTTCTTTTTCTTACAGTCGGTATATGTAGCGTCTATTGATGTCAATGGAATTTTCAGACACAATGGGGTTAATTTATGAAAGGCAAATAGACTGTGTACTTTGCAACTGAAGTTGCACTCATTTTTACGAGAGCTTATTAAATGTGATAAAGCTCTGCTGATTTCCATCATCCAACAATGTACAAGCAAAAATGCTGATTTATTTTCCTTGGACCTGATAAGGTATTCTTTACAATGTAAAGCTTTACCATGTTACATTTTGTTAGAAATTCTGTATATAGCCCTACAAAACAGACAGTGCACAATCCACATGGGCTTTCCTGCTTATCTGCATACAGGAAACATTAACTTTATTCAGAGAAAAGGCATAACGTTTTAACATAGATGCAGTTACAAATGTATAAACACTACTATCTACTGGTTAAAGAATATATCTCTACTACATACTAATATCTGTATTCCAACACATTTACTAAGAAAAATTAGTGCATAGTTTATTTGCCTTTAGTAAATTTACCCCATTGAGAGCCAGAAGCTTGTGCAAGAAAGAAAGAGAGATCTCTTCAGGAAATGAGGTGATAAAAGCAAGCATAATGATGTGATTGTATTGTATGTTGCAATGGTCATCACCGTATATAAGTACTGTGGTTTTACAGGACTGAGTTTTTCCATTCCCATCAGGGACTTTATCATCACAGACTTATTTCAGGTATTGCCATTTTTCTTTTCTAGTTTCATGATATAAATTCATTTATGGATATTTCTTTTTTCAGAATATAGTCACACTAGAGAGGTGACTGAACAGTGTGGTATGTTTGCCTTTCCAGTTTATCCCGCTTGTGCTTAGCACGGAGGCAGCAGAGATTAGTGATGTTTGGATATTTACCTTTCGCGTGTCTGGAGTTCAGTGGGCAGGCATGTGACATACCGCATAGAAGGTAAGGGAAGACAAAAGCATGCGTGCTTTATCAAACAAATATGACTGAGCTTTACTAAACTATTCATGGTGCAAATACAGGGCAAATGGGTTTACAGCACTGAATAAGATATTAAAGAAAAAGCTGAACCATTATGAGAGGAGAAGTTGTAAGGGTGTCTTCAGAAACATACCACACAAAAAGACACACAAGAAACTGCAACTCCACCAGGATTACTCTTTATTCTTGATTTTAATGTACATCTAAAGGCTCCTGTAGAACAGTCAAAACGTCCTTTAACTTCCCTGACTGAGCCAAATCCTCCTTCATTTGTTTCTCTTATGCTCTCCCTCCCAGACACTGCAGCTCATAGTGGGATGATTGCAGCAACTGTCAACCCAGAAAGCAATGTGCAGAACTAGGTGTAGCCAGATATGGATTGACAAGCTACAAGCTTGAGAATCAGCAGTGACAATGCTGCTAACTACTGTATGTGCCCCGCATTGTCTTCCCATCATACTGTAATGCAACCAGGCATAGCCTACAAAAGAGTGGCAACCCTCTGAATTCATATAGGCAGCATCATTACAACCACATCCCAAAAAGCTGCATTAGGTGAACTTCATTGTCAGGCTAAACAGGCATTAGAGAGTAATGCCCTGTACACACGGTCGGACTTTCTGATGGAAAAAGTGCGATCGGATTGTGTTGTCGGAAATTTCGATCATGCGTGGGCTCCATCTGACTTTTTCCGTCGGAATTTCCGACACACAAAGTTGGAGAGCAGGATATAAAATTTTCCGACAACAAAATCCGATCGTTTAAACTCTGACCGTGTGTATCCGACGCATAAAGTGCCATGCATGCTCAGAATAAATTAGGAGACGAAGGCTATTGGCTATTGCCCCGTTTATAGTCCCGACGTACGGTGAGATTTAGCTCCAAATAGAAAGCTTTACAAGAACTAAGGTTGGCCATTTTTCCATCCACACAAACGAGGTGGATGGGAGAATGCAATTGCTGGGGCACTGTATTCTGTAATTGGCAGCCACTGATCGTCTGAATAATTTCCGTCATGTCCCTTCGACCAAAATCAATAAAATAATCCTCATGTGTCGAGCAGGGGGAAACCACATACTGATTAAAATTCATCAGGCTCTTTGAAAGGCTGAAAGCTGCTGTGGCTGGACGGGGCTGGACATTGCACTGGTACTAGGTTACAACATGAGCCAATCAACTCCAATTTCCCTCTCTGCCTTGTTCATAAGAATATACCATACACCTGGATAGGCAGATAGGCAGACAAACAAGCAGATATGGTCAAAAGATAACAATTAAATATATATGGAATAATGTATATTATATTATAAAGTATAATAATATTGTTTTTATATATAAATCTTTAAAAGAATTTATAGCTAGAGATAAGTTCATTCACAAAATAAACCTTTCAGTTACTGTATTTCAGAAGTTGTGAATAAAATCATTGGAAGCAAAATTGATGTATTGTGTTGAGTTTATGCTGATTTCATATCCATGGGGACAGAGAAAAATGAAAATTGGTTACACAGACCTGTTTTAAAACTAGTAAAATTTCAAAAAATGCAGACCACATAATGGTCTGCATTGAAGACAGAAAAAAGCTTAGTGGTTATATGTAGATGGTTAGTACTTTCTAAAGCTTAAGGTTCGGTTCACACTGGAACCGGCTGCGCATTGCACAGGAACGATGTGCGTCCCTATTCTCCGGTTCAGGGCCAAATCTTTGCCTGAATTCGGCTCTAAAACGGAGCCAAAGATGGACAGCGTGTCTGCGCTCTGCAGCCGCCCTGGAGATATGTGAACCGTCTCCACAGAGAGCCGGTCATATACTCCTGCTATGCGAATTAGATGCGGGAAAACTTGCATCCAATTCGCATAGGTATGAACCCAGCCTAAAGGAGAAGTAGGGCCGAGGCTCTTTTGGCTCTGCTTCTTCTGAGGATCATGGGAATGCACTTTGTTCTGCAGTCCTGTGACCCCTATTCAGCTGACAGCGGGCTAAAGCCCACTGACGACTGATGTCACTCAGCCAGTCCAGACTCTGGAAAAATCCCGACATTAAAGTCGGGATCCACCCAGATGCCTGGACTGGTCAGCTGTTCCTGCCCCCTCCACAGCCTAGCGCTCCAGTAAGCACTGGAGGGGCAATGCACCGAGCTAATGACCGACAGTCACCACTCCCTGCTCACTGAAGACTGAAAAACAAGTGATCAGCAGTCTTCAATCGCTCACTTCTTGGTACAGAGGCAGCGGGGGGACAGATGCAGCATCAGATTGATGCAGCATCCACCTAGGTTAGTATAAATGTTTTTTTTTCTTATACTTCTGAACATATCTTTTAAGAAATACATTTACTAGGGAATTGGCAAAGCACAGAAACATATAGCAACCATTCATAATTCATCTTTAGCTAAAATAATTTGTAAGCAGACATCTCAGTTGTTGATATTAGTTAGCTGATTTTCTTGCTGACTGCACTACTCTTCTTAATGTAATTTATATGTGTGAATTTAGTAGACTGAATGGACATCTTAGTCATCTGTGGCATTGGGAGTAAAATTAGTGTTGTAGAAAGAGTCATGGGAGATCCCCAGGAATGCTTAGCCAGAGAGGACAGTCCCTACAAGAATATGTAAATTACAATGAAATTCTTGGGCAGCAGTAATTTTCTGCAAAGGCAACTAAAGGAGAAGACATGTTTGTGTAGGTGTTTTCTTGGTGTAGGCATGCTCTGTTACGCATTATTACGGTCATGGCAACAGTAAAATGATTGCAGACGTACTGAAAAAATGTTCACAATCGTGTTCTCTGGCCACTGTTATTTTTATACAGATATACAGTATAACAAACTTGAATGTATTGTTTGTTCTTTTACATTATATACATTTTATACCTTTTTTATTTTTTTACTTTTTAAGTTAATGGTTCTCTAAAAGTAAGAAAAAAGTAATGCCCATAACAACCCAATATTATTATTTTTCTTTTACTTTTTGAGACTTAAGAGTAAAGGAAAATGAGACCCGAAATCTGGTTTGCCGTTATGTCAGGTTCTCACCTCTACTTCTGGTACAATTTAAAATCTTACATAATAAAAACTATTGTAAAAGATAAGTAAGCACAACATATTGATTTTACCTTGAACACACAATGCCAACAATTTACTTCAAAGATTGAAACGCAAACAAAATATGAGACGCTGTGATAGGATTTACTGTTCTGATGCAGATGTACCAATATGGAAGATCAATGCTGGGATTTAAAAGTAGAAAATACTCTTTCTTTAATAAAATACCAGCATTAAAGTTTCAGAAATATAGTTGATACAGTGAATAAGAAACAGGTAGAACAAAGTGTTGTCCCAATGTATTTTTTGTAAAAGTAAAAGCTGTTTAGTATATAAGTGTTGTGTGTCCTTCGCGCTATCAATGGTGTATTTTGTAAACATAAGATAAAATCAGTGCAACAAAATCTATAAATAGATATAAGACTAAAATCAGTGTTGCAAAATCTATGATGTGTACCATGACACAAATAAATAAAAGCAAATTAAAAAATGTGATTTTGCGCAGTGATCTAGTAACCTGGGAATGACTTTTCTCTAGGTAGATTGCTATGGTCCAAGTAATAACACAAAATTACATAAAAGTGCCCGAGTGCATAAATATTGCAAATGTGACCAAATAATATGTTCATAAAAAACTATAAATATAACATTCATCAATATCTATTACCTTTAGATGTTATCAAAATTACTAATAAAAAGTGCTAATAATAAATATGTGCAATAAGTGGTGAATAGTCCAAAACAGTGATATATAAGCAAATAAAGTCCTCATAAATAGTGGAGCTATAATGGGGAATCCTGGATGGGGATTAATAGGTTTTCAAAAAATAATTCCTTAAACATGGGTGATAGTGGTAAAGGAGCATGCTTGAAACGCCTGCCTACAACTGTGTTCATTAAGCCTAACATCAGCCTGTTCTACAAAGGAACCTCAGCAGGAGATCCCGGAGCGGAGATTTGCAGTCCACCGCGCTGACATATTACAACAGCTGCATTTACAGACCCAAAACTTTAAAGCAAAGATGCTTTAAACTACCAACCTGGAGGTGAGAGTTCTGGGAGACCAGATTTATATGGAATCTTAAAGGGCAACACCACTATCACCCATGTTTAAGGAATTATTTTTTGAAAACCTATTAATCCCCATCCAGGATTCCCCATTATAGCTCCACTATTTATGAGGACTTTATTTGCTTATATATCACTGTTTTGGACTATGCACCACTTATTGCACATATTTATGATTAGCACTTTTTATTAGTAATTTTGATAACATCTAACGGTAATAGATATTGATGAATGCTATATTTATAGTTTTTTATGACCATATTATTTGGTCACATTTGCAATATTTATGCACTCAGGCACTTTTATGTAATTTTGTGTTATTACTTGGACCATAGCAATCTACCTAGAGAAAAGTCATTCCCAGGTTACTAGATCACTGCGCAAAATCAAATTTTTTAATCTGTTTAGTATATACACAGAAAGATCACATCTGGATATACAGTATAGACAGACCATCACTGAATACAGTAATAGACTAAATGCCCAGAAAATGACCAACTCTTGACAAAGAGAAAGACCACCACTGGACACAAACTTTGACTACCACTAGACACAAGAAGAGGACAGGTTAGGAATTGATGACCATTACAACTGTAAACTGACCACTACCTAAAATCTAACGAATGACCCTGGACTGTGTAAATGACTACCTTAGGCACAGAGGATGACCACCAAGACCAACCACTACTACAGCCAGAGATTGATAAACACTACTGCTGTGGAGCTGTTCTCTCCTAGTGTTCATTTTGGACTCTGTGTTGTCATATCCTGAAAATAGAGTTCTATGAGTAAAATCAAAGCATCTTGGGATGTGTAGTCCATGGAGTCACAATTTGCATTCAGCTGGACTGTTTTGAACTGCAAATACCATCTGGCTAGGGAAGAACAGGATGCTGGGAGAGGTGTTAAAAGGCCTGTGTGCGGGCGGGATCTTCCTTCTGGCCTGGAAGCTGCTAGCAAGTGACTCTGTTTTGGTGTGTGCTGTGGCCGAGTCAGGGCCTGTGCTGCAGAGAGAGAGTCATCGCGTGTGGGTGCAGGAGCATCCACTGCCAGCTACCTCTGACCAATCAGCAGCAGCCTGGAGGCTGCTCTTCACATGTCCATGCCAGATCCAGCCGAGCTGAAGCACAGTGTGTTGCCGGACAGCTGTACCCTTTGAGCGGGGCTTCACCAAGGCCTATTGCTGAGGCTCACACCACTTCCATTGCCAAGAGTTGTTGGGACTGGTGAGCGGGCACCTGCCCATTCCTTTACCACAAGAGAGACTGCATGCAGACGTCACTGTTTGTTTCATTGCCTAAACCTGTAGGACCTGGTGCTACAGTGGCTCTTTGTGGAGCAGCAGTAGCGCTCCTCCCTCACAGGGAACTGTCTGTGAAGCCCCAAGGCTTTACTGCCAGTTTCCCGTACAAGAATTTGCGGCGGCAGCACCCGAGAGCCGATTGAAAAATCGGTTGGGGTGAAGACACTGCTGGATTTGTGGACAGGTAAGTGTCCTAATATTAAAAGTCAGCAGCTACAGTATTTGTAGCTGCTGACTTTTAATTTTTTCTGAGGGAGCCTGTAGCTCCTCTTTAACCATCTCAATACAGGGCACTTACACCCTCTTCCTGCCCAGACCAATTTTCAGCTTTCAGCGCTCTCACACTTTGAATGACAATTACTCAGTCATGCAACACTGTACCCATATGAAATTTGCGTCCTTTTTTTCACACAAATAGAGCTTTCTTTTGGTTGTATTTAATCACTAGCGGGTTTTTTATTTTTTGTGCTATAAATAAAAAAAGAACTTAAGTTTTGTGAAAAAAGCCTTTTTCTTTGTTTCTGTCATAAAATTTTGCAAATTAGTAATTTTTCTTCATAAATTTTGGCCAAAATTTATACTACTACATAGCTTTGGTAAAAATAACCCAAATTAGTGTATATTATTTGGTCTTTGTGAAAGTTATAGAGTCTACGAACTATGGTGCCAATCACTGAAAACTGATCACATCTGATCAGGCCTTCAGTACATCTAATTTCTTGAGACACTAACAAGTCAGGAAAGTACAAATACCCCCCAAATGATCCCTTTTTAGAAAGTAGACATTCCAAGGTATTAAGTAAGTAGCATGGTGAGTTTTTTTAAGTTGTAATTTTTTCCCACAATTCTTTGCAAAATGAAGATTTTTTTTTTTTTACAAAATTGTCATATTATCAGGTTATTTCTCACACACAGCATATGCATACCACAAATTACACCCCAAAATACATTCTGCTACTCTTCTCGAGTATGGCGATACCACATGAGTGAGACTTTTACACAGCCTGGCCACATACAAAGGCCCAACATTGAAGTAGCACCTTCAGGCGTTCTACAAGCATAAATTACACATCTAATTTAATTCCTACATATCACAGTTTTGAAGGCCCTGGAGCACCAGGACGATGGAATTGCCCACAAAATGACCCCATTTTGGAAAGAAAACACCCCAACGTATAATCTATGAGGCATAATGAGTCTTTTGAACGGTTCATTTTTTTCCAGAAGTTTTTGGAAAACGTGGAAAAAAATGAAAACAAATTTTTTTTATGCAAAGTTGTCAATTTATAAGATATTTCTAACACATAGCATGTATATAGAAAAAAATTACACCCCAAAATACATTCTGCTACTCTTCCCGAGTATGGCGATACCACATGTGTGAGACTTTTACACAGACTGGCCACATACAGAGGCCTACCATTGAAGTAGTACCTTCAGGCGTTCTGGGAGCATAAATTACACATCTCATTTCATTCCTAGCTATCACACTTTTGAAGGTCCTGGAGCACCAGAACAGTGGAATTACCCACAATTACAATTACCCCATTTTGGAAAGCAAATACCCCAACGTATAATCTATGAGGCATAATGAGTCTTTTGAACGGTTAATTTTTTTCCAGAGGTTTTTGGAAAACGTGGAAAAAGATGAAAACAAATTTTTTTTACGCAAAGTTGTCAATTTATAAGATATTTCTAACACATAGCATGTATATAGCAAAAATTACACCCCAAAATACGGTACATTCTGCTACTCTTCCCGAGTATGGCGATACCACATGTGTGAGACTTTTACACAGACTGGCCACATACAGAGGCCTACCATTGAAGTAGTACCTTCAGGCGTTCTGGGAGCATAAATACATCTCATTTCATTCCTAGCTATCACACTTTTGAAGGTCCTGGAGCACCAGAACAGTGGAAATACCCACAATTACAATTACCCCATTTTGGAAAGCAAACACCCCAACGTATATTCTTTGAGGCATGGGCTGCAGATAGGTACTTGGGTACTCTGATGGGCTGCAGATAGGTACTCGCGTAACTTGATGAGCTGCAGACAGGTACTCGGGTAACTTGATGAGCTGCAGACAGGTATTCGGGGACTCTGATGGCCTGGTGACAGGTACTCGGGTACTCTGATGGCCTGGTGACAGGTACTTGGGTACTCTGATGGCCTGGTGACAGGTACTCGAGTACTCTGATAGGCTACAGATAGGTACTCGGGGACTCTGAAGGGTGGTGACAGGTACTCGGTACTTATATGAACTGTGACAGGTACTCAGGCACTCAGATGGACTGTGACAGGTACTCGGATACTTGGGTACTCAGATGAACTGTGACAGGTACTTGGGTACTCAGATGGACTGTCACAGGTACTCTGGTACTCATATGGACTGTGACAGGTACTCATATGGACTGTGACAGGTATTCAGGTACTCGGGTACTCAGATGAACTGTGACAAGTACTCTGGTACTCAAATGAACTGTGACAGGTACTCGGGTACTCAGATGAACTGTGACAGGTACTCGGGTACTCAGATGAACTGTGACAGGTACTCGGGTACTCGGGTACTCAGATGAACTGTGACAGGTACTCGGGTACTCAGGTGGACTGTGACAGGTACTTGGGTACTTAGACGGACTGCGACAGGTACTCGAATACTCAGATGAACTGTGACAGGTACTCGGGTACTCAGATGGACTGTGACAGGTACACGGGTACTCAGATGACTGTGACAGGTACTCATGTGCCGTGCAAAGTGGGGAGGTACCATCTGTGATCGGCCGTGACTTCATCGCTTCATCACATGGTAAACAGCCATGCCCAATGGCTGTTCACCCCCCTTGGTGGCGAACGGTGTCTCCGTGACACACCTCCACTGAAGGTACAGGGCTGCGTGCACACGATCGTGCGCATGCCCTGTTTAAATGGACGGACATCATATGACGCCCACCCAGAACAAGAGCCGCACCGCCTGGCCATCATATGATGGCCAGCAGGCTGCAAGTAGTTAAGTAGTGTGTCTTTAGCTCTTTTATTATCACTGAAAATGTCTGAATCCAGGGTGTCAAAGGTGTCGGAGGCAACCAGTGGGGTACAGATTTAGCAAGCGGCCCTCAGGGGGGTAACCCTACAACAACAACAGCAAAAAGTAACCATTACTATTATATACAAAGAATGAATTGCATTTAGCCAGAGCAATATCCTCCACGAAACAACTCAGGATGTTCTTCAATGGCACCCCTTAAAGCAGTGCAGCAATATGTTCATGGGTTTTGCTTTCATGCCACTGCTTTTTCTAGTGCTTCTCCAGCTTGCATCAAGCTAACTGTTACCAGCAATCCCTAGAGGGATCATGGGGGTAGCATAAACATTCATTTACGAAGGTCACCAACTCTTGTTGACTCTAGCCTCATCTAGAC
Source organism: Aquarana catesbeiana (assembly GCF_042186555.1). NCBI lineage: Eukaryota > Metazoa > Chordata > Amphibia > Anura > Ranidae > Aquarana > Aquarana catesbeiana. Next base: position 111,786,548 of record NC_133327.1, read on the forward strand.
TCTTCTCATCTTGTTGCCCTCTTTAAGAACTTTCTCAGCACTCTGCTTCCCTTGCCACCATTAACCTCTCTTCATAACCACACTGCCCTGATAGATTCTCCCTTCATGATGCAATAGGAGTTTACACCGTGGATGCTCAACCTGTGGACCTACAGCTGTTGCAGAACTACAAGTCTCATCATGCCTCTGCCTTGGGAGTCATTCTTGTAATTCTTGTTTAACTGACAGCCTTGCAGTGCCTCATGGGACTTGTAGTTCTGTAAAAGCTGAAGAGCCCCAGGTTGAGCACCCATGGTTTATACTAACTGTTTGCCACCCGTGCTAGGAAGCCAAGCTAGTTGTGTGGCATTGTGAAGTTGAACACAATCAAAGAGAGAAGGATCCTGCTGTTGTTATTGCTGGCAAAAATGTTGGTTACAAAGCATTTGAAAAGCAAGTTTCCCTTACTCCTTGGATGTTTTCATGCAGTGTGTTTATGTAACATGATGTTTAAGGTATCTTACCATGTAGTCACTTGGTAATAGGTAACTTAGCAGGAGGCTTTCTATCCTGATTTGGGAATACATTTTCAGGGTTGTGTCATGAATCTCTTTATGAGAATGGAGACATGTTGCTGGTGTAGTGAGAGGAAGAAATGCAAGGAACCCTGACAAGTAGTAAATGCAGAAGATTCTTATGTGAATGGTTCATCTAAGAACCAAACTAAGGTAAAGCAGTGTATGGCTCTGATTTCCCAAGCCCTAGCAGATACTACGTTCAGATGATCTATGATCATGTACCATGGAGGCGAAATGGTATGATACATTAAACCTTTTCAAGTAAACTCTGACTATCATGAATTAGGTACTGCACATCGGCCAAAGAATTAAGGGTTGCATGGGGGAAAGTAGAGCAGGACAAGAAATCAGTGCCATGTACTAAATTATCCAGAAAGTAATCAAACCAAAGACTCTTCTTTTATTTTATCAGATGAAAACAAAGATGTATACAATGAACCACAAAATAAACCTTAGGCTTTTGTATGATTTGTATTTAATCCTAGAATATCTCCACTTCATTGGGACCTCCCATTACATTGCATTAGGCATTAAAAAAAATACTTGTCACAATTAAAATAAAACAAGATAACAATCTAAATCAATTATTTAATCTCAAAAAATGTTTTTGCTGTGCAATAACTTTAAAGTAACGATTTGATGAGAAAAGTATGGGGCCTCACACTACCAGCCCTGTTTTAAAAATACCAGTTGCTTGGCTGTATATCCCTTAATACTTTTGAGTCACAGACCTGGAAAAAGCATGGTGGTAATAATTATCAGAATTCCTTATTTCTATATTTTCTCTGGTCACAGACTCAAAAATCATTGAAGAAAGTGTTTCTGTAGGACTTCTAGGCAACTAATGTTTCAAAAGAAGTCAGCAATGGCAGCCCTATACTTTTCTCATGGCAGAGTCACAAAAAGTTAAAAAAAGGTAAGAACTGCATTTCATCATCAGTGCATATCCATGTTGCCATCTATAAAGACAGAACAGAGCTTGAAGTCAAATTGTAAACAGCCTATTGCATGGGATAGGAAATACCTAGCACTGTTTTTAGGTTTACTGTTCTTGGAGTATCATCTTTTTCTGAGATGTTTGCAGAGTGCTAAATGCGTACATTTATGCAGTGGTTTATATTATGGCACTAGGCTTGGTCATGTGATTATATTAAAGGTGAAGTTTCACTCGAAAAGATGCAAACTGAAACCTACAAAAAAAAATATGTAAATGTTGGCACTATGAGCTGCTCCACTTATATTACTCTAAATATGACCAGCTGTTAACCTGCAAATTATGTTGGCTTTCTCATAAGAAAACTTGCATAACCGGATGTCTTCTCCATCTCTACTGCGGAAATGAAGAGCCTTACCAAACAATGCATGGACAGGGTTGACTGAATGTGATGACAGAAGAACCAGAGAGAAGACAGCTGAAGTTGAAGAGGCACAGAGAGGGGTAACTGCATGTAGCTCATGGCTGATTCTTTCTATGTGTTGGAATATAATGCAGTGTAAAAGGGTGTACTTTCCACACTGTAAAATCCTGATTTGTGTACCCAGCTCTGCAAATACCTCACAAAGGAGCACAATTCTTTGTCTTCAGAATACTTGTCTGTAGTATGGACACCTAGAGGAAAAAATATTTATTTTGTTATTATTTCCAGTAGTTATATAGCTCTAACATATTTCTCAGTACTTCAAAGAGCACATAGAAAATGTTCTGCTCTAGGAGACAACTACATTCTAATGCCCTTATAACAAGTATACAGACATGCACATAAATAATAAGGTGATTGGTTCACCTAGCAAATAACCTGCCAAGATACACCATGTGGCCAAACATTTGTGGACACCTGACAATCACACCAACTATATAAACAAATATATGAGGACACTGTTGTAAAGTATTGAGCTCAGGTGTTTCCAGTGATGGGTATTGTTCATGCTGCATACATTTTTGACAATTGTGCACTTTCAACCTTATAGTACCAATTTTCAATTATAGGATGACTGTGCCTCTGTGCACAAAGCCAGCTCCATAAAAACATGGCTTGATGATTTTAATGTGGAGAATCTTATATAGCCTGCACAGAGCCCTGACCTCACTGATACTGAACATCATTTAAATGATTAATACCTCACAAATGCTCTTTTGGCTGAATGGGCACCAATTTCCAGAGAGATAGCTGTAAACGGAGGGGGGGGGGGGGGGGATGGAAACTCTATATTAATGCCTATTGGTTTAGAATGGGGTATCCAACAAACCATACATGATGGTCACTTTTCCACAACCTTTTGATTGTATACTGTATTCTGGATTGCAGGAGGATACCAGAGCATAAAGGGAATACAAATTCAAAAATTCAATGTTGGTAACTATCCTTGGTGGAACTGAAGTCCCCTGTGCTAAAAGGGAAGTGGACATCCACTGGGCACTTACACGTGATCAAATGCCTACCTGATTTTGTCTACAGATGCAGAGAAGGCAATCGATAGCTGGATTGGAACTTTATTAATGCTGTGCTTCAGGGAACCGGTTTAGGCCTGCATATGTTACATTGGATTTCAGTGCTTTACGTGTCACCTACCGCCCAGGTTAAGGTGAACGGTGGACTCTCCATAGAGTTCCCTATCCGGAACAGCACGAGACGGGGATGCCTGATCTCGCCCCTTCTGTTCGCACTGGTCTTAAAACCACTGTTGCAGAGGGTCAGATCCAATCCGAGCACCAGAGGGGTACAAGTAGGCTCCCTTGAGCACAAACTCTCTGCCTATGCAGATGACATCCTATTCCATGTAGTGAATTCCCTTGTCTCGCTGCCGAACCTGATGGGAGAACTGACTGCCTATAGAGAATTATCCAACTTTCGGATAAATTTTACCAAGTCCGAGATCCTACCGATCACTGTCCCCTCACCTTTAGCGGCCTCCCTGAAATTATCTTTCCCTTTTACATGGTCATCCCCCTCTATGAGATATCTAGGCATCCAGCTTACAGACCGACTTGACTCCTTATACACTCACAATTACGTTCCCTTACTTAAGAAGATCTGTCAAGATCTGCAGACTTGGGACAAGCCGTTATTTACATGGGTTGGCTGGACAAACATTCTAAAACTGACGATACTGCCCCGCATCCTTTTACTCCTGCAAATGCATTTACCCAATCACTTCTTTATGGAACTTCGCAGCCTCTACATTAAGTTCGTGTGGGGTGGCAAGAAGCCACGTCTTGCCATGGAGACTCTACAAAGGTCTAAGCTAAGGGGGGCTGGGCATACCTAACATATTTCAATACTACCAGGTGATTGCCTTGCAGTGTATTTTAAATTGGAAGTTCCACACACCCCTTAAGCTTTGGGTTCCCCAGGAAAAAACAATGGCGGGCCGGGATTTGTTCTATGAGCCCTGTGTCCCTGCGGAAGACAGAGGGCTCTCTAACTGGGTCTCCCCACTAATGGTACACTCCCTGAAGATGTGGGACAGAATGAATGTCTATTTAGCTTTGGCTCCACGGACATCCCCACTGGCACCTATAGGCGGGTACCCATGGTTTCCACCCGGGGAGCAGGTGGCCTCTCTTGGAACCTGGGCAAGCGACGGGGTTGTTAGCATGGCAAGAGAAGGGTTTGGGATTGTCCATCCCGTGGGACTTTAAATGAAACCATGACCGGATGAGGTCATGCGTTTCCATCCCTTTACTAGTCTAAGAAAAAAGCAACAAAAGTGGGACTTTAAATGAAAAGCGTGAAATGTCCAAAAAACAAAACCGATGGACTACTAGGGAGATTTTATTGAATTCATGAAAGTAAAACATGCATATAAAATTATATATCAATCACAAACAGAGAGAAATATCAGCAATAATAGCAGCAAATATACATGATTCAATGAATAAAACAATTCTCCATGGTACATCAGTAGGATATTAATACACAACCATATAATAAGAAATATTGCCTGCAAAATAAGCCTCCAAAAAAAAAACTCAAAAAATTAAGAATGGTATGACGCTGGTGAGAAAACGCGACAATGATAGCTCTACGCGTTTCGTGGCTTCCTGTGCCACTCGTCAGGAGCAAGCGCGTATCTTGATCTAAAATAAAGGATATAAAAATGAACTAGTAATTATAAACATGAAACGGAGGTGGGGTAATTAAAAAACCCCCACACAGAGTGCATGCTTACATATTGTGGTTCGTGAGATGGTGGCGGAGGCCATACATCACTCGGCAATCGGAGACACCACCCCCCCGGGAGCTGAGGTGGACGGACCAATGGGGGCAGCCCCACAGGGCACCATCCAAGGTAGGCCAGGACCCCCGAGGCAAACCTAAAGTGGGAGGTACAGATAAAAGATCAATTTAGCAACCCAACCGTGGAGGTAAACAGCTAGGTGTGAAAGGAGAATGCAGAGGTGAAATAGAAGAAAGATCAAGTGGAGGACAAGGAAAGGAAGCTGGATGAAAACATCCAAGCAAAACCACCAAAAGAAAACCCGACACCACGGAACAAAAATGTAAGAGAAAGGGGAAGAGCCAGAGACTAAAGCATGGATGGAGATACCTGGTGTGCAAGGTGAGGCATCATGAAGAAAGAAAGACGGTGTGTGTTGCCAAACAAACATGGCACCCAGTGAAGTGGGCAGCCTCGAGAGCCAAACCCGCCAAGGTTGCGCCCATATGAGCGCCACCACCGGAAACGCCCACCAACGTCACGCCGCACACACATGGGAGGGACTGCGTACGGCATCACCAATCGGGGCACCGGCGCCCGGCCAGCCGACGCCCACGCCCCTTCCCAGTAGTGTGCGTGACGGAAACCATCCAATCAAGCGCGTCGGCATCCAAAGGGGTGCGCACGCTCGATGGGGAGTGCGTGACGCTGACGCGCAGTGGCGGCGGATCCACCCCTCCCTACGGGGAAGGGGGAGGGGCCGACAGGCGCGTCACAGCTCCCGGAAGGGGGGAAAAAAACCAAAAGGACAAGCGGCGCATTAGGGCCAAGGGGGCCACCAATAAAACAAACGAACCCTTTATAAAAAGCTGGTGTCAAGATCTACATCATAAATAATTATCCAAAAATAGTTCAAAAATGATGATACTAAAAATATAATCGAGCATTTGAAAGAAGAGGCTTTGAATAAATCACAATAGATGTGATGGGATTGAAAAATGGAACCATTTCACGCCTATCCATCCCTGTACATTTATGTTAGAGAAGGGTTTGGGATTGTCCATCCCGTGGGACTTTAAATGAAACCATGACCGGATGAGGTCATGCGTTTCCATCCCTTTACTAGTCTAAGAAAAAAGCAACAAAAGTGGGACTTTAAATGAAAAGCGTGAAATGTCCAAAAAACAAAACCGATGGACTACTAGGGAGATTTTATTGAATTCATGAAAGTAAAACATGCATATAAAATTATATATCAATCACAAACAGAGAGAAATATCAGCAATAATAGCAGCAAATATACATGATTCAATGAATAAAACAATTCTCCATGGTACATCAGTAGGATATTAATACACAACCATATAATAAGAAATATTGCCTGCAAAATAAGCCTCCAAAAAAAAAACTCAAAAAATTAAGAATGGTATGACGCTGGTGAGAAAACGCGACAATGATAGCTCTACGCGTTTCGTGGCTTCCTGTGCCACTCGTCAGGAGCAAGCGCGTATCTTGATCTAAAATAAAGGATATAAAAATGAACTAGTAATTATAAACATGAAACGGAGGTGGGGTAATTAAAAAACCCCCACACAGAGTGCATGCTTACATATTGTGGTTCATGAGATGGTGGCGGAGGCCATACATCACTCGGCAATCGGAGACACCACCCCCCCGGGGAGCTGAGGTGGACGGACCAATGGGGGCAGCCCCACAGGGCACCATCCAAGGTAGGCCAGGACCCCCGAGGCAAACCTAAAGTGGGAGGTACAGATAAAAGATCAATTTAGCAACCCAACCGTGGAGGTAAACAGCTAGGTGTGAAAGGAGAATGCAGAGGTGAAATAGAAGAAAGATCAAGTGGAGGACAAGGAAAGGAAGCTGGATGAAAACATCCAAGCAAAACCACCAAAAGAAAACCCGACACCACGGAACAAAAATGTAAGAGAAAGGGGAAGAGCCAGAGACTAAAGCATGGATGGAGATACCTGGTGTGCAAGGTGAGGCATCATGAAGAAAGAAAGACGGTGTGTGTTGCCAAACAAACATGGCACCCAGTGAAGTGGGCAGCCTCGAGAGCCAAACCCGCCAAGGTTGCGCCCATATGAGCGCCACCACCGGAAACGCCCACCAACGTCACGCCGCACACACATGGGAGGGACTGCGTACGGCATCACCAATCGGGGCACCGGCGCCCGGCCAGCCGACGCCAACGCCCCTTCCCAGTAGTGTGCGTGACGGAAACCATCCAATCAAGCGCGTCGGCATCCAAAGGGGTGCGCACGCTCGATGGGGAGTGCGTGACGCTGACGCGCAGTGGCGGCGGATCCACCCCTCCCTACGGGGAAGGGGGAGGGGCCGACAGGCGCGTCACAGCTCCCGGAAGGGGGGAAAAAAACCAAAAGGACAAGCGGCGCATTAGGGCCAAGGGGGCCACCAATAAAACAAACGAACCCTTTATAAAAAGCTGGTGTCAAGATCTACATCATAAATAATTATCCAAAAATAGTTCAAAAATGATGATACTAAAAATATAATCGAGCAATTGAAAGAAGAGGCTTTGAATAAATCACAATAGATGTGATGGGATTGAAAAATGGAACCATTTCACGCCTATCCATCCCTGTACATTTATGTTAGAGAAGGGTTTGGGATTGTCCATCCCGTGGGACTTTAAATGAAACCATGACCGGATGAGGTCATGCGTTTCCATCCCTTTACTAGTCTAAGAAAAAAGCAACAAAAGTGGGACTTTAAATGAAAAGCGTGAAATGTCCAAAAAACAAAACCGATGGACTACTAGGGAGATTTTATTGAATTCATGAAAGTAAAACATGCATATAAAATTATATATCAATCACAAACAGAGAGAAATATCAGCAATAATAGCAGCAAATATACATGATTCAATGAATAAAACAATTCTCCATGGTACATCAGTAGATCTTGACACCAGCTTTTTATAAAGGGTTCGTTTGTTTTATTGGTGGCCCCCTTGGCCCTAATGCGCCGCTTGTCCTTTTGGTTTTTTTCCCCCCTTCCGGGAGCTGTGACGCGCCTGTCGGCCCCTCCCCCTTCCCCGTAGGGAGGGGTGGATCCGCCGCCACTGCGCGTCAGCGTCACGCACTCCCCATCGAGCGTGCGCACCCCTTTGGATGCCGACGCGCTTGATTGGATGGTTTCCGTCACGCACACTACTGGGAAGGGGCGTGGGCGTCGGCTGGCCGGGCGCCGGTGCCCCGATTGGTGATGCCGTACGCAGTCCCTCCCATGTGTGTGCGGCGTGACGTTGGTGGGCGTTTCCGGTGGTGGCGCTCATATGGGCGCAACCTTGGCGGGTTTGGCTCTCGAGGCTGCCCACTTCACTGGGTGCCATGTTTGTTTGGCAACACACACCGTCTTTCTTTCTTCATGATGCCTCACCTTGCACACCAGGTATCTCCATCCATGCTTTAGTCTCTGGCTCTTCCCCTTTCTCTTACATTTTTGTTCCGTGGTGTCGGGTTTTCTTTTGGTGGTTTTGCTTGGATGTTTTCATCCAGCTTCCTTTCCTTGTCCTCCACTTGATCTTTCTTCTATTTCACCTCTGCATTCTCCTTTCACACCTAGCTGTTTACCTCCACGGTTGGGTTGCTAAATTGATCTTTTATCTGTACCTCCCACTTTAGGTTTGCCTCGGGGGTCCTGGCCTACCTTGGATGGTGCCCTGTGGGGCTGCCCCCATTGGTCCGTCCACCTCAGCTCCCGGGGGGGTGGTGTCTCCGATTGCCGAGTGATGTATGGCCTCCGCCACCATCTCACGAACCACAATATGTAAGCATGCACTCTGTGTGGGGGTTTTTTAATTACCCCACCTCCGTTTCATGTTTATAATTACTAGTTCATTTTTATATCCTTTATTTTAGATCAAGATACGCGCTTGCTCCTGACGAGTGGCACAGGAAGCCACGAAACGCGTAGAGCTATCATTGTCGCGTTTTCTCACCAGCGTCATACCATTCTTAATTTTTTGAGTTTTTTTTTTGGAGGCTTATTTTGCAGGCAATATTTCTTATTATATGGTTGTGTATTAATATCCTACTGATGTACCATGGAGAATTGTTTTATTCATTGAATCATGTATATTTGCTGCTATTATTGCTGATATTTCTCTCTGTTTGTGATTGATATATAATTTTATATGCATGTTTTACTTTCATGAATTCAATAAAATCTCCCTAGTAGTCCATCGGTTTTGTTTTTTGGACATTTCACGCTTTTCATTTAAAGTCCCACTTTTGTTGCTTTTTTCTTAGACTAGTAAAGGGATGGAAACGCATGACCTCATCCGGTCATGGTTTCATTTAAAGTCCCACGGGATGGACAATCCCAAACCCTTCTCTAACATAAATGTACAGGGATGGATAGGCGTGAAATGGTTCCATTTTTCAATCCCATCACATCTATTGTGATTTATTCAAAGCCTCTTCTTTCAATTGCTCGATTATATTTTTAGTATCATCATTTTTGAACTATTTTTGGATAATTATTTATGATGTAGATCTTGACACCAGCTTTTTATAAAGGGTTCGTTTGTTTTATTGGTGGCCCCCTTGGCCCTAATGCGCCGCTTGTCCTTTTGGTTTTTTCCCCCCTTCCGGGAGCTGTGACGCGCCTGTCGGCCCCTCCCCCTTCCCCGTAGGGAGGGGTGGATCCGCCGCCACTGCGCGTCAGCGTCACGCACTCCCCATCGAGCGTGCGCACCCCTTTGGATGCCGACGCGCTTGATTGGATGGTTTCCGTCACGCACACTACTGGGAAGGGGCGTGGGCGTCGGCTGGCCGGGCGCCGGTGCCCCGATTGGTGATGCCGTACGCAGTCCCTCCCATGTGTGTGCGGCGTGACGTTGGTGGGCGTTTCCGGTGGTGGCGCTCATATGGGCGCAACCTTGGCGGGTTTGGCTCTCGAGGCTGCCCACTTCACTGGGTGCCATGTTTGTTTGGCAACACACACCGTCTTTCTTTCTTCATGATGCCTCACCTTGCACACCAGGTATCTCCATCCATGCTTTAGTCTCTGGCTCTTCCCCTTTCTCTTACATTTTTGTTCCGTGGTGTCGGGTTTTCTTTTGGTGGTTTTGCTTGGATGTTTTCATCCAGCTTCCTTTCCTTGTCCTCCACTTGATCTTTCTTCTATTTCACCTCTGCATTCTCCTTTCACACCTAGCTGTTTACCTCCACGGTTGGGTTGCTAAATTGATCTTTTATCTGTACCTCCCACTTTAGGTTTGCCTCGGGGGTCCTGGCCTACCTTGGATGGTGCCCTGTGGGGCTGCCCCCATTGGTCCGTCCACCTCAGCTCCCGGGGGGGTGGTGTCTCCGATTGCCGAGTGATGTATGGCCTCCGCCACCATCTCACGAACCACAATATGTAAGCATGCACTCTGTGTGGGGGTTTTTTAATTACCCCACCTCCGTTTCATGTTTATAATTACTAGTTCATTTTTATATCCTTTATTTTAGATCAAGATACGCGCTTGCTCCTGACGAGTGGCACAGGAAGCCACGAAACGCGTAGAGCTATCATTGTCGCGTTTTCTCACCAGCGTCATACCATTCTTAATTTTTTGAGTTTTTTTTTTGGAGGCTTATTTTGCAGGCAATATTTCTTATTATATGGTTGTGTATTAATATCCTACTGATGTACCATGGAGAATTGTTTTATTCATTGAATCATGTATATTTGCTGCTATTATTGCTGATATTTCTCTCTGTTTGTGATTGATATATAATTTTATATGCATGTTTTACTTTCATGAATTCAATAAAATCTCCCTAGTAGTCCATCGGTTTTGTTTTTTGGACATTTCACGCTTTTCATTTAAAGTCCCACTTTTGTTGCTTTTTTCTTAGACTAGTAAAGGGATGGAAACGCATGACCTCATCCGGTCATGGTTTCATTTAAAGTCCCACGGGATGGACAATCCCAAACCCTTCTCTTGCCATGCTAACAACCCCGTCGCTTGCCCAGGTTCCAAGAGAGGCCACCTGCTCCCCGGGTGGAAACCATGGGTACCCGCCTATAGGTGCCAGTGGGGATGTCCGTGGAGCCAAAGCTAAATAGACATTCATTCTGTCCCACATCTTCAGGGAGTGTACCATTAGTGGGGAGACCCAGTTAGAGAGCCCTCTGTCTTCCGCAGGGACACAGGGCTCATAGAACAAGTCCCACTTTTGTTGCTTTTTTCTTAGGTTAGCATGGCAAGATTCATGGAGGGAAGCTTGTTGACGCCACTTGCCACCCTGCAAGAACGATATGGTGGCTTCCCCTTTGACTTCTGGAGGCACAGCCAGTTAGAGACTTTCATAGCCGAATGACACAGACACGCACAGATCAGGACCACTCTAACGGAATTTGAAAGTATGTGGGCAACTGCAGAGCCCCTGCCCCATATGATTTTGGCTCTGTACGGGATGTTAGAGACAGTAACACCTAGCCCCAAACCCCTCTACGTAAAAGAATAAGAACGGGATCTCCAATTTGAATTCACAGAAGAGCAGCTCCACCACCTATATCGCCTGACTCACTCGAGCTCAATAGATTCTAGGACCCAAGAAAACAATTATAAAATCCTATCGAGATGCTACAGGGTACCTACTACCCTGGCTAGAATTTTCCCCACTGCTTCCGACAGGGGCTGGAGGGGGTGTGGAATGAAGGGAACATTCCTCCACATTTGGTGGGAGTGCCCAGTGATAACATCGTTTTGGTCTATGGTTGGCAAACACATATCAGATGGTCTGGGCATAGATATCCCAGCTCTGCCAAAACACTTTCTGCTCAACATCCCCCCCATGCCCCTGTCTCGCTACAAAGTGCTCTTCCCCATCTCCTCAATGCAGCAAAATGCCTTATACCAATACACTGGAAAAGCTTGCATAATCCAAGCGAGCTTGATTGGTTGAGGAAGGTGGGGGAAATCATAGAAGCAGAGAGCTGGCTCGCTACCACCCAGTGGGGACTCAGCAGGTTATTGGTTGCTGTTCCATCCAAGCTCCCCTCCTTCCTGTCTACTGGTTTGTGAATATGAAGTTGGTTGAGACTCTGTTTTCGCCCCTGTTGCTCTATGGATGGCTAGTGGCCACACCAACTTGTTTGGTTTGTTTTCTTTTTCTTTTTTTTGACCCTTGGAGCGCTGGACTTTTTGTTGTTTTGTGTTTTATTTGACAGATCTGTTTCCACCAGTTACGTTCTCCATTCCAGCTGCACTGGTTATAGATGCCTCCCTATTTACTTATTCTCTTTTTTTGCTCCTCAGGTCCCCATTTATTAACGCTGGGACTTTGCTGTGGTTTCACTACCTGTAGAGATACCCGCGATCGTTTCAAACTTACATGGGCAGCCTGGAAAATCCACTTACATGACACATCTATAGCCTCATCTAGTTTAGACGTAGCCTTACTTACCTTAGCGGATCCTTCCTTAGGGAGACTTGTCCCGACGAACCATCCTACAACAACTACAGGCTCTACATAAAGTAGACCCAATACATCAGCAAATCCGGTGAGAATTATTTCACTTACATCCTTCTACTTCCCTATCTATTTTTCCTACTATTTTTCTTCTTCCTTTTTCTGATTGTTATGTTTCTTCCTTATTGCCCCCTTAGGATACCTGTGTATTCACTTTTGAGCTACCTAGACGGTCTCCAGGTGACGGGCTGGTCTAGGTACCTTAAGTTCGCTTATGATGTTTACGTTATAGGAGCCAGATATGCAATGACTCTAGATCTAATGCTTATGAGCACCCTGCCCCTTTCCAGCTTGGAGGAGAGGCCTGTCCATATAGATTATGGTTATTACAAGTTGATATGTCTCCCTGTTGATATGGTTTTCCGCATTCAGACCATGCTAAATGTATCCCCCGTATCTCCTGTTCCCTCTTCCCTTTGTCCCTATCCCTATTTCCCTCCCCTTCTTCCCCCACCCCTCCCCCCATCTCTATCTATGTGGCCTTGTTGTAATGACTAACTGTTTATAAAATAAAAATAAGGATTATATAAAAAAAAGGCAAGTGGACAAAACTTATATGGGAAAAGTGAAGGAAAGGCAACATTTCTTTGGCAACAATTCATTCTTTATAGTTATAGTTATTTAACTATCCAAGTTTGAAAACTGATGAAATGTTTACTTCAGCACATTTTTTTAGTATCCAGTGTTTTAGGTCAATAGAAGAAAGTTTAGCTAACTTGCAATTACACACTTTGCAAATCAAGTGTCTGCAGGCTCTTGCCTTATCAACATACTGTAGAAACTTGCCTATCTGCTGGGAAACATTATGCAAGTTACAGCTCAGCTGCTTGCAAAACTTATTGTTAAAGGACAGGTTCACTTAAAAGGAACTTGTGCTTTAATAATTCCCCCCACCCTATGAAATACTGAGTAGCATGGTAGACTGATCAGGTTTGAAAATAACATCCTCATCATAGCAGTGATCTTTACTGCGTGGCATTTTCCAGTGCTGCACAGCTTCGACCTGTAAATGCCCCAGTTCCCCAACAGCTTCACTTTGCTTAATACATCTTTAGAGAAATTATAATCCATAAGTCCATAATGTATGTTTTAGCATGTGTGTAGGTCTGGCAGCAAAAGGGTTTCTATAGATATCTCATATTATCACTGCCCGTAGTCTGCCTGTGGATTGCTAGTATTGATTATGAGTATGTACATGCTGAAACCCTTAAAAAATGATGCATGTCTAATCCCTAGCATGGGACCTGTGCTTGGACGTATACCGTAGTATGCTGTATGGTCATGTTCTGCACATTTACATCCACTATACATGGAGCTGTAGCCAGATAGGAGATCTGCACTGCCCAAACATGGGGATATAACATGAGTAAGTGTCAAATTGCTTAGTTGGGTTATAAAGTTAATATTTTTATAGAAAAGCTTGATTCAGAGGGCAAGGGGCAGGCCAAATGTAACAAATATTACATACTGTAAATAGGCAATTACAAACTCTGCAACAGTGTACTTTATCAGTGTGCTGTATGGCAAGAGTGATTCCAGTCTTATACGGTGACTGACGTGGAAACATAAAATAACTATGTTTCTATCACTTTAAGAGCTGCCCTGCGTCAGCGGTAAAGCGGCGCTATTTTTGGCACCGCTTTACCGGCGTTTTAGCGGTTCTATTCGGCCGCTAGCAGGGCAGTTTTAACCCCCTGCTAGCGGCCGAAAGAGGGTTAAATCTGCCCGTAAAATGCCGCTGCAGCGGCGCTTTGCCGGCGGTATAGCCGTGTATTCACCGCTCCTCCACCGCTGCAAAGAAGCTGCTGGCAGGACTTTTTGTGACGCCCTGCCAGCGCAGCGCCCCAGTGTGAAAGCACTCGGGCTTTCACACTGGGTTTGCAGCTGAGGCTTTTTTCAAGCACTTTACAGGCGCTATTTTTAGTGCTATAGCACCTGAAAAATGCCTCAGTGTGAAAAGGATCTAAAGGTTATTCGGCCCTACTAGCCTTGTAAGTTCTCTGTCAGAGAAAGCTCTTATCTCTCATACATTTTCTTAAATGGGTGATTAAGTGAACTGTTTACAAGTTTACAATATAGTGGTATGAGTGTTATGTTCCAAGGAGTTCTCAGAATTATGCATATTTTTATCTCCTTTGACGTTGATGGTTTTGGTTAATAATGTTATGAGGCTGGACTGACAGCAGGAGAACTGTTGAATAAAGCAGACTAAACAGTAAGAAGTAAAGTGCACAAACCCTTTCAAATTCCAGTTTGCCAAAATCGGATCAATGAAAGATAAATTCTAAATGGTTGCTACTATGAATTGGTGCATTTGCTCGACTACCTATTGCAAAAAAGCTATTAATATAGCTAATTACTCTTTATAATAATTGTAACAGACCTTGTGTCCTTCGTAGGGTTAAACTAAATTGAGAGCCATCATTTCCATGAAATTTCAGTAATAATTGGTAGATATTGATGAAATTTCACTATTCTGTCAAAACGCATTTGAGTCAATAGGGAAGATCAATTTAAGGTGGGTTTGGTGGTTTTTTAATGGTCTTTAAATGGCTTCTCGTGGTTACAGAAGCTCCTTCAACCATGTTCATGTGCCCAAAAAAGACCTCTCATTAGCCTAATGTTTTTACTTTATTGTTTTACTTTTTTTATTAATATATTTATTTTTTCACAAAATTTAGGTGGAATGTCAAGGCAACAATGCATGAATAATGATCAGATACAGAATAAAAAGTGACACAAAACACAAACACGCACTTCAAATAAAAAAACAGTTAATTTTTTTTTTTCAAGAAAATTTCACCTAAGCAGCTAAATTAGCTAAAATAAAAGTTTCCGCTTCCGCAAAACTTTGCAGACAGCAAATAGGTAATTTTGTGGTGAAATAAATTTCAGTATAATCATTAATCCCTAGTTGTCGCATATGTATGAATTGTCAGCAAGAATGGCACTTCATACACCCTCTTCAGGTTACAGCTTTTTACTCCAGATGTAATACAGATGGCTGAACAGATTTGGCTTCATGTCATCAGGATTCCAGAACATTAATAAATTGCTGCCTGGCTTCAAATTTCTGCTCAGGTGTCCCATCAGCTGCACTATTCCAGCCATGGGCTACTTGAAGAAGAGCTGCATATTGGAACTGACATGAATGATACTGTAAAGTGTTTGCTGGCTTCTTTCATACACAAAACTGAAAGTTATGTATACCTTCTTCTACCTGCTAATTCATTAGGACAGTGTAATGGACATTCATTCAAAGCAATTACTAAACGTTCCTTTGGTAAAGTCAGATCACATTGTTGTGATTAGTTATAAGTGAATGAGCGAAATCCCTTAAAATCTGGCCAAACTACAGCAAACAGATGTTCACCTATCACTGGTTTCACCCTGTGTAAAATGTATTCTGAGTTGTCTTGATTCCAAGGGATATACATGCATTATAGTTACAAATGGGGACACTGGAAAAGTTAAAGGTAACAGGAAGATGGAGGGAGGTGGACAGGGAAGAAGGGGGTCCTCTCTAGGCTAACGTGTAGACTTTCACCCTGAATCTTTCACATCAAGGCTTCTTGTCCAGTCTTGAGATACACCATCAGTTGGGTCCCAGCAAATTTTCCCATCGTTGATACATTATTATGTACTTGGTACTTGTTACTTGGTGACCCTAAAATGTGTTTTTGAATTGTAAAAATGTTAGTATGGCAAGGTAAGAAAGTAAAAATAAAAAAGCCACATCAAACAGTAAACTTTATGATAACTTTATTGTAAGAAAAATTATAAATAGTCTTCAATTTATGTGAAATTATATTAAGAATTTGTTGACCCTTTAATAAGATTCCTAACTATTCTATCCTAATCAGCTAATACATTCACATTCCAATATATATAGACAGATATAAATATAGATATAGATCTATATATATAGATCTATATATATAGATCTATATCTATAAATCTAAATCTATATAGATAGATAGATAGATAGATAGATAGATAGATAGATAGATAGATAGATAGATAGATAGATAGATAGATAGATAGATAGATAGATAGATAGATAGATAGAGATCTAGATCTATATATATAAACCCTCTGAGAACATGATTGTTAAAAAGAATTGTATATTTAATAACATTTTAGAGCTACAGCATTCAGAAACCTAGCAGAAATATAAGCTGCTTAAATAAAGGATGCACAGCCCATAGCAGATTACATACAACAAGATTTGTCCAAAACATTTTTTGGGTTGTTATTTTTTGTATTATTTAAAAGTGAAATGTACTTACTTCATCAGTTCTCGGATTCTTTGCTTTTTAACTGAACTTAGAATTATTTGACAAAAGCCACCTTTTAATGGTGAAATTACCTGCTGAAAAAACAGGAAGTTTTACCTTCCTTTTATGACATAAAATATATGGATGCATGTTTGTTTTCTTGATATTTTAGGGGTATTTATGAAATGGGCTGGTGTTTGTGGTTGACTGTGCACAAGATGTATTACTAAACCTGTTATCATTTATAATTTAGTCTTTGTGGTGTATTGTCATGTGATAAAATGTTAAACACAGTACAATATGGAGTATTGCACAACTTTGTCACTTAAATCATTTTTCAAATAAAAAGTTTACCTGTAAAGAACAAAATATTCTCCTTTCTTTTGGTTATATTGACTTAAAAAAATGATTTTAATTTTTTAAGCTATCCAGAGTCCAAAAAAATGAAGACACATTACTAAAACAAGCTATTTGCTGAGAGGCATGTTGAGTATTTTGCAGATCTCGCTTTTTGTCACAAAGTTTTGAAAATTGAAAAAAGAAA
Source organism: Aquarana catesbeiana (assembly GCF_042186555.1). Taxonomy (NCBI): domain Eukaryota; kingdom Metazoa; phylum Chordata; class Amphibia; order Anura; family Ranidae; genus Aquarana; species Aquarana catesbeiana. Next base: position 111,803,595 of record NC_133327.1, read on the forward strand.
AAAAAATACATTTTACTTTTCTTTCTTCATTTTCAAAAACAAATGAGAGCTGCAAATACCTTGGGGTTTCTACTTTCCAAAATGGGTTCATTTAGGGGGGGGGGTTGTTCTATCTTGACATTTCAGGGCCTCCGTAACTGTGATAGGTAGTGAGGAGTAAAATCACCATTTTACGCTCTTAGAAAGACTGAAGGTGGTGATTGATTTTAGGGGTCCTGTACGCGGCTAGGCTCCCAAAAAGTCTCACACATGTGTTATCCCCATACTCAGGAGAAGCAGCAGAATGTATTTTGGGGTGTAATTCCACATATACCCATGCCATGTTTGAATAATATATCATTTAGTGACAACTTTGTGTAAAAAAAATATATATATATATATAATTTTCCCAAAACTTGTGGCAAAATATAAAATATTCCATGGACTCAACATGCCTTTCAGCAAATAGGTTGGTGTCTACTTTCCAAAATGGGGTCATTTGGAGGGGGGTTGAACTGTTCTGGGATTTTATGCATAACATTAGAAGCTTATGTCACACATCACCCTCTCTTCTAACTATTGGAAGACAAAGCCCTTTCGGACACTTGTTTACATGAAAAAAATGTATTTTTTTGCTAGAAAATTACTTTGAACCCCCAAACATTATATATTTTTGTAACCGCTTCCGGACCAGTCACCGCAGTTATACTGTGGCAGGTTGGCTCCCCTGCCGAAACCATGTAGCTGTACGTTGGCTCGCAGGGTCCAGATAGCAGGCACGCGCCCGCTGCACAGCAGGGGTGTCGATGCTCGTGGCCGACAGTCGTGATGACCGCCAGCCAGGAGCGATCGTGACCAGAAGAGACAGAACAGGGATGAGTGTGTGTAAACACACACTTCCCTGTTCTGTTCTGACAGGAGTGTGTTCCTATTAGCTAGGAACCACGATCTGTCACTTCCTCTAATTAGTCCCCTCCCCCTTCAGTTAGAATCACCTCCCAGGGAACATAGTTAACCCCTTCACCGCCCCCTAGTGTTAACCCCTTCACTGCCAGTGACATTTTTACAGTAATCAATGCATTTTTAATCGCACTGATTGCTGTATTAATACCAGTGGTTCCAAAAATGTGTCAAAATTATCCAATGTGTCCGCCATAATGTTGCAATCACGATAAAAATCTCAAAACGCCGCCATTACTAGTAAAAAAAAATAATAGTAAAAATGGTATAAATATATCCCCTATTTTGTAGACGCTATAACTTTTGTGCAAACCAATCAATATACGCGTATTGCGTTTTTTTTTACCAAAAATATGTAGAAGAATACATATCGGCCTAAACTGAGAAAAAATTCGCTTTTTTAAAAAAAATGGGGATATTTATTATAGCAAAAAGTACAAAATATTGTGTTTTTTTCAAAATTGTCGCTCTATTTTTGTTTATAGCGCAAAAAATAAAAACCGCCGAGGCAATCAAATACCACCAAAAGAAAGTTCTATTTGTGGGAAAAAAAGGATGAAAATTTTGTTTGGGTACAATGTCGCACGACTGCGCAATTATCAGTTAAAGCAACGCAGTGCCAAATCGCAAAAAACGCTCTGGTCAGGGAGGGAGTAAATTCTTCAGAGGCTGAAGTGGTTAAAGAAAAGGCCCTACAGATTAAAATGGTGGGTGTTGCAATTTTTTTCACACAGTATTTGCGCAGTGATTTTTCAAACGCAATTTTGGATTTTTTTTTTTTATTTCAATGCACTAAAACACACTATATTGCCAAAATGTTTGATAAAATAAAAAAGATGATCTTATGCCAAGTACATGGATACCAAACACGACATGCTTTAAAATTGCGCACAAACATGCAATGGCGTCAAACTACATACATTTTTAAAAGCCTTTACAGGTTACCACTTTAGATTTACAGAGGAGGTCTACTGCTAAAATTACTGCCCTCGATCTAACCTTCACGATGATACCTCACATGCATGGTGCAATTTCTGTTTACATACGACATGAGACCGGCGCTTGCGTTTGCCTTTGCGCGTGAGCATGGGGGGACAGGTGTCCTTTTTTTTTTATTATATATTTTGCTTTTTTATTTTATTTTTAAACTGTTCCTTTGATTTTTTTATTTTTTTTTTTTTATCATTTTTATTGTTATCTCAGGGAATGTAAATATCCCCTATGATAGCAATAGGTAGTGACAGAATTTTTTTTTTTTTTTTTTAAATGGGGTCTATTAGACTCTAGATCTCTCCTCTGCCCTCAAAGCATCTGTCCACACCAAGATTGGTGTGATAAAATGCTTTCCCAATTTCCCAATGGTGCTGTTTATATCCGGCGAAACCTGTGATGAAATGCTCGTAGCATCCAGTTTCTTGGGCCATAGAGATGATTGGAGCCATTCTGGTCTCCGATCAGCTCTATGGTCAGCTGTCAGAACCACCAGATGCATTCTCGGGTTCCCTAATGGCACAGAAGAGCCAGAGAAAACCATGGAAGATGGCGGGGGGGATGTTCCCTCCCACTGCTAATTAGCCGCTAGGATTGCTTTTACATGAAAGTCGACTGCTGGCTGAAATGAATGATACCAAGATGATACCTAAACCAGCAGGCATCATTCTGGTATAACCACTCAAAGTCCAGCAACATACCAGTATGTTGCTGGTCCTTGTTGGGTATATATTGTAATGTTCTTTTTTTCATGCAGCCTGTGGGCTGAACAAAAACAACAGATTGATCGGTTGGTATGCCCACCACTAGATACCGCCCTTCATCCACCCACTTCTAATGATGGACATACATGCAGCATTTTTTTTTAACTGTGGTGGTGAAATCATTTCCTACAGCGCTGGAGTGGCTTTATGTATCGTGAGAGCAAACACCGTTGCTGTTAAGATAAATAAATTAGTGCTGCAGCTGATTGGCATACCTGAAAAGCAAACAATGGTAACAATAAAACCTTAACTCAATAAAACAAGATTTTTTTATCGCAATCTGTGCCTAAAAAATATATGCTGAAGCATAATATATGCCACCCCTCATGTTAGGAGCAAATCACCACGTCCACCCTTGCCCCCCCCTGCTTCGGCATATATGCTCTTTGTTTTAACTGTGGTGGTGAAATCACCTCCTACAGCGCTGGAGTCATGGCTTTACATATTGTGGAAGCAAGCGCTGTTGCTGTCAGAATAAGCAAAATCCGTGCTGCAGCTGAACGGCGTACCTGCTAAGAAAATAATGGTTAACATTAAAGCAAAGTAACATTACAGTATAACAGTAAGACATACCATACCTGCAAAGCAAGCACAATAAAACACTGTAAAAATAAAACATTACAGTTCTAAAACACAGTAACAATAGAGAGAGAACAATAGATATGGAACAATAGAAAGCGAACAATAGAGCAGACAATAGAGAGTGAACATAAGAGAGAGAACAATAGAGAGAGAAGAAAAATAAAACAACTCTTTTTGGCTTTTTTTTGTGTTTTTTTTTTGCACTTTTATATAAACTGTAAACTGTAACTGTAAACATTCCAGATTAGGGACCCTCAAAATGTGATAGCTTTCGAGACCCTGTGTAAGTGTGCCCTAGGACTGTGTAGTGCTGTACCCTATGCTAATACTCCACTAGTGTGTGGTAGCATTTGAAATAGTCACAGATGCAGAGACCAGGTTGGTCAAGACAGGAGAGACAATAAAAGCGGCTGTCACGACTAAATCCACGTTTTCTGCAGACACAACATCTTCTTCTTTTGGGTGTTCTTTGTACCAGGAAGGAAATACAGAAAATGCCTCTCATGCAGCCGGCTCACTGCATTTGGATTGGGAAGTTGGGCCACAGCACCATCTGGAAAGAGAAGGGCTGTGATGATCTCTTCCTGGAATTTTAGGAAGGATCCAGTTCATCCTGAAGCTTTGTATAGCACATAAGCATTCAGCAGAGCCAATTGGAATAAATATACAGACACTTTTTTCTACCAGTGTCTGGCCTTGTGGGCAATTAAGTACGGCGCCAACATCTGGTCATTGAGGTCCACCCCTCTCATGTTAAGGTCGTATTTCTGGACCCAGAGGGGTCTCTCCACAACACCAGTCGCTGTTGGAATTCGGACTGTCATATCTGCGTGAAGGGAGGACAGAACAAAAACATTCCAATTATCCCTCCACTTCACTGCGAGCAAATTATTACTTCTCAAGCAGGCTCTCTCCCCCTGTCTAAGTCAGGACTCTACAAGCCGTTGGGGAAAGCCCCAGCGATTAGATCGCACAGTGCCACATGCTCCAATTCCACAATCAAAAAGGTGACTAAAAAGTGGCATGCTTGTGTAAAAATTGTCCATGTACAAGTGGTACTCCTTTCCGAATAAGGGTGACACCATATCCCACACAATCTTACCAACGCTCCCTATGTAGTCTGGGCAGTCCTCTGGCTCCACGTGACTATCTCTTCCCTAGTAAACCATAAAACTATATGTATAGCCTGTTGCCCTGTCACAGAGCTTATACATCTTGATCCCATATCTGGCACGCTTACTGGGAAGATCCTGTTTGATAGACAAGTGGCCAGAAAATGTCATCAGGGACTCATCGATGCAGACAACTTGATCAGGAGTAAACAAGGCTGCAAACTGTTGGTTGAAGTGGTTTACGAGGGGCCGAATTTTGTAGAGCCAATCGTATCCTGGGTCGCCTCGAGGACGACAGAGTTCACTGTCGTTGAAGTGCATAAATCGCAAGATCTGCTCATATCTTGTCCTGGTCATGCAAGCAGAGAACATGAGCATATGATGAATTGGGTCAGTGGACCAATATGACTTCAACTCACTTTTTTTAGTTAGGCCCATGAGGAGGGATAGGCCCAGGAAGGTCTTAAATTCGGAAACTACAATAGCCTTCCAATCTCTGGCAAGGGCCAACTGGAGATTAGCACCGATGAATTGACCAGCATACAAATTGCTTTGGTCCACAATAGATCTATAGAGATCTTCCGTGAAAAACAGCGAATAAAAATCAAGTCACGTAAAATCAATTGTTTCCACCTGAATTCCGGGTTTACCAATGAATGGGGGAAGTACGGGCGCTGCAGAAGTGGTGGGCTCCCAATTCGGATTGGCAAATGCAGCAGGAAGGGCACAATGGGCTCGATGGGCCTGTGTTTGTCTTCTTGGTGACTGTGGGACACTACTTGTGCTAGCCACTGCACCAGCTTGAACTGCATTTATGGGACTCGCCACGTCACCAAGTGCTACTGCAGTGCTGGATGTACAACCAGGATGTACTAGGCCGCTGGTGCTTGCCAGTTCACCAGAAGGATGAGCGGCACTAGTACTGGCTCTCTGCTCCATACAAGAGACCTGCGGTTCATGCACCCTCAACAACAGCAGAAGAACAGGGTCGGGTACGCCTGACCTTGGCAGGGACCACTACTCCGTCATCAGAGCTATCTGTCTGGGTGCCACTGTTGTCTACCGGTTCATATTCTGAGCCTGAATCTGATGGATGGGTGACTTCCTCTTCAATCTCATCTGTCATGCTCAGAAATGTGTAGGCCTCTTCACTAGTGTACCTTTGATTGAACATTGTGGCCTCTAAATTTACTAGTACAACTAGTGAAACTCACAGGAAAAAGGATCACCTGATTGTCAACGACTGCTTCAAACACTACCAAAAAACTGATAGTGTTTGCAGGGATCAGACCTGACTCTGCGAATGCTGCAGTTATGTGTTTTGTGTTTTGTAAGTGACAATGATCGATTGATATTGCACTTGGGTGGGCTGGGCTGGACGGAGGGGCTAAACGCCGGTGCTAACAGGTAACTGGGCTGATCCCTCTAACACTGCGTTTTTGGGAACCTTGCCACTAATCTGACACTGCCTGGGGCTGACCACAGACCCTAACTGACGCTAAAACCTAACTGATGTCACCTGCCAGGCGATCAGGGGGTTAAAACTTTTATTCAGCAATATATGGCAGGTACCCTGACTGTGACAGTAACTAGATCACTGAGTAACTGCACACTGACAGGGGGTGATCAAGGGTTTAAACCTTTATTGGGGGGTTTAGGGGGGGTCCCTAGACCTATCTGGGCTTATTACTAAGTACCCTAACGCTGATTATTGTCACAAATTACACCAGTACAGTGATCAAAGAAAAATATGAAAACTGCAAAATGAGTGACACTGTGACAGGGAGTGAAGGGGTTAACTGGGGGGCGATCGGTCGGTGATCGGGGGGGGTGAAAAGTGTACCTATGTGTACTTTGTTACTGTAGTGTTGGTGCAACTCACGTTTAGATGTCCTCTCGCCTCTCTCTGGAAAAGAAAATAATTCCAGAGAGGGAGATGACATCATTTACCCTGCCTGTGTTTACACTTACAGGCAGGGGACAGTCTCCCATTCGCCAGAACCGATCACCAGGTCTAGACAAGAAATCATTGGCCTGGTTCTGAAGACTGATCGATTCTGAAGTGAATCCGATCGCTGCCGGTGCGCCGGGAGCGTACAGCCAAGACACCTCGCCTAGGAGAGCCAACCTGCTGCAGTATAACTGTGGCTAACTGTGGCAGCTGGTCCAGAACCGGTTAAGATAAAATAGGGTTATTGTAGAGTATAAACCTTTATCTATAAATTGTCTATTGTCTAAAATTGGAGACTGTAAAATCTGCTGCAGCTCTGCATAGAAACCAATCAGCTTCCAGGTTTTGTTGGAAGCCTAATTGAACAAGCTGAAATTAGAAGTTGGCCGGCTACCATGCACAGTTGCACCAATTAATAAACCTTCAGTTTATTCAATTAAACTTAGATTGTAAAATCTGGAAGCTGATTGGTTTCTATGCTGAGCTGCACCAGATTTTGCATCCTCCAGTTTTAGTAAATGTCCCCCAACCTGTCAGACAGGTTTTGACAGCAGCAACTTATACATCTACTGTATTTACCAGCAACTCTGGGCTTTCTGCAATTGAACCCTTAACACATCATGTGAGGCACCAAATGCCTACCTGACAAGTAACAAGCAATAGCTCCTTTCTTTTCACAAAAACAAGCAACATGGCAGACACCAAACACCAGCACTTTCACTACCATTGCCATACAGTAGCTTAGGATGGACTCCCATATCCAAGATGCTGGTCTAGTAGCCCTGCATAGAGTTATATCACCCTTTTACAACCACATTTTCTGATCCCAGAGTTCTTGCTTAGTATTGATTGTAAATCTGAATTGACTTACATTTTTTTGTTAATGTATTTATGCATTTCTTTTATAAATATTTGCCTCTATAATTATTCTATATGTAGATATTTGTTAGATTCTACAATGCAAAACAAATTTGAATACTGCAAAACAACTGACCAAATGACCTCCAACTAGTTCCAAGACTCTATTCCAATGATGGAGAAGCTTGGCACCCCAGATGTTTTGGAACTACATCTCTCATGATGCTCATGCACTCTGCAATGTAGCTGAGCATCATGGGAAATGTAGTTCCAAAACATCTGGGGTGCCAAGGTTCGCCATCACTGCTCTATTCCATGCTAAAGATTTTGTACGGTGTACTTCTTGTAACCATAGCAAATTAGATCCATGTATTAGATAAAAGTGATGGCTTGGCAGAGCTGTCAAACTACCAAACAAACAAGATTTAATGATTAGATTAAAAGTTCATGTCAAAGGGCCAACCTTATAAGGCATATAAAGCAGATCTGTTGAGCCTTTTAAAATATGTAACATTTAAAAGGCATTTTATAAACATGTTTTAGAAGGATATATCAAATGCACAAAATACAGTGCTGAAAACAAATAATTAATATATAAATTATTGCTAACATAATCCACTCTTCAAATACATGTACATGACAAATAGATCCACCGTGAAAAAAATGATTAAAAAAATTCAGCAAATGTCGAAAGCAATTTAAAATCCAATGGAGTGTTGTCCAAAATTTCTACACCAAGTGTTTCTTCCCAGGTGCTTGAGTAAGTCACATCAAAAAGTACACCACAATCAAGGATTGCATTTACGACTTATCATCAGGCAGAAGTGATGGGCAATTATAGGCTGCACTAATGGGCACTGATGAGGAGGCACCAATGAGGCTGCACTAATAGGTGGCACTGATGAGCACTGATAGGGGGCACTGATAGGTGGCACTGATGAGCACTTATAGGTGGCCCTAAAGGGCACTAATAGGCAGCACTGGTAGAGGGCACTGATGGGCACTGGTAAACGGCACTTATGGGCACTGATAGGTGACACTGATGAGGAGGCACTGATGGGGACTGATTGGCAGCACTGATGAGCAATGATTGGCAGCACTTATGGCCAGTGTTGGGGCTGCACTGATAATTAGGCCACTGATAATCAGTGCCCTGGTTATCAGTGTAGATGTCCCTTTCACACAAGCCTGTTACCGGCTCTCATCTCCTCACACTGTCAGCCTGAGGCAAGAAATGCAGATAACTGGCTTGTGTTTATATCGTGATCAGCTGTGATTCGACACAGCTGATCAATTGGTAAAGGGCCACTGTGATTGGCCCTTTACCCCAATCTTTGATCAGCTGTGTCCAAGGACACAGCGTTTACAGAGCACGCCACCCACACGCCACAGTGGGCATGTGGCAGGCGTGATCACAGGAGGATGTCATATGACTCCCTCCCAGAACTGGCTGACCACACTGCAGACATTATTTGGCTCTAGCATGGTCTGGAAGTAGTTATTGAAATTATCCAGAATATCTTCTGTGCTCTTTTTATGTAACCATGTAAGGGATTTAGGAAAGGAGAGCAGAGGAAGTGGTGAATAATAGCCTAAGTACCTGACATGAGCCTGGTTTGCCTAATCTGTTTCTAGATAGGTATATGGGTCTGGTAAGTGCAAGCCTTGATTGTGGTGGAGGGAGCACTTTTTGATGTAACTTATTCAATACTTGGTTTAGACAACACTCTATTGGACTTTGTATTGTTTTGGACAATTGTTGAATTTTTTAAATTTATTTTTTAAGGTGGGTCCTTTTGTCATGCACATCCATTTGAAGAGTGGATTATGTTAGCATTGATTTATTTATTAATAAATTGTTTCAGCACTGTATTTTGTGTATTTGATATTCACTTTGCAGGCTGTTTATACAATACCTCACAAAAGTGAGTACACCCCTCACATTTTTGTAAATATTTTATTCCATCTTTCCATGTGACAACACTGAAGAAATGACACTTTGCTACAATGTAAAGTAGTGAGTGTACAGCTTATACATTTGCTGTCCCCTCAAAATAACTCAACACACAGTCATTAATGTCTAAACCGCTGGCAACAAAAGTGAGTACACCCCTAAGTGAAAATGTCCAAATTGGGCCCAATTAGCCATTTCCCCTCCCCGGTGTCTTGTGACTCGTTAGTGTTACAAGGTATCAGGTGTGAATGGGGAGCAGGTGTGTTAAATTTGGTGTTATCGCTCTCACTTTCTCATACTGGTCACTGGAAGTTCAACATGGCACCTCATGGCAAAGAACTCTCTGAGGATCTGAAAAAAAGAATTGTTGCTCTACATAAAGATGACCTAGGCTATAAGAAGATTGCCAAAACCATGAAACTTAGCTGCAGCATGGTGGCCAAGACTATACAGTGGTTTATCAGGACAAGTTTCACTCAGAACATGCCTCGCCATGGTCGACCAAAGAAGTTGAGTGCACGTGCTCAACGTCATATCCAGGGGTTGTCTTTGGGAAATAGACATATGAGTGCTGCCAGCATTGCTGCTGATGTTGAAGGGGTGGGAGGTCAGTCTGTCAGTGCTCAGACCATACGCCGCACACTGCATCAAATTGGTCTGCATGGCTGTCATCCCAGAAGGATGGTGTGAAGCATGTGTGGCAGCAACCAGGTGAGGGGTACAGAGACAAGTGTGTCTTGCCTACAGTCAAGCATGGTGGTGGGATTGTCATGGTCTGGGGCTGCATGAGTCCTGCTGGCAACGGGGAGCTATAGTTCATTGAGGGAACCATGAATGCCAACATGTACTGTGACATACCGAAGCAGAGCATGATCCCCTCCCTTCAGAGACTGGGGCACAGGGCAGTATTCCAACATGATAACGACCCCAAACACACCTCCAAGACGACCACTGCCTTGCTAAAGAAGCTGAGGGTAAAGGTGATGGACTGACCAAGCCTGTCTCCAGACCTAAACCCTATTGAGCATCTGCGGGGCATCCTCAAATGGAAGGTGGAGGATGCCCAAGAGGGATAAGGCAGTGCTGGGAAATAATGGTGGCCACACAAATTATTAACACTTTGGGCCCAATTTGGACATTTTCACTTAAGGGTGTACTCACTTTTGTTGCCAGCAGTTTAGACATTAATGCCTGTGCGTTGCGTTATTTTGAGGGGACAGCAAATTTACACTGTTATACAAGCTATACACTCACTACTTTACATTGTAGCAAAGTGTAATTTCTTCAGTGTTGTCACATGAAAAGATAGAATAAAATATTTACAAAAATGTGAGGGGTGTACTCACTTTTGTGAGATACTGTATATGTAGCACCCTCCTAGGTAGGTGCTAGGATTAGATAAGTTGGTATTAATTGTGTTTTTTGTAGGTAAATTTAGTTGCCACACTGTAGTCAACTGCCGTCAGTCTGGCATATAGCTTCCTTTGAACCCAGGGAACTGCAGAAGTTTCTAGATGATAGGTTTAAAGCTATGCAGATGGCAGCATGAATATTGATACAGCCCTGGTCTATCCCAGACAGGCAAGCTATGATGGCATGCTGGATAACTGTATATATTCAGTGAGCACACTGAGCTCAGGGTCTTTTCCCAGAGTGGATCAGTCCAGCCCGAGAGGTGCACGCCTTCTCAGTCACTTTCAGCTGTTGAAGAGGCCTCAGGTGGGTGCCCTGAGGGGGATTAATTTTGAGATCCAGGTGCTAAGAAGAAGCTGGCCGAGGGGAGCTGTCTGCTAAAGATCTGCCTGGTATCATGGGAAGATGTTACTTGGAAAATTGGAAGGACGCTTCATCTGTCATTGGGCCTTGTGAGTACAGACACAGAGATCTTGGGACCTTGTGCTATTGTACCCCTCTGATGCCTTATAGTCAGCAATGGGTCTTTAGGATTTTAACTGTCTTTTTAGACCTTTTTTTTGTGGTGGGGGGCTCTCCCTATTCATTTAGCTGGGCACAGATTGTTAATAGGTTTGACTGGTAAGTGAGGTTTAATGCAAAATGTTTCCACATATTTTGCGGATGTCTGTTGGCAAGGGAAGCCTTTCCCTTATTTGGGTGAGTCTCATTATTTCCCAGTCTAGTGACACCTTAGGAAGTGAACATAAATCTATCCAACAAGGACACAGGGTTTTACCTATCCAAAAAATTTAATAGGGTTGCAATTGGAAACTAGAGTTTAATCATACTGCATGTTGCGGGTGGTAGGAGGATTGGTGCCTCCTGTCTCAACAGGAAGTGAAAGGAGATCTCTTTTCAAAACGGAAAATCCCATTGTCAATGGAACAATTGTCACTAATGGAAGATTTTCCCTCTATCCCTGTTCCAGTGACAACTCAAAGTTTTAGATTTTTTTCCTTACTTTTAGTCCCAGAGACAAAAGTGACCAGGTCAGATATAGAGGGTGAATTTTTCCAAGCAGGAGAATAGCAAGAAAAAACTGAAATTCTAACCTTCTCTATCCAAAACAGATAAAAGATTGACTTCAGATACACTTCAGTTAAGGTACCATATTTTGTCCTGTTCTTCAAAAACCTCAATAAAGAATAGTAAAATCAGTTGCAAGCTCTTGAGCAATAACTTGCTTATCTGAGTATTATATCAGACCAATCTAAAATGCTGTACCATGAAATACACTGTGCAATATTGTGAATTCCCTAAATTTGTAGCTTCTGATTACAGATATACCAACAGCAAGAAATGTATATGCGTGTCACCTGAATTCCATGACAGTATATGATCCGAGTTCCATGTGTGCTAAGCAGAAGATAGGAGATTAGTGTTACTAATAAACACAGGCCTTGTAAATTACACAAAATGTCACTTTCCGATATCTTTCAAAATGTCACATGAAATGTAGGTCATGTGATCTCTTGTTTCTTTCCCCAATAAACAAAATAAGCCACTTATGCTATTTTTGTTTTATTTTTCAAGAATTAATTCACTATTCATCCTCTTGTTTGCATTTTAACTGAACTTACGGTAATTACTTGTCAAAAGCCGTACAGTAATTGTAACAATTCCTGCTACAAGAACAGGAAATCAGGAAATCTTGAACATAAAACTACATGGATGCATATTTGTTTTCCCTGATCAAGGTAATTTCAAAGTTAATTATCCAATGTGCTGGTCTTTGCGGGAGACAGTGTACAGGATGCATTAGCCGAGCTGCCATTATAATCTGTAAATAAAGCCAGTCATAGCTTGCTCATTGATATGTATTACTAAGTGATAAATTATGGATCACAGAAAAACACGGAGCCCAATCACCTCAACTGGAAAACAACAGCTTCTTCCTGTAACAATGATACAGAACGTTATATTAGATGACTAAGAATGAAACCTACTGTGGTTAAAGAGCAGCTTCAGGCAAAAAGTAAGCACAAAAAGTAAGCACACTGCCAATGCTGTCCAGGAAAAATATCAGCTGTGTTAAAATCAGTCCACTCCTAAAATCTATATAATCCAACAACGCCTCATTTAGAAGGCTGCTTACAGATCTTGATGCAGGGTTTCAGCCTCCCGTCAAATTATTCTGTGCTATATGACCTTACTTTGTGCTACACTGCCTGTGAAAGAGCATCAGTTCATAGACCACAGTAGGCTTCTCACCTCTAAAACACCCTAGTCTCTTCTATGTGTGAGTGAAGTGTTTTGTGCCCCCACCCCTCACCAGACATTAGGGTGTAACTTAAAATTTCAGATAGCCATAGCAAAATTTTAAAGTCCTTTCCCTCCCATCAGTGGAAGAGCAACATCTAGGGTGGAGCAGCTTGTGACCACAATGTTGGACAGCCCATAATAAGAAGAGACTGCACTGGAGAGGTTCCTGTAAACTTTTTGCACAACTGTACTTGTTCGGTGCAGTTTCTGAATTGTGCACATATAGAAGCTTAGGAAAATATTATACATGATATGTAGTAATTGGCCAGTTAATTACATAAAGTACAAGAAATACTATGTTACATGTTTTCAAATTCTTTTTATCTCATACATAATTTACTGTAACAATGCTGACCACAGACAAAGGATATAGTAAATCACAAGTTAGGATATTTCCTTTAGAACAGAGGCATGACCAAATGGATTTAGATTCTGAATATGATAATAATCAGGGCTGTGCTGGGAAACCTGGGACGCTTAAATATTTGTGTACTTTTCTATTGTAAAGCACACAGTGCAGTCTGATTTGGACACCTGAATTTTCAAAGTTCTTCCTTTGCATTCCTCAAGCAAGTGTTTGTGTACAGACATTGCACGCACAGGTCGGCTGAGTTGCTTCAAATGCTCGCACACCTTTAAATGGAACTGTGACTAAAGTTTGTATGCTATTGCATACTAAAAAATGCTACTCTAATGGTTTCAGTACTTTCTAAATCATAGACCTGAACAGTATTCAAATCAAGACTTTAAACTTACTTTGCTTGCGTTGCTTACTTTGCCTTCTTCACATGTTCCAGGTCTGTAACTGGAAAGGTACTAAAGCAAGATGGTCCATGTGAGCAGGCTCTATGTTTCACTTATAACAGGCTTCTATTAAAATGTTTGTGTTAAAAAGCATCTTTTTTTAGGAATGCAGTATTTTTGAAATTGTCTTATCTACTTTTTTGTGATAACGTAAAAAACCTTGGACTGTAGTCAGCCTATGTGTGTTCCTGTTAGTGTTCTTTAAGCTTGGCATGTACTTGCTCAGCCACTTGGTGTTTTAGATTGCTCCTGCAGGGTGTGTTAAAGAGGTGATATTCTGTCTTTTGGATGTTTAGTGGCATAGCCAATCAGCAGGCTTGGGGGCCTGGTGAGCTGGCTGGAATGGTAATAAATATTTGAGACACTTCCCGACACATAAACTCCTCTCTTGGACTTCTGCCTAATGGCTTTTTTTTTTTTTTTAACAGCTTCCTCTGGATAAACTGTGGGTATTGGATAGTGTATAACAGAAAAGTTCCTATCAAATACTTACAGTAATTTTCTGTTCCTTATGGACTCCATGGCAGCATGTATTTGGGTAGCTCCGCCCTCACTCCTACCCTATAGGACCTCACTCTCATCAATTTTGAGGCTGACCCAGAGGCTGCAGTCCATAACTAGCCTACTCATGACACTGGGAGGGTAGATATTCTGCAAAGAGGTCTATCAAGAAAGGAAAATTACAGTTCGTATTTGAGGAAATGTTATATTAAAGGACATTTTCCATTTTCCTGACATACTCCATGGCAGCATACATTTGGGAACTAACTAGCCAAAAGAAAAAGGGTGGGGATGCTGAAAAAAGATAAGATTTCAGTCATAGCACTAACCCAACAGAAAAACTTACAGCTAAAAATAAACAGGATAAAGAAGCTACTATCACACCACAGTGAGCCAGAAAAGCCTTAGTAGAGACCATGTCATAACCCTACAACTTATTGGATACATGTCCAACATTGGAGAAAAACCCTTCTGGACAGGAAGCCTCTTCCATTGAGCCCACTTTGATATAGGGATGGGAGAGACCATAGTCCCAACTATTATCTGGCATTGATACACTGACAGGTGAAGAGAGGAAGGTCAGGCTAACTCAACATCCTACCAGTATGCTCTAGTGCAGGGGTCTCCAAACTATGGCCCTCCAGTTTTTCAGGAACTACAATTCCCATCATGCTTAGTCATGTCTGTGAATATCAGAGTTTTACAGTGCCTCATGGGACGTGTAGTTCCCCAACAGCTGAAGTACCGTAGTTTGGAGATCCCTGCTCTAGTGGCAAAAACAGTGTATTCTGAACCATGATGAATTAGGGTCTCAGATATACAAGGATTTGTGTAGGAGCCAGTCAGCCTCTTGTAGGGTTCTGAGAACTCCATCTGTATTCTTGAAAGGCATCTCTGTCTAGAGAAGGATATGATCGAGAATCCAACCAGCAGGCATGTAAGCTGCATAATGTATTGACCTATGAAGAAACAGAGGTATGTCAGAAAGACAGCTCTCTCAGCTGCTCGCCTAGAATTGAAACACACAGGGACCAATAATAGAAAACGGAGCACATGATATTTCCAGAATCACTAGACACAGTTTGTTGATTAGAAAAATGTAACTTTTTCTCTTCAGAATCCATACACAGGCACTATCCAGGTCTGATTCTCTGAGCATTGCTTGAGACACTTGAGTGACTTTTGGAGCATAGAGGGTTTTTCTAGTTCAGTGTTTCCCAAACCTGTCCTCAAGGATTATGTTTTGTATGTAGCATATGCATCAGCAAATTGTGTGGATGTCTAAAAAAACATGAATTGTTGGAGGGACTTAATATCACATTTGGGAAACATCAGTTAATTTAATGGATTTATGTATCTGTATTTACTTATCTATGCTGGGGGAAGAACTCCTCCAGTGAGAGTGAGGGGCAGCAAAGGGAAAGGAAAGACAGATTCTGGTGGTAGGGGACTCAATTCTTAGAAGGACAGAGAGGGCAATCTGTAACCAAGACCTGAAGCGCCGAACAGTATGTTGTCTACCGGCCGCTCGAGTTCGGCACATCACGGATCTTGTGGACAGATTACTGGGAGGGGCTGGGGAAGACTCGGCTGTCATGGTGCACGTTGGAACCAATGTCAAAGTCAGAGGCAGATGGAGTGTCCTAAAGAACGATTTTAGGGACTTAGGAGCTAAATTGAGGAAAAGGACCTCCAAGGTAGTATTCTCAGGAATACTAGCGGTACATCGAGCCACACCAGAAAGGCAGAGGGAGATTAGGGAAGTAAACAAGTGGCTGAAGAGCTGGTGTAGTAAGGAGGGGTTTGGGTTCCTGGAGGACTGGGCCGACTTCTCAGTTGGTAACCGGTACTATAGAAGGGACGGACTGCACCTAAATGAGGAGGGTGCAGATCTGCTGGGAATGAAGATGGCCAAAAAGTTAGAGGGGTTTTTAAACTAGGCGATGGGGGGGAGGGTCCAGAGACAGAGATAGTCAGCGCGGAAGATATTTCAGAGGGTAGTATTGGGGGCATTAGTGGTAGGTTAACCAAAGCACAAAAACACAAGGTGAGTATAGTAGCAAGTCCTAGTTGCAATTTAGAAACACCCAATACAAGGACAATATGCGACCGGTCTAAACTATGTGGCATGTTCACCAATGCCAGGAGCATGGCGGACAAGATGGGTGAACTAGAGATACTGTTGTACAAGGAGGATTTGGATTTTGTGGGAATTTCAGAGACCTGGTTCAACAGCTCTCATGATTGGCTGGCAAACATTCAAGGGTATACCCTATACTGCAAGGATAGAGAGGGTAAAAAAGGGGGAGGGGTATGCCTATATAACAAGAATAATGTACAAGTGAATGTGTCTAAACTATGTGGCATGTGTCTAAACTATGTGGCATGTTCACCAATGCCAGGAGCATGGCGGACAAGATGGGTGAACTAGAGATACTGTTGTACAAGGAGGATTTGGATTTTGTGGGAATTTCAGAGACCTGGTTCAACAGCTCTCATGATTGGCTGGCAAACATTCAAGGGTATACCCTATACCGCAAGGATAGAGAGGGTAAAAAACGGGGAGGGGTATGCCTATATAACAAGAATAATGTACAAGTGAATGTGAGAGATGACATCGCTGAGGGAGCTAGAGAGGAGGTGGAATCCTTATGGGTAGAGCTCCAAAGGGATGAAGCTAAGGAGAAAATAATACTGGGAGTATGCTATAGGCCCCCTAACCTGAGGGAGGAAGTGGAGACGGATCTCCTATCACAAACTGGATTAGCAGCAAGGATGGGAAGTGTTATCATAATGGGGGATTTTAATTATCCAGACATAGACTGGGCGGAGGGAACTGCGCATTCATTTAAGGCTCGCCAGTTCCTTAATGTCTTGCAGGACAATTTTATGGGTCAGATGGTAGATGCACCAACTAGAAATAAAACATTACTGGATCTACTGATTACCAACAATACAGACCTGATCACGGATGTGGAAATACGGGGCAATTTAGGTAACAGCGATCACAGGTCAATTAGTTTCAGTATAAATCACACAAATAGGAAACATAAAGGGAATACAAAGACACTGAATTTCAAAAGAGCCAACTTCCCTAAACTACAAACCTTGCTAAAAGGCATAAATTGGGATAAAATATTAGGAATAAAGAATACGGAGGAGAGATGGGTTTGCTTTAAGAGCATATTAAATAAGGGCATTAGCCAATGTATCCCATTGGGTAATAAATTTAAAAGAGCGAACAAAAATCCTGGATGGCTTAACTCCAATGTAAAAATGCATATAAAAGCAAAGGAGAAAGCCTTCAAAAAATACAAGGTTGAGGGATCATCCTCAGCATTCACACTTTATAAAGAATGCAACAAGAAATGTAAGGGTGCAATTAGGACGGCTAAGATAGAACATGAAAGACACATAGCGGAGGAGAGCAAAAAAAATCCCAAGAAATTCTTTAAGTATGTAAACAGTAAAAAAGGGAGGACAGACCATATTGGTCCCATAAAGAATGAGGAAGGACATCTGGTTACAAAGGATGGGGAGATGGCAAAGGTATTGAATTTATTCTTCTCATTTTTCATGAGTGAATCGGGGGGCTTCAGTAACCAAAACTGCAGTGTTTATCCTCATGACACAACACAGGAAGCACCTCCATGGTTAACAGAGGACAGAATTAAAATTAGACTTGAGAAACTTAACATTAATAAATCACCGGGACCAGATGGCTTGCATCCGAGGGTACTTAGGGAACTCAGTCAAGTGATTGCCAGACCGTTGTTCCTAATTTTTACAGATAGTCTACTGACTGGAATGGTACCAGCTGATTGGAGAAAAGCCAATGTAGCACTAATATTTAAAAAGGGCCCAAAATACATCCCTGGGAATTACAGACCAGTTAGCCTAACATCAATAGTATGTAAACTCTTGGAGGGGGTGATAAGGGACTATATACAAGATTTTAGTAATAAGAACGGTATCATTAGCAGTAATCAGCATGGATTCATGAAGAATCGTTCTTGCCAAACCAATCTATTAACCTTCTATGAGGAGGTGAGTTGCCATCTAGATAAAGGAAGGCCCGTAGACGTGGTGTATCTTAATTTTGCAAAAGCATTTGACACAGTTCCCCATAAACGTTTACTGTACAAAATAAGGTCCGTTGGCATGGACCATAGGGTGAGTACATGGATTGAAAACTGGCTACAAGGGCGAGTTCAGAGGGTGGTGATAAATAGGGAGTACTCAGAATGGTCAGGGGTGGGTAGTGGGGTTCCCCAGGGTTCTGTCCTGGGACCAATCCTATTTCATTTGTTCATAAATGACCTGGAGGATGGGATAAACAGTTCAATCTCTGTATTTGCAGATGATACTAAGCTAAGCAGGGCAATAACTTCTCCGCAGGATGTGGAAACCTTGCAAAAAGACCTGAACAAATTAATGGGGTGGGCGACTACATGGCAAATGAGGTTCAATGTAGAAAAATGTAAAATAATGCATTTGGGTGGCAAAAATATGAATGCAATCTATGCACTGGGGGGAGAACCGATGGGAGAATATAGGATGGAAAAGGACCTGGGGGTCCTAGTAGATGATAGGCTCAGCAATGGCATGCAATGCCAAGCTGCTGCTAACAAAGCAAACAGAATATTGGCATGCATTAAAAGGGGGATCAACGCCAGAGATAAAACGATAATTCTCCCACTCTACAAGGCTCTGGTCCGGCCGCACCTGGAGTATGCTGTCCAGTTCTGGGCACCAGTCCTCAGGAAGGATGTACTGGAAATGAAGCGAGTACAAAGAAGGGCAACAAAGCTAATAAAGGGTCTGGAGGATATTAGTTATGAGGAAAGGTTACGAGCACTGAACTTATTCTCTCTGGAGAAGAGACGCTTGAGAGGGGGATATGATTTCAATTTACAAATACTGTACTGGTGACCCCACAATAGGGATAAAACTTTTTTGCAGAAGAGAGTTTAATAAGACTTGTGGCCACTCATTACAATTAGAAGAAAAGAGGTTTAACCTTAAACTATGTAGAGGGTTCTTTACTGTAAGAGCGGCAAGGATGTGGAATTCCCTTCCACAGGCGGTGGTCTCAGCGGGGAGCATTGATAGCTTCAAGAAACTATTAGATAATCACCTGAATGACCGCAACATACAGGGATATACATGTAATACTGACACATAATCACACACACAGGTTGGACTTGATAGACTTGTGTCTTCTTTCAACCTCCCCTACTATGTAACTATGTAACTATGTATGTTACAATGCCCTGGACAGTTACAACAAATTAATTTGGGCTGTCTGACTTGCTGGCTTTCACACAAAAATAGCACACCATCACCACGTGGCCAATGCTTAGTCTACTTCCAGTGTTGGGGAAAATATCATAGTGAGTCCCAACAGCTTAGCAACACAATTGAGGCAAAATATGTGTCACACTGATTGTTATTCTTGCTATAAATCTGCCTATGGCCAGCCTGAGTTCTCACAGACATCATTGACAGCCCAGCCAAATTCCTAGAGCACCCCACAGACATCAAAGCCTAGTTCTCCCAAGCGTACCTGAACAGGAGAGAGGACACTGCCAATTCTGGCTTGCAAGGGAGGAACAAGACACTTTTGGTACAAATGAGATTGTCTTTCTAATTTGTCTGTGCAGTGGCAGGCTCACAGTGACTAATTGCATTCAAAGACTTGAGACTGGAGCTGAATCGGTATCTCCACTGCCAGCTATTGCTACCAGTGCCATGGCTGCCTGAATACCCAAACAGTGACTGCATCTGATCAGCTGCTTATACTATCATTGGCCTTGGCGAAAAAAATGTGCTTGCAGGACCACTCATTGCTTGGAACTTACCAAGACTCAAGCTTCCTATATGGATAGCTTAACCCCTTGATGCCAATGTAACACAAATATGCAGCCCGACTAAACTGGGCTTTTTGCCGCGGGCTGCATATTTGTGTATCTCTCTTTATGCTAGGAGCGTGCCGCAAAGCATGCTCCCAACGCAGAGGCTGGTGTCTCACCAAGAGCCCCGGGCCCTGTACTAAGAATTGGAACCCGGAACTCCCAATTACGGGTCATCTGATCGCTGTGGTAGCTTCTGATTGGCTACCACAGTGATCAGTCACTGTGAAGCCCACCCACCGTGTTTCTCTCTATGTGAATGGAGAGGAAAGATACATTGTATCTTTGTCTCTCCTTGCAGAGGAAAAAAAGTGCGTGTGTAAAAAAAAAAAAAAAGAAAGAAAAAATACCTAGATCAAGGTTTGATCTAGGTCAGTGCCAGGGTTAGTGTTTGGGTCAAGTAGTGCTCATTGTCAGGGTAAAAGGTCAGGGTCAGTATATTTTGGGCAGTATTTTTTTTCTATCACTCTCAGTCAGAGTCAGTTAGTGTCAGTTAGTGTCAGGACAAAAAAAAAGCAAAATGTGCACTCTTGTTTCTGGGTTGTACCACGGATACAAACAACAAATAACACATTGTTGTATATATACATATGTGGTATAGTTGTGATTATCAGGAGCAGGATAATTTATTTGGGTTGTTCTTTTGGTGGTAGGCTTTGGTAGGAACAAGAAATATACAGCTACATTTTTTTTTAAATTTACTGTTTTTATTATTTTTATCAGTTTTCCTTGGATAATAAAAAAAAATCAGGAGACATCCATAACCATTTACCACCAAATGAAAGCCCAATTTGTCCTGAAAAAAAAACAAGGTATAATTTGCCTGGATGAACAAAGTAGTTGTGATGATATGTATGGTTTTACTAACACATGTCAAAGTTGCAAAATTGTGCTTAGGCATTAAGATTTGTTTTACCCGTAGGCATGAAGGGGTTAAATCACAAAGTCAAAGATATCATGAGACCTAGAAACAAATTAAACTCAGGATTAGGGGGGTTTATAGGGAAGTCTTTTGTGGCTAACAAAGGTAACATCAGCTACCATGTATTGTTCACTCTTAGGAGGACTTTTACTTCTAAAAGTGTAAAATTACTGACAAATTCTCTTTAAGGGTAAGAAGCAGACATTAGTGATGTTTATTTTATAAGACTACTGTAATTAAAGTATTTAGAACAGACAACGGAGTCATATGGAAATGTAATTTCTGTCAATTGTAATTAAGGAAACAGATTTCCTGAAAAGACATGATGCTAGAAACAAGATAAAGAAAATCTCCATATATTACATAAAACAGGCCCTCTATAAAGATACTTCAAATTAAGTTCATTGTCTATACACTGTCTATGTTTTCTCGCAGTAAAATCATATTGCTTTTATTTTACCCTGCTTAGTAATCATATATGTTCTTCAGGCCCTGTACCTAATGGATATAAATGGAAATATCACTTTAACCACTTGAGTCCCAGTACCTTTATCCTATCCAAACCCCTTGGGGTTCCTGTTTTTTTTTTTCAGGTTTTGGACATGTGACTGATTGTCTTACAATTGCTGCTTTGTTTTGCAGTCAATCTAGCCAACATTGTCTCTTGGGGACAGATAGTATTTACTTTTGATACCATACTTTGAATTACATACTTTATTTCTTTAGAATTTAGAGAAAAAATTGTGAAAATTATGAAAAAACAAACAAATTTCAGGTGATTTCAGCCACATAAACAATGTAAAAGGTATGGTACAACAGATTTTTTCTGAAATGAATTTCTTAATTTGTCTGGAATCAAACAATACCAAACTTCCTTGTTTTTCCAAGTTATGGGGGAAATATATGGTGTACAAATAATGGTGCATATTAGATTTTATTTATGAAGCTTTTTTTCACTATGACATGACAACAAAAGCCCGATTCTTGAAAATATATTGATTGACCCCAAAAATTGCACCATTTTGAACAACAGTCTGAAGTGTTAGACTGTGAATGTTTTGAACATTTGTAATATTTTTTTTTTTACTAGGGTTACTTAAAAAAGCAAAAAAGTTGAAAATTATTGTTTTGTTGTTTTTTTTGAATGTATATAAGTAGATAATGATGCTATACAATACTTTATACTTTTTTTTACATGAGAATATCACATAAGTATATGTTAGTCACATGGTGTGAACGTGGCAGGACCCAAATAAAAGGGAGGACATTCTGTTATCAATGGCTGAAGACTGGCATGTCTGATTTTTCACACCAAACTGTATTTACAGTGGCTCAGGGGTGGTATCCTTGCCTACCTCTCCTGTAGGCAAGGATACCATATAAGTATGCCTTTGTCACTGGGAACATAGCAGGGCCCAGAAGGGGGCACATTCTGTCTGTCAATGGCTGAAAACCCCAAAAAAAAGGGAGGACATTCTGTTATCAATGGCTGAAGACTGGCATGTCTGATTTTTCACACCAAACTGTATTTACAGTGGCTCAGGGGTGGTATCCTTGCCTACTTCTCCTGTAGGCAAGGATACCATATAAGTATGCCTTTGTCACTGGGAACATAGCAGGGCCCAGAAGGGGGCACATTCTGTCTGTCAATGGCTGAAAACTGCCATGTCCTTTTTGTCGCAATGTAATGTATTTAATGTGGCTCAGAAGTGGCAGACCCCCCTTGTAGTGATGTTTCAGTACTGCAAATTATATATTTTAGCTTTGTAGTCTACCCTAAAATATTATATCACTTTTTAGGACAAATAGAGCTTTAACGTGGCAGCAAATTTGAATATATATATTTTTATTTCCTTAGTATTTATTGAGAATAATAAGTAAAAAATTTTAGAAAATGGCATTTTTCTGTAACTTTCCTAAAGCATAATTTATGTAATATGAGCACCCTCATAAATTTGCCCTAAAAATATAATCAGCAAATTCTGTTAATTACAATGATATCAATGATACAATGATATGTAAAGCTCAGTGCAAATGTACAATATGTATTTTACTTTAGAAGATGTTTGTTTCCCTTTTGATGCTTCTTTTCAATGTGGGCGGGGAAAAAAAAGAGGTTTTCGTAAATTATTAGTGTAACATTGAGATAACAATAAATTGGGTTGATGAGGGCACAAATGGACTGCCATGACTGCGACTGCTAAAGATTTATATGACCTTGTGTTCTCTTATCTGAGCATTTAATGCTTGCGCAGCAAACGCAAATGTCATCCAAATCACCCAACATCATTGTCAGTGACCACTTCTGTGTGCAGGCTACCTTTGTTTTGCTCCTGCACCTGCCCCAATGCAACAACATTGCACAGAGCATTTTTTTACCTCCTCTTTTTCACTACCAGGCTGAAGCTGCCTGTTTCTCCTTCCTCCAGGTGCCTCCTCAGCAAACTATATCTGTGTGGGGACACTACCAAGACGGGCTGCACGCAGCCATAGACACGCCATTGATCCCTCCTCTCATCCTCCTATGATTCCTGCTGCTCTCAGTGTCCCCTTTAAAAGCAGGAGCTGCAGAGACTGGTACGGCAGCCAGGACAGCGCTGGAGAGTCGGTGACAGATGTCAGGTTAGCGTTTAGGGCAGGGGTGGGTAGAATAAGTAGCGGACCTTTTCTACCTTAATTAAGAGAAAAAACTGAAGTAAAAAAAAAAATTGACTTTAGTGCAACTTTAAAGCTGCTATACAGTCTGAAGAGTAGAAAATGCTGCTTCTGGCTTGAAGGCCGTTACTCTGTAGTGACTGTAAGTAGAATCAGGAATCTGCAATTCTGATTGCTTTGGGGGAATCCTGTGCTTTAACCCCTCTCTCTCGATCTACAATGCCTTGAAAAAGTATTCATACCCCTTGAAATTTTCCACATTTTGTCATGTTACAACCAAAAATATAAATATATTTTATTGGTATTTTATGTGATAGACCAACACAAAGTAGCATATAATTGTGAAATGGAAGGAAAATGATAAATGTTTTTCTAAATGTTTTACAAATAAATATGTGAAAAGTGTGGCATGTATTTGTATTCAGCCTCCTTTACTCTGATACCCCTAACTAAAATCTAGTGGAACCAATTGCCTTCAGAAGTCACCTAATTTGTAAATAGAGTCCACCTGTGTGTAATTTAATCTCAGTATAAATACAGCTATTCTGTGAACCCCTTAGAGATTTGTTAGAGAACCTTAGTGAACAACCAGCATCATGAAGGCCAAGGAACATGCCAGACAGGTCAGGGATAAAGTTATGGAGCAGTTTAAAGCAGTATTAGGTTATAGAAAATTCCCAAGCTTTGAACATCTCACGGAGCACTGTTCAATCCATCATCTGAAAATGGAAAGAGCATGGCACAACTGCAAACCTACCAAGACATGGTCGTCAACCTAAACTGACACGCCAGGCAAGGAGAGCATTAATCAGAAAAGCAGCCAAGAGGCCCATGGTAACTCTGGAGTAGCTGCATAGATCCACAGCTCACGTGGGAGAATCTGTCCACAGGACAACTATTAGTCGTACACTTCACAAATCTGGCCTTTATGGAAGAATGGCAATAAGAAAACCATTGTTGAAAGAAAGCCATAAGAAGTACTTTTTGCAGTTTGCGAGAAGCCATGTACAGGACTCAGCAAGCATGGCGAAGAAGGTGCTCTGGTCAGATGAGACCAAAATGTAACTTTTTGGCCTAAAAGCAAAATGTTATGTGTGGCAGAAAACTAACAGTGCACATCATCCTGAACACACCATCCCCACTGTGAAATATGGTGGTGGCAGCATCATGTTGTGGGGATTCTTCAGCAGGGACAGGGAAACTGGTCAGAGTTGATGGGAAGATGGATGGAGCCAAATACAGGGCAATCGTAGAAGAAAACTTGTTAGAGCATGCAAAAGAATTGAGACTGGGACAGAGGTTCACCTTCCAGCAGGACAACGACCCTAAACATACAGCCAGAACTACAATGGAATGGTTTAGATCAAAGCATATTCATGTGTTAGAATGGCCCAGTCAAAGTCCAGACCTAAATCCAACTGAGAATCTGTGGCAAGACTTGAAAATTGCTGTTCATAGACGCTCTCTATCCAATCTGACAGAGCTTGAGCTATTTTGCAAAAGAATAATGGGCAAAAATGTTCCTCTCTAGATGTGCAAAGGTGGTAGAGACATCCCCAAAAAGACTTGCAACTGTAATTGCAGCAAAAGGTGGTTCTACAAACTACTGAATGAATACAAATGCATGCCACACTTTTCAGATAATTATTTGTAAAAAAATTTGAAAACCATTTATCATTTTCCTTCCACTTCACAATGATATGCCACTTTGTGTTGGTCTATGACATAAACTCCCAAATCAAACACATTTAAGTTTATGGTTGTAACATGACAAAATGTGGAAAATTTCAAGGAGTATGAATGCTTTTTCAAAGCACTGTATATCCCTACAATAAAATCTATAATACCTTCTTAAAATGACAAGCTCCATGTTTCTTCTATCCCACAAAGAATCAAGAATTTCATCCTAAAGTTAAATGCAAACCTACTAAGCCAGCTGGTGCTCCTCTATCACTGCCTAGAGGTAAGAGGGTGCTACAAATAGAATATTCATAAGATCTAAAAAAAATATTTTCGAGTATGGCAGGCCTATTGTTTAATTTAGGTTTATTATGGCATTAAGTCCATATTATTCTAAATTGTAATACTAAGTACAGTAATTGTATGTATTATGAACACAATGTTCGCTGTTGACACAAAATAAATTTGTGACCTCTTCACTCAGCTGGTCTACAAGTAACCAGAAATGTTATTGCTACTAATAATCTAATAAAGTGGTATCAGTTTGTTAGAGAACATAGCTGATGAAAGAGAACAGAACTGTAGTGATGCCTGTTTCTGACTTTTATCTTTCCCCAGGTCTTTCAGCACTGGCACAGTAAATGACTTATTACTACATGGTCATGACCTCAAAGAAGAAAGGCCTTCCTCTGACATTATCTGGAACCTTTTGCTTCACCTTCGCTCAGTGACAGAACAGCAAACTGCTAGATGATATTATCAGAACATAATCATGATATTTTTTTTCTGAGAAAGTGGTTAAAATTTGAAGATCCATGAAAATTTTAGAAAGTTGGCAGCAGTGCCTCTTCCACTATAACCGCACACTTGGCTGATATGGGGCTTGGGAGTAAAGGTTAGGTAATGGAAGTAAGAGAATGTCTGTGACTTAAGAAATATATCTTGATCCCAAATACTCTGATATCTGTCAGGTCATATAGGATGGCTCGCTATCACCTCTGCTATGTGGGCAGGATGTAATAGAATATGGGCTTAGAGCTATGTCTGTATGAAATGTGTGTCTGCTGAGGTGCACTGTGGTGTTGATTAACTGTGTATGCAAGGCTTGCATATAGCATACAGATTCTATATATACAGTCACCCTCTATGAGATGACACACTGTACAGCTTGAGGAATGTAGCACTGTCAGGCAAAGACAGAGTTGGAGGGAAAGGGGGTATTTGCCCCCTGGCCAGTAGTAGAATATAGTTACATAGTTACATAGTAGGTGAGGTTGAAAAAAGACACAAGTCCATCAAGTCCAACCTATGTGTGATGATGTGTCAGTATTACATTGTATATCCCTGTATGTTGTGGACATTCAGGTGCTTATCTAATAGTTTCTTGAAGCTATTGATGCTCCCCGCTGAGACCACCGCCTGTGGAAGGGAATTCCACATCCTTGCCGCCCTAACAGTAAAGAACCCTCTACGTAGTTTAAGGTTAAACCTCTTTTCTTCTAATTTTAATGAGTGGCCACGAGTCTTGTTAAACTCTCTTCTGCAAAAAAATATTATTTCTATTGTAGGGTCACCAGTACGGTATTTGTATATTGAAATCATATCCCCTCTCAAGCGTCTCCTCTCCAGAGAGAATAAGTTCAGTGCTTGCAACCTTTCCTCATAACTAAGATCCTCCAGACCCTTTATTAGCTTTGTTGCCCTTCTATATACTTGTTCCATTTCCAGTACATCCTTCCCGAGGACTGGTGCCCAGAACTGGACAGCATACTCTAGGTGCGCCCGGACCAGAGTCTTGTAGAGTGGGAGAATTATCATTTTATCTCTGGAGTTTATCCCCTTTTTAATGTATGCCAATATTCTGTTTGCTTTGTTAGCAGCAGCTTGGCATTGCATGCCATTGCTGAGCTTATCATCTACTAGGACCCCCAGGTCCTTTTCCATCCTAGATTCCCCCAGAGGTTCTCCCCCCAGTGTATAGATTGCATTCATATTTTTGCCACCCAAATGCATTATTTTACATTTTTCTACATTGAACCTCATTTGCCATGTAGTTGCCCACCCTATTAATTTGTTCAGATCTTTTTGCAAGGTTTCCACATCCTGCGGAGAAGTTATTGCCCTGCTTAGCTTAGTATCGTCTGCAAATACAAAGATTGAACTGTTTATCCCATCCTCCAGGTCGTTTATGAACAAATTAAATAGGATTGGTCCCAGCACAGAACCCTGGGGAACCCCACTACCCACCCCTGACCATTCCGAGTACTCCCCATTTATCACCACCCTCTGAACTCGCCCTTGTAGCCAGTTTTCAATCCATGTACTCACCCTATGGACCATATGGACCGTTAGTAGATTGGTTTGGCAAGAACGATTCTTCATGAATCCATGCTGATTACTGCTAATGATACCGTTCTCATTACTAAAATCTTGTATATAGTCCCTTATCATCCCCTCCAAGAGTTTACATACTATTGATGTTAGGCTAACTGGTCTGTAATTCCCAGGGATGTATTTTGGGCCCCTTTTAAATATTGGTGCTACATTGGCTTTTCTCCAATCAGCTGGTACCATTCCAGTCAGTAGACTGTCTGTAAAAATTAGGAACAACAGTCTGGCAATCACTTGACTGAGTTCCCTAAGTACCCTCGGATGCAAGCGTGATTTATTAATGGTATGTTTCTCAAGTCTAATTTTAATTCTGTCCTCTGTTAACCATGGAGGTGCTTTCTGTGTTGTGTTATGAGAATAAACACTGCAGTTTTGGTTACTGAAGCCCCCCGATTCACTCGTGAAGACTGAGGAGAAGAATAAATTCAATACCTTCGCCATCTCCCCATCCTTTGTAACCAGATGTCCTTCCTCATTCTTTATGGGGCCAATATGGTCTGTCCTCCCTTTTTTTTCTGTTTACATACTTTCTTGGGATTTTTTTTGCTCTCCTCCGCTATGTGTCTTTCATGTTCTATCTTAGCCGTCCTAATTGCACCCTTACATTTCTTGTTGCATTCTTTATAAAGTCTGAATGCTGAGGATGATCTGTCAACCTTGTATTTTTTGTTAGGCTGATGGCCCTGAGTGTAAATACTTCTTCATTCAGACATTGATAAGAGCTCTGTAGTCAGTGATGCATGGTGGTCTTTAGTTACATTCAAACCAGAAATCCATAGCATCTGAGTCTTCTAGCATCATTTTCCTTTGCAGCCCTGAGATGTCATGTGACTAAATAGCGAGAGCCAAATAGTAAGCTGATACTGAAAGATGTGGAAAGGTCAAAATTAACTATGTCTTTTAAAAACCCTAATGCCGCGTACACACGAGCGGACATTACGGCGGACTTTGCCCGGCGGACTGGATTTCGTCGGACAATTCGATGTGTGTGGGCTCCAGCGGACTTTGTTTTCTCAAAAGTTGGACGGACTTAGATTTGAAACTTGTTTAAAATTTATCCGTTGAAATCGAGTCCGGTCGAAAAGTCCGCCGTCTGTATGCTAGTTCGACGGACAAAAAGCCATGCTAGGGCAGCTATTGGCTACTGGCTATTAACTTCCTTGTTTTAGTCCGGTCGTACGTCATCACGTACGAATTCGACGGACTTTGGTGGATTGTGTGTAGGCAAGTCCGTTCATTCAGAAAGTCCGTCGGAAAGTACATCGAAAAGTCCGCCGGGCAAAGTCCGCCGTAATGTCCGCTCGTGTGTACGCGGCATAACTGTTTACCATACACACTAATCACTGCACCGCCATGTCACAAAGCACGGTGCACTTTCTTTATCCTCAGGACACTGTTACCATGAAAGGGTCAGTTGACTGACCGCAGGGCTGAAACTTTTTAGTTCTCCGCTGAGCGCTGAAGTCCTTTCTGTAGGCGCAAAGAAAAGCATTTGGGTTCCCATCAGTACCCATGTAGATCTGCTCTGTGTATAGTACTAATGGTATTTGCTGCCCAATCAATTAATGCATATCTAATATTGTAACGGATATATAAATCTGAATTGCATGCAAATAAAACAAAAATACAAATAAATACAAATTTATTTATTAAAAAATGTTTAAGCGTAACAACCGCAAAGTAGTGATTTGACATAGCAACCAAACCCTGAATTCCATTTATTTGTTGAAACCATCCAGCAACCAAACACATAAAATGGTGGCCTCACACCTTTTGCAACACAACTGTATTAAAATTGCACTGGTTGAACATGGGAGAGAAATTAAATTTCTTTCCTTGAAACTGCTGCCATTTTCCCATTTCAATTCCATTTCAATTTGATCTTTCAATAAACTAGTTGTAAATTTTTTGCCCGGTTTCCACTTCACAATTGACTGAATTCTGGAACTCGTAGTTTGCAGTTTGCTTAGTGTATGGCCAGCTTTCTTTTGGATAGAATGGGGAAAGATTAGAAACCCTATAAGGTTTTACTGCTCTGGGATTCTGTTAGAGAGAATTCCCTTCATCCTCTGTTCTGGGGACACCCGTTTACCAGAGCAGACATGAGGGGAAACCTGCAACAGGAAAACATGCAAAAAAGATAACTTTTTGGTGGTAGGAACTACCTACAGACGGGTTTATGATGCTCCTATGACGGCCATCTATATTACAATTTTCAGGAAACGTTAATCATTTTCAATCAGCTTTTGAATGCAAAAAACTATTAACAATAGTTTGGTTTGGTACCACAAAAATGATAGGATTGGTGATTGCCCTGAACTGTTTTTTTGCAATTGAATGCTGGCTGGACAATGGCATGTTTGTAACCAGCATAGCTCTTAGCATACACAAAGCAATTTGCAGGCATACTCAAACACATTTAGCTATATTTACATTGCTAATATGATCCAAAGTGATTTGAAGAAAGAAAGCAACCTATTATTAACGGAATCAATCAACTGGAAAACTGACCAATTTTGAAGATCAAAAAAAATTTAACATATTGAAAAAAAGAATTCAAAATAAAAATCTATTGAATACTGAAAGCCTGTCAAGCAATCCGATTTTCTGCCCCATTCAGTCAAGGATCGTAAATCAATAGAAAATAGTGGATTATTAATTTGAGTTTTTTTCAATTTCAGTTGAAAATCAGACTGAAGTAATATTGAAAGTTTGGATTTCTACATGTATGGCAAGCTAAGGGCTGGCTGTTCACAATTTAATTGATCAATCAAACTTTCAATGCAATTTTTTGTTGACATTGCAAATGGTGAATGGTGATTGAAGGGTGGTTTGATCATTCACAGAATCATGGAATCAGAATTGCCCCTACCAAGTCTAGCAGAAAAATCTGATCCCTTTTGATGACATTGCTATAGTTTTTTTTTTTAAGGTTTTGAACTGATCTTTCAATAAACTATCGATTAATTTTTGCCCAGTTCAACCAAATTCTGGGTTTTGATCAAACTCACGGGGGGGGGTAGATTGTTTAGTACCTGGTGATTACTTGTGACCAAATTTCTGATTTCTAGTGAATGGACTAAATTACTATGTGTGTTGACAATTTTGGACCTAATCAGCGCTGACAGCGTTGACAGTTTGTTTTCCAACTGCTACCACTTAGATGATCTAAGCCTGATGTGTATAATATGGTCTTTAGGAAGAAATATTCCATACAAGGCATGATCATTCGATTTTCGTATAGTGTGTACACAACTTTTGGCATCCGATTACGACTTTGCAAACAAACATTTCTGAAGGGAAAAACTCCAAAATTGTTCTTGTACAAGAGCCAGTGGCAGCTGGTGCTCCATTTATTGGGAACAAACCACGTGCCACCTCCCCCCCCACCATTCGGTCGGTCAAACCCCCACCCCCCTTTGCTCGCTCGTCTGCCCACCAACCCCGCACATACCCCATCTGAGTCACAGGCAGCTTCAGCTCTTTCCTGCATCTCCTCCTCCTCAGCAGCTTCTCCGCGGCTTTCCCTGCGTCTCCTCCTCCTCCTCGGCGGCCAATATGGTTGCTTCTCCTTTCGGCCAATCGGGTCTTACTACAGCTTACTGATTGGAGGAGAATCAGGAAGACAATAGCGAATATTAATTCGCTATTGTCCCACAACTGGGTGGGCTCAGGGGGCAGTGCTCTGCTCCCCGAGCCCACTCTTTTTTGAAGCCAATTAGAGCCTCAGGCTGTAATCATGTGCTTCCAAAAAAAAAAGAAAAATCCATTGAAATCCATGTGTCTGGCACCCTGCATGTAGATTAGGGGTTGGGCTCATAGATTAGGGGGGCGGCGCCCCTGCGCCCCTTATGGATGGGCCGCCACTAATGGGAAAAGAATGAATGATTTTCGTTTAATGTGTACTGTCATGGATCCCCGTCGCACTCCACTTGAGTGCTTCTGTCAGTACACAGCCTCCTCCAGTCTGAACATCAGATATCAGATATTACAGACACATATTGTAACTAAAAACCAGGGGAGACCAGCTCAGTTACACATCTTAATAAACAAAGCAGTGCAGCTCTAAAACCAAAAGTCCAATTGAAAGTTTTGGTTGTTGCCTTCAAATGTCATTAAGCAAGCTGGGCAATAGGCTGCTATTATGTTTAGTTGATCGCCATAGTAACGGCTCGAGGAGGAGGTTTGGCTATTAGGGGCAGTGCTCTGTATTCGTTTGTGTTCCAGCGTTGCTGGTAACATGAATGTAGGGTCACATGACCGGCCGTCCCGACGTCAGTGACGTCACGGCGGATTCTTTAACTTGATCTCATGTTAATAGGAGTGTCCTACCTCCTGAGTGACGGCTTGAGGGGGAGGCTTGGCTAACAGGGGCGGAGCTCTACATTTGGGTGTGTTCCAGTTTCTGCTGGTAACAAGAACGTAGGGTCACATGACCGGCCGTCCTGGCGTCAGTGACGTCTCGGCGGTCTTTTTAACTTGATCTTATGCCGACAGGTGTTTCTTGCTTCCTGAGTATAATGTCACATGACCGGGCGTCATGATGCAAAGGCCTGGGTTGCTATAGTGACTTAGTAGCTTCGGTAGGAAGCAATACCTTCGACCCCATGACGGCCGGAGCTGATTGGACGGTACCCGTGGGAGGTTTCTTTACCCTTTAGGAAGTGGATATTGGGGCTCTATATATATATAGATGTGATGTCTTTTATCTCCATTACCGCTGATGAAGTCCGGATGTGGACGATACGCGTGCGGGAGGTTTTTGGACATCACTGCAGCCACCATCTAACTGATGCTATCCTTTGATGTTATTTTACCTTTATCCCAGCACTAGGGCACAGTGCTGTGTATGTGAGTACCCGACTTTTAATAAATGTTATCATTTTAGCCACGCAGTGTGCACTATGTATTTTCATTTTTATTGCATTTTATGGCAAATGCTGTTTTGACCCTTCTGTTAGTTCAGGGGTCCATACGCTAAGGTGAGCAGTTTGGCTAGCCGGTGGTGGAATCACGGATGTGTAGCACTGCATGGACTATCTTGAGCACTTATATCTCTACAGAGGAGAACCTTTCTCTACCAACTTTTGTTTTTACTTTAAAGGGACTTTCAATTGGACTTTTGGTTTTAGCGCTGCACTGCTTTGTTTATTATATGTTCTTTGAGGTTTTTTATGTTTACCTTCAGTGTTCAGCTGCTTGTTTCTTTGAAAATTGGATTTTTTGCGCTGACTTTATCTATTTACTACAGTTACACATCTTGAACATGGATTAATTTATTGGACAAACTCACACAAATATATACACCAGGAGGACATTTCCCTGCCCTCCCCTGCTGATAATATTACCCTAGCAAACTGTAACCAGAAACATAATTAACATAGCTAATTAACTAATCATTTAAACAGCCTAGGTGACTCAGATATATGACCTTTCAGGGCAGACTTGCTGTTTTTTAGCTCAGAAGACACAACACACTTTATCATAAACATAAACACAGGACACCTTCACATAATAGCAGGAGCCCCTAGTAGCAGATGGACCATCTCCTGCATTGTACAGAGGCCAATGTGATCAGCTCTTTCAATTAACACGTATAGTTCAGAATCAAATAAACCAGGAATAGTCTTTGTATATTTCCTGGGAGATATGGTGGATAATCATTACTGTTTCATTTTAAGTAATCCAAGCCACATTTTCTTGGTCACCCTGTGCCCCTAATAGACACAGGGTGTGTTAGACATAGGAGGTGCATGGGAAGCTGTAGCAAGGGTTTCCCAACCTCTCCAAGGGATTCTAGGTTCCACCAGCACCCCGCCCAAAGTGACTCCCCTCACATGTACCATTTTCAGATGATTTTTGTACAAGAAATATCAGAAAAAGGAAGACTGCGCATGATCAGAGACAATAAACAACTAAAAAAACATTTGTCGTACGAGAATTTTCGCACATTATTTTCTTCCTCGCTTGTGACCTGCTGTGAAACAACAAGAAAAATCGGACGAATATTTGCCCAATTTTCTTATAGTGTGTAACCAATTTTGGCCTTGGAGAAGGAGAACTAATAGCTTGTTACAGTTATTTTATTTGTACAGCCTGTTCTCTCAGCAAAGTCAACTGAGGTTATATGATCTTATATATGACAACAAAACTATATTTACAATATAACGTTAGTCATGGTTTAACAGACATTTGATGAGAACAATCTCTCTAATCTATCACCAGGGATTTCAAGTACATTACAGTTGCTATAATCAAGAGATTACTGTGCAATCTTTTATTACAGTGTTTGGTCTACACATTGATACAGTATATCCTACAATGTATGTAAATGTAAGCGAACACTCAAGAACGTGTCATCCTTTCAGAGACATGTATTGTTTTGGATTATGGGTCCACACTGAAACATGGAAATTTTCATGTCATTTTTAAATAAAATTATTTAACAGTGATGCTATGAACATAAAAAAATCAAAGAAAATTCCATAGTTGGCATACCAAGCATTTTAGGAAGGATAAGGCAAAGTGTAAGTCTCTACAAGATGGTTCACTGCATAAACTCAGCCAGTGAAATCATGGTGCCACCCACTGTGACAGACGATACATAGCAGGATGTTAGAAGCTTGGCATGCAAAGGATTGTCATATATACTGTAAAGTGCTGGTATTCCTCCACCCTTATGCACTCGCCGGAAGCTTGATATACACCATATCACCAAAAGTATTGGGACACCTGCCTTTACACGCACATGAACTTTAATGGCACCCCAGTCTTAGTCCGTAGGGTTCAATATTGAGTTGGCCCACCCTTTGTAGCTATAACAGCTTCAACCCTTCTGGGAAGGCTGTCCACAAGGTTTAGGAGTGTGTCTATGGGAATGTTTGACCATTCTTCCAGAAGCGCATTTGTGGGGTCTGATCTCCCACAGTACACAGAACATGGAAATGCCATTATTTTAGTAAACATAAATTGCTAAATTCACTTTCTCGTCAGCGGTATATAGCAGTTTTGTGACTTCTATCAGTGTCTGGTTAACGCTAGTAGGAGGAGTTTTCATTCTCCTCTGACTGACCTATGAAGCTGCATGAACCCTGATGGATTGGGGACTGTGGAAGAAGGGGAGGATCAGAGAAGACAGGGTCAAACAGCCTTTTTACACAATGTGCAGGGTTAACGCCTTAGGTCCCACAGTGAGTATAACAAGCATACTTCACTGCATATACAGACAGATTTTACTGTTATGGGTTTACTAACACTTTAAGTTCCAAGCTCTGATCCGGGATTACAAAACCAGGAAAAAAAAATGAAAACAGTTTTTTCCACTTAGAAATAATATTCTGGAACTCCACATTCTGCTGTAGTGTGCATCCTGTGTCATTTTTGATGTGTGTGAATGCGCTACTCCCATATATACACCCCTCTCAGTATTCACATACCCTGCCTCTTATTGTGCAAAAAACTTAACATAAACAATGTGGTCCTAAATTATATCATATACATGTGAAAAATTCACCAAAGTGAGCCAAAACCATGCATCAAAACAGAAATCAGCTGACATATATCATATATATTGCAAAGTCCCCAAGAAAATGCATCCAAATCTTCTATCAATTGCCGTGATTGATGTGCTTCTGTATTCCTTCAATATGCATAAGTGACTGTGTGACACACCACCACCTTTTAGATTGGCCACTCACCAGATACTTCTCAAGTAATGCATCTTTGGTTCATTCATGGGATAACCACTCCACCTTAGTAAACCTCTTCACCAGCTATACTTGGACTTTATTATTCCTCATATAAAAATATATGGACAAAACGATCATCGCGCAATGCGTTTAAAACTATTTATTGTATAAAATCCAAAGAAAAGTGTACACTCACATTTAAAAGTGCCCTCGAGCCGGCACAAAGCTAATCCAGCAGTTAGGGACGGGTGTGTGAACTATTGCATGGTCCGCCTGTGTATAGTGTGTGACCTTCGTGTTCAGCTTGCGCTCCACCCCTCGTTCGCGAATGCGAAGGAGGGGTGGAGCGCAAGCTGAACACGAAGGTCGCACACTATACACAGGCGGACCATGCAATAGTTCACACACCCGTCCCTAACTGCTGGATTAGCTTTGTGCCGGCTCGAGGGCACTTTTAAATGTGAGTGTACACTTTTCTTTGGATTTTATACAATAAATAGTTTTAAACGCATTGCGCGATGATCGTTTTGTCCATATATTTTTATATGAGGAATACTAAAGTCCAAGTATAGCTGGTGAAGAGGTTTACTAAGGTGGAGTGGTTATCCCATGAATGAACCAAAGATGCATTACTTGAGAAGTATCTGGTGAGTGGCCAATCTAAAAGGTGGTGGTGTGTCACACAGTCACTTATGCATATTGAAGGAATACAGAAGCACATCAATCACGGCAATTGATAGAAGATTTGGATGCATTTTCTTGGGGACTTTGCAATATATATGATATATGTCAGCTGATTTCTGTTTTGATGCATGGTTTTGGCTCACTTTGGTGAATTTTTCACATGTATATGATATAATTTAGGACCACATTGTTTATGTTAAGTTTTTTACACAATAAGAGGCAGGGTATGTGAATACTGAGAGGGGTGTATATATGGGAGTAGCGCATTCACACACATCAGTAAGCACTTCCAGCCCATTCTTATGAAAGGGTTTTTTTGAATGCAGCAACTCTAAAATTAAACGATAAGGAATTTTTTTGAGGGATAAATTGGTTTTGCGCCGGTGACATACACTTATTTATTGCATCCTGTGTCATGCCTACATCCATTTGGAACCCCAATCCAGACTCTGGACCACCCTCCTCTGAGCAACCAGTGGATGATTCAGCCCATGATTCAGGTGTTCTGGAGCATGGCTGGGGGGAAGCTACTCCTCAGCCTGACCGAGGAGGACTTGTAGATGGCCAGGGAGGATGAGGAGAAAGCCACCCTGCTGCTGGACAGACCACCTCTGCCATTACTGCCACTGCGGGAGCGCAGAGTGCTGCCCAGGGAGTACCTGCTTCTGGACAAATATTAGCAGCTGCTGGAGGAGCTGGACTTGGGATTCCCCCTAAAGATCTTCTTGTAGGAAGCCGGGTATGTCTGGGTGGTGGGCGGAGGTGGAGCTGCTGGGTGTCATCACCATTTCAAATGGGCCAGATGGAGCAGGGAGCTACAGAGGAGCCCAAACTGGAATGTGTGCTGAAAGCGCTGTGGGGATTCTAGGGCAGTGGCAGCACTGGCTTGTAGTGTCCCTGACTAGCTTCTGACTGAGGGTGGTGCTGTCCCCTGGAAAATGCCTCCCAAGACAACTGCCTTGTTTGCCTTATGGCAGATATGCCCCTGACAGTGGATACAGCAGCTTGAGCAGGTATTCTGCCCTGCAACTCACCACAGTCAGGCCATTAAAAATAAAACAGAACCACAAAAAACTACCCAACCTAAAGGTTAACAGTATTCGTATATTAATTTATATGTTTATTACATAGCAAAAACATTGGTCATACCCAGATAAATTGATCATGGGGGATGGGGCAACAGTTCCATGGGGGCTTCATACTACATTTCAGCCAGCAGAGGGTGCGGTAAAACAGATAGAATGTGTGCATCTAGCCCCAAAAAGAAGATGCTGTGACAACAGCTGGATGTGAATAGAGATGACCAACAGTTGCCTGAAAGAATGAAGCAGAGGCCTCCAGTTTGTTTCAGGGAGAACTCAGGATGGATTTTGTAACTGTGGGGATGTTCACTACTAATAAATAAGATGGCTGGGATTTAGGAAAGACACAGTCTCTGGAACTGTGGGATCTGATATGAGTTGTCCCCTTCCCTATGCTTTTGGAACAATACAGCACAGCGGCGGGAGGTGCACTACAATGATTTGTAATTATTCATTCATTTATTAAAGGTACAGGTATTTATATAGCACTGACAAATTACACAGCATTTTACAGTTTATATTTACATCCGTCCCTGTCTCCAAGGAGCTTACAATCTAAAGTCCCCATCCCGCGTA
Source organism: Aquarana catesbeiana (assembly GCF_042186555.1). Lineage (NCBI taxonomy): Eukaryota > Metazoa > Chordata > Amphibia > Anura > Ranidae > Aquarana > Aquarana catesbeiana. Next base: position 111,841,357 of record NC_133327.1, read on the forward strand.
CATACATGCACACACACATACTATGGCCAATTTAGACAGGAGCCATTAACCTACCAGCATGTCTTTGAAGTGTGGAAGAAACCCATGCAAGCACAGGGAGAACATGCAAACTTCATGCAGATACTGTCCTGCCTGGAATTATATACAAATACATTGGCAGCTCGTAAACTAAAAGGTTCCAACTGTTATTTTGGCTGAAGTTGCCCTCTAAAGCCAGGTACACATTATTAGTTTTTTTTTTTTTTTCAACCCTGCGGGTTGAACGAAAATAGAAAATGTCAGCCGCAGTACTAACCAGGCAAGGTTAGTACAGCAATCTCCCCTGCTGAGCTATTGTGTTCTGACAGGGGGACAGACCGACATACACACGGGACGAATGCCGGACGTTTTTTTGAACCGCCTGTTGTCTCCTGACATTTGGCCCGTGTGTACACGGCTTAACCCTCACAGCAAATACAATGAATTTAAAATGGATATCAAATTATGAAAAAATGGATGGAAGCTGAAAATAGGAAACAAACTTTTTTTTTTTTTTACTGAAATACATCAGTTGTTTAAGATTTATAATATTATGTTCTATGGCCTTCTTACCATAGTAAGGGTTGGCTCAGGGTTGTTGCGTTGCTTGGCCTTTAGTTTGTCAAATGATCAGGGCTATACACTGCTGTTACAGCCCACAATCTGACTTTTTGACAACAAACATGCAAATTAGCTGTTTTGGAGCATCATCCGACCGTGCGTTCCATCAGACTTTTGTTGGCTGTGCGAACGCACAAACTTTCCGGCAACAAAAATCCGAAGGAGCAAAGTCAGATCGGGTGTACACAAAAGCATCGGACTTTTTTATAAACTACAGCACGCAGCCTTGAGAATGTGTGTTTCCAGTGCGAACCCATCGCGCTGGTTCGGCGACAGGGTACTGTACATCTCGCGCTGGCTGCAATAGGAAAAACACATTTTCCTATTGCGGCGAGCCCGAGAGGGAATTCCCCTCTGGGGGCATACCAGGCCCTTAGGTCTGGTATGGATTTCAAGGGAGACCCCCTACACCAAAAAAACAGTGTGGGTGCCCCCCACAATTCATACGAGACCCTTATCCGAGCACGCAGCCCGGCCGGTCAGGAAAAGGGGTGGGGACGAGCAAGCGCCCCCCCCCTCCTGAACCATACCAGGCCGCATGCCCTCAACATGGGAGGTGGGTGCTTTGGGGGAGGGGGGCGCCCTGCGACCCCCCACCACAATGAAGGCCCTTGTCCCCATGTTGATGAGGACAAGGACCTCTTCCCAACAACCCTGTCCGTTGGTTGTCGGGGGTCTGCGGGATGGGGGCTTATCGGAATCCGGGAGCCCCCTTTAATAAGGTGCCCCCAGATCCCGGCCCCCCACCCTATGTGAATGAGTATGGGGTACATGGTACCCCTACCCATTCACCTAAGGAAAAAAGTGTCAATAAAAAAACACACTACACAGGTTTTTAAAGTAATTTATTAGGCAGCTCTGGGGGTCTTCTTCCGACTTCGGGGGTCTCTCCGGCCTCTTCTCCCGATGTTCAATTCTTCTCCCGGTGTTCGGCCTCTTCTCCTGCTCTCCGGTTCTTCTGCCAGGCTCTTCTGCTATCTTCTGCTCTTTTTGCCACTCTTTTGCTAGCGGTGGCCTGGACTTCTGCATCGTCTTCCCCCCTCTTCTCTTCTTCTGATGTTGACACGACGTTCTCTCCGGCTGTAATGCTGTCTGACTTATATAGGCGGTGACCCCGTCCCCTATGACATCACAGTCTCGGGGCATGCTGGGACTGTGAGGTCATAAGGGGGCGTGGCCATAGGATGACATGACCAAGGTGCTTTGGGATGGGGGGCCCTAAAGCACCCACCCCCATGTTGAGGGCATACGGCCTGGGCGCTTGCTCGTCCCCACCCCCTTTCCTGACTGGCTGCGTGCTCGGATAAGGGTCTGGTATGGATTTGGGGGGCCCCCATGCTGTTTTTTTGGCGTAGGGGTTCCCCTTAAAATCCATACCAGACCTAAGGGCCTGGTATGCCCTTGGAGGGGAACCCATGTCGGTTTTTTATTTAAAATTTGGCACGGAGTTCCCCCTCAAGATTCATACCAAACACAGTGCCTGGCATTGGCGGGGATCCGAGTCGGATCCCCGCACCAGTGTGAACCAGGCTCACAAGGTGTCAATCTCGCCGATAAAAGCGGCGAGATTGACACAATATCAGACAACAATACAGAAGTTGCCCAAAGGGAGGTGGTAAAGAGCTGAAAAACCACGTGATTTGGTGAAAGTTGGCTGGAAAAGTCCTGCCGTCTGTATGCAATACAAACTTATGGCCAACGCCCTTTGTACAAAAATCCACAGGAAAGTTTGTACAAAGTCCTATCGTGTGTATGGGGCTTTATAATGAATCACTGCTTTCAGGATATTGATGTATTATCCATATCTTAGTGTTTAATTTATTGGGTTTCTTTTTTTTTTTTCAGAAAATAGCAATTAATTATCTGAATCAGACACAGATTTGGTGTTGTAAAAAGTCTATACATGGAGAAATCAGAATGTATGTGGATATACAAGTGCAGATAAGATTACAGTTGCTCTGTCTTTGATTGCATGACTAGTTTGCAAGCAGCTAGCAAATGGGAAGGAGAGGAATTGACAATACTGTGATAGTGAGCGGGGTTAATGGAACAGCGATTTCCAATGGAACAGCGATTTCCAATGGATATTTAAAGTGATGAAATGTGCAAAATAAAATGTGAGTGCATTGATTTTAAATTTTTTTAATAAATGTTTTAAACATATTACATTATTTGGAGTACCCTTCTTTTTCTGAGATTGAATTGGATATGGTGAGCAATTTTTGTAAGATACATAGGAAAATTTTACTACAGGAAATAAGCTTTTTAGACCTTATTGCTTTTAAGGTCAATAAGTTCTGGTGAGTGACTCGGGCAAGCATGGTGTGCGTGTACCCATATCACAGTGGTGGAGTTTTTTAAAGAAGAAGAGGATACATTCTTACATAATGAGAGTGGACTCGCAGAGGTGTATTCATTGAGGAAGAAAAATACACTAAATTGTTTGATTTGTTATTTTATGATTTTTTCTACACAAAATTGGTAAAGTGATAGTAAAGGCTCCTATTCTTTTTTTTTTTTCCTAAAATAAAAAAAGAGGTTTATACTGTAGCCAGGGGCTCAGCTACAGCAATATGGAGAAGGAGGCATTGGGGTTGATTTACTAAAACTGAAAAGTGCAAAATCTGGTGCAGGTGTGCATGGTAACCAATCAGCTTCTAACTTCAGCTCGTTCAATTAAGCTTAACAATAAAATCTGCAAGCTGATTTTTTTCTGTGCAGAGCTGCACCCGATTTTGCACTCCCCAGTTTTAGTAAATTAACTCCATGTCTTTTATTCTGCTCTCCCTCTACTGAGATACTGATGTTATTTTGCAGGATTCTCCTCTGGTCTGTAGGGGGGAGCTAAAGCAAAGCAAGCCCATAGACTTCTATGCAGAGTGCTGAGAATCCTGGGAGTTGTAGTTTGAGACGGCAGCCATATAATGGAATGGTAAGTTAAGTTTTTGCTGCATGCAGGTTAACTGGGAATGTGATTAAGTGCTCATAAGCTCCTAAAGGGCCCCAACAGTAGCTTGCAGAACACCTCTCAAAGAACTGCACCTCCAGTAATAATTATTCTGCAAGCCCCATTTGTTCCCCTGTCCCCTCTGCTACCATCCTTCTTTTCTTTTGGACAGTGCATACCCAGTCAGTCTAGGACTAGCATCACCACCGTTAATGTGTTCTAGCAGTAAAGTTCCAGAATTTGGTAGATTAGACTTTACTACTACTCACTGCTGCACTTGCTAACCTTGCTACTGTTTATGCTGATTTGGACACCAAATGTAATTTTATGTCTAGTCCTTATGCTAAATTATGTTAATCCATTTTATGATTGCCTAGTTACCAACCATATTGGGTGATAATATATTACGTTTGCCTTTGCTACCTGGTTTGGTGCCTGTTTTTTTTTTTTTTTTTATAGCAATACTATTGAGTACTAAGTATTACTTTCAGTTAATTCCTGTGATATTGTATGTTTGTACACTCATCCTGGTGTGTCAGAGGGGCTGAGGTTCTAGAGAAGGTCAAGAAAAATAACAGAATACCCATTCTATCCAGTGGCTCCTTCATAGGTAGCACTATAATACTCATCTGCTCCCCCTTACCTCCTCTTCAGGGGTCCCCCACCAGTGCTGGCTGCTTCTCCTCTTCTCCGTGTGCTCTTAAAGGAAGCCATGTGCTATAGGGGCACATGTGCAGCCAGGCTGTGTGCATCCATAGACACACTATTACTATTTATACACCCCAGAGTAACAGGTTATTTGCCTAGAATCCCCTGCATGGGACTCCCCTAAAAGAACAATCCACAACCTTCTAAAGAAATCTGATGGCACTTTAACCCAAACTACAGTGCATCCGGAAAGTATTCACAGCGCTTCACTTTTTCCACATTTTGTTATGTTACAGCCTTATTCCAAAATATTAAAAAGATTTAAATTTAAAGATTAAATTTATTATTTTGCTCAAAAATTCTAGAAACAATACCTCATAATGACAATGTGAAAGAAATTTGTTTGAAATCTTTGCAAATTTATTAAAAATAAAAAATACAAAAAAATCACATGTACATAAGTATTCACAGCCTTTACCATGACACTCAAAATGGAGCTCAGGTGCATCCTGTTTCCACTGATCAACTTGTAGAAACATCTCAAGGCTGATTGGAGTCCACCTGTGGTAAATTCAGTTGATTGGACGTAATTTGGAAAGGCGCACAGTTAACAGTGCATGTCAGAGCACAAACCAAACCATGAAGTCCAAGGAATTGTCTATAGATCTCCGAGACAGGATTGTATCGAGGCACAGATCTGGGCAAGGTTACAGAAAAATGTCTGCAGCATTGAAAGGTCCCAATGAACACAGTGACCTCCATCGTCCCTAAATGGAAGAATTTTGAAGCCACCGGGACTCTTCCAAGGGCAGGCTGCCCGGTCAAATTGAGCGATCGGGAGAGAAGAGCCTTAGTCAGGGAGGTGACCAAGAACCCGGTGGTCACTCTGACAGAGCTCCAGAGTTTCATTGTAGAGAGAGGAGAACCTTCCAGAAGAACAACCATCTCTGCACCACTTCACCAATCAGGCCTGTATGGTAGAGTGTCCAGACAGAAGCCACTCTTCAGTAGAAGGCACATGGCAGCCCACCTGGAGTTTGCCAAAAGGCAACTGAAGGACTCTCTGACCATGAGAAACAAAATTCTCTGGTCTGATGAAACAAATATTTAACTCTTTTGCCTGAATGCCAAGTGTCATGTCTTTAGGAAACCAGGCACTGCTCACCACCTGGCGAATACCATCTCTACAGTGAAGCATGGTGGTGGCAGCATCATGCTGTGGGATGTTTTTCAGCAGCAGGAACTGGGAGACTAGTCAGGATCGAGGGAAAGATGAATGCAGCAATGTACAGACACATCCTTGATGAAAACCTGCTCCAGAGAGCTCTGGACCTCAGACTGGGGCAAAGTTTCATCTTCTAACAGAACAACGACCCTATGCACACAGCCAAGATAACAAAGACATGGCCACAGGACAATTCTCTGAATGTCCTTGAGTGGCCCAGCCAGAGCCCAGACTTGAATCTGACTGAACATCTCTGGAGAGATCTGAGAATGTCTGTTTACTGACTCTCCCCATCCAACCTAATGGAGCATCTCTGGAGAGATCTGAGAATGTCTGTTTACTGACTCTCCCCATCCAACCTAATGGAGCTTGAGGGGTCCTGCAAAGGAGAATGGGAGAAACTGTCCAATAGGTGTGCCAAGCTTGTAGCATTATACTCAAAAAGACTTGAGGCCGTAATTGGTGCCAATGGTGCTTCAACAAAGTATTGAGCAAAGGCTGTGAATACTTATGTACATGTGATTTTTTTTTTTCTGTTTTTTATTTTAAAATACATTTGCAAAGATTTCAAAAAAACTTCTTTTACGTTGTCATTATGGGGTATTGTTTGAAGAATATTGAGGAAAATAACTAATTTAATCCATTTTGGAATAAGGCTATAACATAAAATGTGGAAAAAGTGAAGCACTGTGAATACTTTCCGCATGCACTGTAGGAAAACTACAAAGGGTCTCTATACCTCCTTACACATTCAGCAATGTTTTTTGTTTTTTCCCAACTCCTGTTACTGTCACTTATGTTGGACTGCTTTGGTATACAGATGAAGAAACATATAAATAAAAGCATGTGAAATATAAAAAAAAAAAGAAATCCATATACTAAATATCATCATTATGGATATTCTCCTTATACAGCTACAGTATTTTCTACTATAGTGGTCCTTTAACTGTTTAGGGAACAAGGCTCTATGAGAAGTAATGAAGACAGCTCCAGGCATAGTGGAAGAATTGTAATTGGCAGAAAATCATATGGAACCTGCAGTGTTTATACTCTGGTAGGTTTCATCAGAAGAATACCCCGATAGGATGATACCATGGCAAAACGTACTACTCTGGAAATAGAGTAAGCAAAAAGAATAGCTATTGAGCGGGCCTTGGCTAAAGTAAAGTGGACCTGTAAGGATAACTGTATAAATCAAGCAGGTTCACTGATTCGATGACTAAGAAGAAATAATGAAATATGTAAAATCTACATATCCAGTTCATCATACTGGATATATGGCCGAGATGTAACCTCACAAACTGCCACACTGTGTTGATAAAGCATCTGGTTTATCTCTCACACACTTTAAGAAGGGGTTGCAATACTGTTTCCATGTGGAACTGCAAAGTTGTAAATATTTCAGCTTTTACTGTTCATAAAATTGCTGTCACCTTGGAAGTTTTGGCATTAATGTTTATGATTGGGATTTAGTTTGCTATGTAATTATTCACACCCAATATGCCATTGAAAAATGCAAGTGCAGACATAACATGTCTAAGAAAAATTAAAGATTAATTACTTATAAAAAGCAATATACTGAAAGGCCTGTGCTCCGAAATCTGTTTTTTTTTTTCTATTTTTGGTGTCCAGATATATCATAGGGGCACTGGTGGTGAGGTCTGTGCACTAAAGTTCCTATTGCCGTATGGTCCATTTATTTTTGTATATGATGAAGCAGGAGGAGTGAGACCCCCTTGTTTTGGTAATGTGTAGGGTGAGAGATTCATTCCAGCAGGGAGAGATCATGGCACTGGAATCCTGGGGACTTATTTGAAGCCAGTGATTATGCACACCACCAGGAATATCATCTTAGCTTTATATCTGTCTCTGTGCTGACAACATCTTTAAATACATCTGTGTAACGGTGGCTTTGCATAGAACAATGTTATATACGATCGTGTTCACAATCAATTTACCGTGCAGGAGAAAAATATGATCAGGCACCAATGTGCTAATTAAAAATGATTAATACGATCAGACTATTACTCAAAATATATCAAAAACAAACCTGAAATAGCATATTAGGAAGTCCTCTATGCATTCCAATCTAATGTGACTTTCTGTAATCCACAAAAAAATAATTTAATCAAAAAGGTATCTATATAATCATGTACAGTACATTGCTTTACTTTTGGTACAAAATCAACCGTTGTTCTTACCTTTTTTTTTTTTTTACAAAAAATATTTCCATGTGCAAATACAATTTAATTTGTTACACGCAAATAAAAACACAATATTTTTAAAATTTGTTAAAGCTGTTTGTATTTGCTGAAGTTTCAAAGTTGCCTTTATTTAAAAAAATATCGTATATCACACCCTCCCTCTCCTAAATAAATACAATTAACAATCATTTAAATAACCATAATTGCCTGAAAAGATTGTTCAATGTGCCATATACTTAACAATCATATTTATCTGTCTACATTCCTATGATTGGATTTTACATCCAAGCTGATCTGAATAATTTTAATGAAATCATTCGGTTATACTTGAAATTAATTGATGACCAGTATGGGAAGTATTTATTAAAAAATTGCATAGCAATTTTCTCAGTGAATGTATATTACTTCGGTGTGAAAAGATTAATTTTATTAAGCTTATTACTGTGCTGTTTCATTGATTTAAAACAGAAAATACTGCATTTGGCCACTAGATAGCACTAAGTACATTAGGAAATGACTATGATGCTTAGCACCATCTATAGGTCAAATGCAGTATTTCCCATTTAAATTCAATAAAACATCCAGCACAAGAAAGGGCTCAATAACAATTTATTGGCTACAGATATACTTTAACAGATTTCTTTCTCCATGTCCAAAAATATTGCAAAGCTTTAGCTCCAGGCTCCAACTCTGTCCTCTTGTCCTTCCTAATGCTTCTCTTGTGAGGGCAAATAAGAAATTGACAGGGCCCCACTTGTTAGGTGAGTGGCCAGAAGGCATCAGGAAAATGGAATCAATAATGGAATTTTTTAGACTGTAGTGGTGTTGGTGAGGATAGAGCTGCAGGGACTGGAGGGGGGGAGGGTGAGAAGGAATTCTGCAGATGATCATACTTCAAACTGGAGTTCGGCTTTAACCACTTCAGCCCCGGAAAAGATTTACCCACTTCCTGACCAGGCCATTTTTTGCAATACGGCACTGCGTCACTTTAACAGACGATTGCGCGGTCGTGCGATGCTCTACCCAAACAAAGTTGATGTCCTTTTTTTGCTACAAATAGAGCTTTCTTTTGGTGGTATTTGATCACCTCGGTTTTAATTTTTTGCGCTATAAACAAAAAAAGAGCGACAGTTTTGAATAAAAAATATATTTTTTACTTTTTGCTATAATAAATATCCCCCCAAAAAATTGTAAAAAAATTTCTTTGTCGGTTTAGGCCAATATGTATGCTTCTACATATTTTTGTTAAAAAAAAAATCACAATAAGTGTATATTGATTGGTTTGTACAAAAGTTATAGCATCTACAAAATAGGGGATATATTTATGGCATTTTTATTATATATATTTTTTTTTTTACCACTAAGCACTTTTAGTGGGACTGCGATATTGCGGCAGACAGATCGGACACTTTTGACACTTTTTTGGGACCATTGACATTTATACAGTGATTACAGCTAAAAATAGCCACTAATTACTGTATAAATGTCACTGGCAGAGAAGGGGCGCTAAAGGGCTTAGGTGTGTCCTAGGGAGGTGTTTCTAATTGTTGGACTGACAGTGGACTGACAGGGAGTAGCGATAGATCGCTGTTCCTAATCACTAGGAACAGCAGATCTCTCTCTACTTCCCTGACAGAATGGGGATCTGTCTGTTTACGTTGACAGATCCCTGTTCTGGCTCTCTGAGGAGCGATCGCGGGTAACCGGCGGACATCGCGGCCGCCGGTCACATGCATCAGCTCTGACGTTGCGCCACGGGCACGTGCATGCACTCCCTATAGCCCTTAAAGCGGCTGCCGTACAGCTATGGCGATTCACGCAGGGGAGCCAACCTGCTGCCATATAACGACAGCGGCTGGTCAGCAAGTAGTTACAGTGAAACTAAACCACTAAACCCTACTATCCTTTGCAGCCAAGGAAGCTGCCATCCTTGCATCTCTTTGATTTGCAATTGCCATGGTGCTGCACATGTGATCAGTTATGACACCAGCCAATTAATGGCTTGACAGGTCCCTTGAAATAACAAGCATCTGTGACTGTTATCATTCACGGTATGCCTTGAATGTAACTGTTTTGGGAAGCAGTTAAATAAATGGGTTTAGTTCCACTTCAACATGTAAGAGCTTGTAGGCAGGTGCGTTCTACTTTCTCCATGACAGGTGGCGTTCTCCTGCAGCGGCACTGTTGTTGGAGGAGGAAGTCAAGAGGAACAAGGTTCCTCTATGGTTTCCTTGGGTCACTGGAAAGCTATCCTATTGGATGCTGCCGCCCCATGTGACTCTAGCAGTCATCTTGGGTCAGGCAGAGCCTATTTAAGGCCCTGGTTCCCAGGTTTGACATGCTTTATGCAAGTGGGCAGCATAGGGAGGGTACAATAAGGAAAATACTAGCGGTAAGGAAAGGTTTCTGACAAGTAGAGAAAGCATAGGGTCTTTGATTCCTGTGGATATCTTCACATGAGATGGCTTTGTCACATTGTGCTCTCTTTACAGACACTGTCAGTTTGGCAAGCATTGCCTCATCCTCATTGCTGCAAACTGTGAGTGTACCCGGCTGGGAGGTTCTGTTGTGAACTGCATTCTTCAATACAAGTTCTTTATCGCACCCATCTGTGTGAATTATTGTCATTGCACCACGCTGCACACCACCTACAAGCATGGTGCACTATAACCCATAGCAGCCATTCACAAATTACTTTATAATTGTATAAAAAGCTTGTTTAAAATACATGTAACCCATTCACCAAAATCTCACATAATCTTGGTAATGTAACTTCAAAAGTGGTTTTTAAACTTTTTTGTGTAGCTTTTGTTAAAATAATACCTGGTGATCCTGCCATGAAGTCCTTGTTCAGGCACTTCCTGGTATAGGGTGACAATGGTCTCCCAATTGTGCTCCTGTGTTGTCACCTTGTCACACATGCTCCCCTGGTGAAGGCTACAAGCAGCCATATCAACACACATTGAGCAGGCATGGCCCAGTTTTGTCACTATCAGAAATCCAGTCCAGAGCAATAATGTCCCAATGATTCCAGGGAAAGTATATGTAGACAGGAGATAGCGGCAAAAGGCTGCAGGAGATCAGCAACACAGAGATGCCAAAAACGTTTTTTTTTAATTGGGAAAATTTGATGAAAAAGAATTGTAAATTTAATGTCATCCAGTTTAATAATAATTTCTTTGCTACTTAAAACTACCACTTTTAAATATTTAAAAAAAAAATGTAATAAATCAGTCATTAAAAATTATAAAACATCATAGACACATATGTACCTACTGACTTGAAAGTTAGAACATATGAATGTCCCCCTTTACAGCCTACAAAGCAATGCCAAAGCCTAAGTGTGACAGGTTCAGAACCTGGGGCATTGCCATATGGAACGTGTCTACAGTATGTTCTGACTTTCACAATGTCAGCATTTGCATGCTGATATGGATGCACCAGTGGTGGACGGTGGAATTTTATTTTTTGGGGGGTGGCAAACAGTAAAGCCCCCCCCCCCCCCCGCCCCCACGTCGGTCGGTCGATGGTTCCAAACGGGAGTCTTCTCTTTTCGGCCAAATTCGGAAACGGGTCTCAGACCTGCTTCTGATTGGCCAGATTGAGGATCAGTGCTGTTGTAACACCTGGGTGGGCTCATGGCGCAATGCTCTGCACCCTGAGCCCACCCTATGCAAACTTTTATACATTTTTTCTATTGACAGATCTTCTTTAGCATAAAGCAGCTTATTTACTGATTTGGTCAGTTATTTTTAGTTAGAAATTCCTTGGGGTCCTGGTTGGGTATTTGATGTGAACACAAGCTAAGGAAAAATGTTCCTTCAGTAACTAAGCAGCAAGAACTTTGTTTGTTCCTGGACATAAAAGCATATAAATCAACTGTGATTAGAGGTGAACCTGCTGGCATACACCTGGGTAAATATAGTGAAATATGTGAGGCCAAAACCTTAGGTGCAGGCTTAAAAAATATTCTCATTGGCAGCAGAGCTATGAACAGCCTGGGCTCACTGGTAAATATTTGAAAATCCCATTCTGTGCCCCAAATATATTCTCTAGTCTGGAATCTGTGACAAGGGCAAATAGAAAAAGTCAAAAGATATTACTCAGCAGGTAGACACAGACATGTCAGAAACAGATATGTGTCCATTTTCAGTGCTGGTGAGATTAATCCAAAGTTTCCCTCATCCATTAATGAACTTATACAACTAAAAGGATTTAAAGGAGAAAAAACGTAAAGGCATTGCTGATCTTTCTATTTGAAAATAGTAGTTGCTTGGTTGCCTTGCTGTGGCTTTAAAGCTGAAAATTCTTCCTTAAAGTGGAGCTACACCCGCACTGAAAGGGTTAACTGCTTGCTTAGTCTGCGGCATGAGTGTAAAACTCAATTGCATCATGGGCTGCATCAGCATTATGGTTGCCCTCAAAGCGTCGGTTGTATCTGTAAGACTCTATAAATGTATCTGGGGGTTTTGTTCTCAGAGAATAGGTGCAGGAACTCAACCACCCCCCACCCCGCCAAATTGCATCAAACAATGGGTGTGGCCAAATTGCACTAACAGTGGGAGGAACTTAAAGTGGCAATAAATACCAGGAGTGCATTATGTATGGAGTTCAGGGGTGCACTATGTACAGAGTACAGGAGTACAGTTTCAGGGGTGCCATATGCACAGAGTACAGAGTTCAGGGCTGCACTACGTACATAGTGCAGAGTTCAGGGGTGCAATATGTACTGAGTACAGGGTCCAGGGGTGTACTATGTACAGAGTGGAGTTTCAGGGGTGCCACGTGATGCCCCATTCCACCCTGCACCTGCATCTGCATGTCCCTGACGTGAGTACAGGGTAGCCAGGGATCTGTGAGAGCCACCAAGAGGAAAGCTGTCCTTGTAAACACAGAAGGCTTCTATGTTTACAAGTGACAGTGGTGAGCAGAGCATGAGAGAGGGAGGTAACAGAAAGCTCCACTACGTTCCTGTTGAAAAAAAAATTTAGGTGTGAGGGCCATGTGAAATGGTCAGATTGGGCCCATGAGCCTTGGGTTAGACACGTGGTCTAGGGGATTGTAAAAGCAATTTTACTTATCCGATTCTCTGCTCCTCCGGTAGACAGCACTCCCCCATGCTTCAGAGATGGACTTTCCATCTGCATCCCCAAATCCAACGCAGGTTTATGGATCCTACATAGGACTTCATGACATCAGGACCTTAGGCTGCCGGAGCATAGGGAAGAAGACACTGCAGACTCAACGCAAAAAAGAATTTTCAAGTTTTCGGGAGTCCAACCTTAAAATGTATGTTCAAGCATTACTCAAATGCACCCCAATACTTGGAATGATAATTGGGTTTGGCCAAACATGGATTCTAGGTGAACCCAGACTATTCAAAGTTCACAGACCCACCAAACTAATGCAGCCATTTGCCCACCAAAACATCTGACTGATGTAATGTAAACACAGCTCTGTATATCCTGGCTGTTGTCATTGACCATCTTTGACTATCTTTGGTCAATGACATAACCCGTGATCCCTGGTGCTGTGTTTATCTTACCACCAGGTCATTTAGCAACAGGAATGTATACTCTGGACATCATGTTTGACATGGATTTACATTGGATACATTAACAACATTTCTTTTTATTGTTTTTTTTTTATTATTGTTATTGAAGGACTGCCCCTGCAGTCACTCCCCTGGGACGGCGTGGATAACTGGGGTCCCTCTTATTATAAAGGGGGCTTCCACGTTCCCCAATTAGGCCCCACCCATTACATACACATCCTTCCTGGAGTGTCAGATATGGGTATGGGGCCCTTGACCCTTATCATTGGGACAAGGTGCCTTGCAAGGGAATACAAGGCACCTTGTCCCAATAACGAGGGTCAAGGGCCTTTTCTTTTTTAAGGTTTGAGGTACTCAAGATCCAGAATTTGCTAGTTACTGACCATCTCTTCTTGGGGCTGCATTTTGTTCTCAGCATGCTGCCACATAAATTAAAAGAAAAGTGCAAGGATAGCTTTTCACCTTATCTACCTCACATTCATTGAAGCCCCCTATCCCCATAGATAAAATAAAAGTAAGGTGTACACCTATTAGACCTATTATCCCTGATAATAAAATGTATTTTTCTCTAGTAAATTTAGGTCAAGCCTTGCTATTTAAAATTGTTTGGTTGCTGGACAGTTGTGTAAAACACAAGTCTGTATCCTTTTTCGCTAGTACATTTTGACCAATTCTCACGCATTAAAAATGTACAATTTTACACCATCATCTGAGATCTCTTAATTCCTAATGATAATTTGAAAGAAATTGGTCAAGGGTATGACAGTTTTGCATCAGCAAGAGCAGGGACAGATACAGTGAACTACTGGCCAATTTCTTACCATTTGATGAAAAACCATGTGTTGCTGCTAAAAGTGCGTAAATTTTTCTAAAGCTTAAATGAACCAGATTGGGGTGCTACTGTATGTAAGCCAAGTTAATTGTAAAAAAACAAAATGATTCCACAGCCAAATATGCACGTACACTGAGACGGTTTGTGAAAATTGTGCTGTTTTTTAACCCCATGGATAGCTTTAAAGCATCCCTAAAGCATGGTATTTAAAGAATGCTGTACTGTATTTTTTTTTCTTTATACATTACTTCTTTATTCAACATTTTCTTATTTACCTGTTTTACAATATCCATACATACAGCAATTTTAACACTGATTTTACAAAGTATATGTTTTTAAATTCTAATTTCTTATTTCCATCGATCCCCAGCAGTGACTATATACCACAAGTAGAATTACCTACACAAAACCATTCATAACAAAACAAAAAACCAGAAAAATCAAATAAGAAAACAAAAAGGAGAAGAAGAGAAAAAAATAAAAAAAATAAAACAAGCCCCCTCCCTCTCCTCCTCCACCTCTTCTTCCCACACTGCTCTACACACCTTCCATACAGCCTATACTTTTCCTATCTACTCTCTCTTCTTACATTCTTTACTATTATATTTAGAATCCAAGAGAATGAGGCCAGACCTGGTGTTATTAGCCAGGGACCCCACAACTTAGCTAATATATCCATTTTACCCCTTTTCTGATAAACCTGTCGCTCCATTAATATTGCCTCATTTACCTGGGAGCTCCATTCCTCAAATACTGGTACACTGGAAGACATCCATTTTCTAGCTATTAGTTTACGGGCTGTAAATAATAGTCTACCAATTGAAATTGACATTTCCCTCGGGTATAGCTCTTCATTAAGATAACCCAGTAAACATATTTTGGGGTCCAATTCTATCTGGCTGTTATAAGCCCCATTAATTGTAGACACCACTTCTTGCCAGTACCTAACCAGTTTAGGACATTTCCAAAGCATATGAAGCAAATCTGTCTGGGGTTGCTTACATCTTGGGCAATCCGAAGTTTCCCTCCGCCTCCACTTATATAATTTTAATGGAGTCCTATATGTCCTATAGATAATGAACAGTTGTGATAGGCATTGTGTAGATGATAAAGAAACCATCGGTGCCCTCTTCAAAATATTTTTCCATTCCTCGCCCAGTAACACCCCCAGATCCATCTCCCAACCCTTTCTGCCTGGGCTATCCAAAATATCTTGATAATTCGCCATAAGTTGACTATATACTAGAGAGGTTAAACCTTTTTTTCTCCCTGCACCTGCTAATAAAGATATCAATGGCATTGGTCTTATATTCATCCCCCCTCCTTTAAACTGGGAATCAACTGCAGGTCGTAGTTGTAGATATTTATAAAAGTTATTATGCGGCAATTTATATAATTCCTGTAGCTCCTGAAAAGATCGTATAGCGCTTTGAGCATAAAGCTGAGGAATATATTGTATTCCTTTAGAACGCCAATATTCAAACCCCTCTAGTTTACAGAGTTCTCCAAAGTACCTATTCCCCCATATTGGAGAGAATTCTGACACCCCTTCATATTTCATTGTACACCTCATTTCTTGCCATACTTTATTCATTAGCACCAATGTTGGGCTAGAGTCAGTGCAGGCAAATGATCCTGATTCTAGTTGGGATGTATTTTTTTAAAATGTTTTTGCATTTATACTGGACATGTCTCCCAAGGCAGTGGCCATTTCCAATGCTTTTTAGACAGCATTAATGGCCAGCATTTAAAGTGGAGTTACACCCAAAAGTGGAACTTCCTCTTATCGGATCCCCCCCCCTCCGGTGCCACATTTGGCACCTTTCGGGGGGGGGGGGGGGTGGATACCTGTTTTGTTACAGGTACCCTATTCCCACTTCCAGGAGACTGTGCCACGGCTAATTACGTCAGCAGCTCGGCTCCCCTCCTCCTCCCTCCCCTTCTGCCAGGCCAGTGAGAGAGCGCAGTGCGCTTCGTGCATGCGCAGTAGGGACCCGGCCATGAAGCCAAAAAGATACACTGCCGGGTTCCCCTGACCACAATGGCGGTGGCAGCACCTGACCAGCCGATGTAAAACTTGGTTGCGGTGTTGACATCGCTGGACTCCAGAACAGGTAAGTGTCCTAATGTTAAATGTCAGCAGCTACAGAATGTATAGCTGCTGACTTTTAATTTTTAAACGGGCGGGTGGAACTCCGCTTTAACAACATGATATGCCCACTCATCCCCCATCCTGCATAAACATCAGTGGGATTCACCCCTAGGTTAAACTAATGAAGTGACATATAGCCACAAAACACGTGCTTTTGGGTTAATAAATACATTTTTGTTTATGGCCACAACGACTCAGACCCCTCTTTAGAAACCATTACATAAAATAACAGATGCCCCTGCATTTTATAGGTTTTTTGCTCAACTATGAACTAATTATAAAACAAGTTTCTGTTTTAAAATGAAGAACTATTGCCCAGTTGTGTCCAGTTCAGTCTTTTATCCATTTCAGTTAATGTACAGCCCAGCACAAGTCATAGTCCGCAATCCTGCTGTTGAGCTCCAAAGCATCTGGAGTGCAGAGGGTGCAGATGGTCCTGAGTCTTCCTCTAAATCAGAGGGGCAGCATAACTGTAATATTTATCAATTATTACACAGTTGCAAGTTAAAGAGGAAATTTCTCTTTCCTTCACATATTTTTTCTGTTCTGCTTAGCCTCTCGCATTCCACCCTTATACAGTTTGACAGGATGATAAAAGGTTGTTATATGAGGTGTGGTGTGCCTCTTGTTAAAGCGTATCTAAACCCATAAACAAATACATAATATATTGCAGTTTACAATCCTTAAATGTGGCCGCTGAATTGTTTTTCTATTTTTCGGTTCTTTTTTCTCCTTGATTGTCACCTGGTGGCCAGTAATACACATCCAGGGCTGGACTGGGACAAACATGTAGCCCTGGACTTTATCCAGACCGGCCCAGGGCACAGCGCACATCAGGGCACAGCGCACATCAAGGTACATCGCACATCGGGGCACAGCGCATATCAGGGCAACAGAACACAGCACATCAGGGTACATGGAGCACATGAGGGTACATGGGGTACATTGGGGCACATTTGGGCACATCAGGGCACTTTTGGGCACATCAGGGCACATGGGGCACATTCAGGGCACATCAGGCACATGGGGTACATCAGGGCACATGCAGGGCACATCAGGGCACATCAGGCATATGGGGTACATCAGAGCACATTCAGGGAACATTCAGGGAACATTCAGGGAACATTAGGGCACATGGGACACATTCAGGGCACATCAGGCACATGGGGTACATCAGGGCACATCAGAGCACATTCAGGGAACATTCAGGGCACATCAGGCACATTCGGGGAACATCAGGGCACATTCAGGGCACATCAGGCCAGGGCTGGACTGGGACAAAAATTTGGCCCTGGACTTCCTCATGACTGGCCCACTTTAATTTTGAGTGTCCCCAACAGCGCCCCCCCTACATCAGAGTGTCCCCAACAGCACCCTCCTTAATCAGAGTGTCCCCAACAGTGCCCCCCTTACATCAGAGTGTCCCCAACAGCATCCCCTTACATCAAAGTGTCCTCAACAGCGTCCCCATTACATCAGAGTGTCCTCAACAGCGTCCCCCTTACATCAGAGTGTCCCCAACAGAGTCCCCCTTACATCAGAGTGTCCCCAACAGAGTCCCCCTTACATCAGAGTGTCCCCAACAGCGTCCCCCTTACATCAGAGTGTCCCCAACAGCATCCCCCTTACATCAGAGTGTCCCCAACAGCATCCCCCTTACATCAGAGTGTCCCCAACAGCGTCCCCCTTACATCAGAGTGTCCCAATCAGCAGCTCCCTTCACATCAGAGTCCCCACCAGCAGCCCACTTCACATCAGAGTCCCCACCAGCAGCCCACTTCACATCAGAGTCCCCACCAGCAGCCCACTTCACATCAGAGTCCCCACCAGCAGCTCCCTTCACATCAGAGTCCCCCCCAGCAGCTCCCTTCACATCAGAATCCCCACCAGCAGCTCCCTTCACATCAGAGTCCCCACCAGCAGCTCCCTTCACATAGCAGTCCCCACCAGCAGCTCACTTCACATCAGAGCCCCCATCAGAGAGCCCCCATCAGAGAGCCCCCATCAGCAGCCCTTCACATCAGTGTCCTCCCCCTCCCACATGTACTCACCGTTTTGAAGGCAGCTTCTCATTCCTCTCTCCAGTCATGTGATAACAAGTGATAGGGGAGAGAGGGAGGAAAGTCTGCCGTTGGTCTATCTCCCCCTGCAGGCTGGAGGGAGCATAACGCCTAATGGAAGGAAGCTTCTCCTCTTGACAGGAGTGAAATTGCGATCACTCACTGTCAGAGAGGAGCGGCTCCAGGACTGCACCTGACTGGCCCACTGAGACATCAGCCCACCGGGAATCTCCCGTTAGTCCCTATGGCCAGTACAGGCCTGCATCAGGCACATGGGGTACATCAGGGCACATTCAGGGAACATCAGGGCACATGGGGTACATTCAGGGCACATCAGGCACATAGGGTACATCGGGGCACATCAGGGCACTTTCAGGGAACATCAGGGCACATGGGGCACATTCAGGGCACATCAGGCACATAGGGAACATCAGGGCACATCAGGCACATGGGGTATATCAGGCACACGGGGTACATCAGGGCACATCAGGCACACGGGGTACATCAGGGCACATCAGGCACACGGGGTACATCAGGGCACATCAGGCACACGGGGTACATCAGGGCACATCAGGCATATGGGGTACATCGAGGCACATCAGGGCACATTCAGGGCACATCAGGAACATGGGGTACATCAGGGAACATCAGGGCACATTCAGGAAACATCAGGCACATGGGGGACATCAGGGCACATTCAGGGAAAATCAGGCACATGGGGTACATCAGGGCACATTCAGGGCACATGGGGCACATCAGGGCACATTCAGGGCACATCAGGAACATGGGGTACATCAGGGCACATCAGGGCACATTCAGGGAACATCAGGGCACATTCAGGGAACATCAGGGCACATTCAGGGTACATCAGGGCACATTCAGGGAACATCAGGCACATGGGGTACATCAGGGCACATTCAGGGCACATCAGGCACATGGGGTACATCAGGGCACATTCAGGGAACATCAGGGCACATTCAGGGAACATCAGGCACATGGGGTACATCAGGGCACATTCAGGGCACATCAGGCACATGGGGTACATCAGGGTGCATTCAGGGAACATCAGGGCACATTCAGGGAACATCAGGGCACATCAGGCACAAGGGGTACATCTGGGGACATTCAGGGCACATGGGGTACAATCAGGGCACATTCAGGGCACATGGGGTACAATCAGGGCACATTCAGGGCACATGGGGTACAATTAGGGCACATGGGGTACAATCAGGGCACATCAGGGCACATGGAGTACATTCGGGGCACATCAGGGCACATTCAGGGCACATGGGGTACAATCAGGGCACATGGGATACATTCAGGGCACAGCGTTTACTTGTTGTTTTCTTCACATGCAGAGTAGCGCAGGCAGCCTCTGTAGTAAGTTCTCTCTCATGTCACGCTGCTGCTGCTCCCCCCAGCAGCCCCTCCACCTCTTCTCGTCCATCCCAGATGATGTCACAAGCAAATGGAGATGGACGAGAAGAGAGGAGGAGGAGGGCCGCCGGGGGGAGCAGCAGCAGTGTGACATGAGAGAGAACTTACTACAGAAGCTGCCTGCTCTACTCTGCATGCATCTCGATCTACCCATCAGGTGCCAGCTGTCGGCGATTGATGGGTAAATCGTAGACACAATAGGCAGCCGCTGAAACCGGCCCACTGAGCCATTCGGCCCACCGGGAAACTCCCGGTAGTCCCGATGGCCAGTCCATCCCTGTACATGTCCTGCCTTTGGAGGGTCTCCACTCTGGATAGTGGCGCAATGAAGTCACCCTTGAACAGCAGCATTGTGAATCTGGGGAGAGGGTAATGTTAGATGCACTAGCAGATTTAGATGGACCTGACTAAAAGATTAAGGCTGAACTCCAGCTAAAACTTTTTAAGCAGTTACAGTAACATTTTTTTTTATTATGGGATAAAGGTTTTCATAGCAGTGAATTGTTTGTTTCACCCTCTACCTGCCACTTTTGCTGGACAAGTTGGCCTGTTAAAGAAAGTTGAAAAATAATAGAGACTTACTGGTCAGATCATCATGTAAAAAAAAGACAAAAAGATGAAAAAAGAAAAGTGATGCAGCTACCTCATTTAAGGAAGCTGCAGTATATATTACATTTTTGCTTTTGGGTTTAGATGCACTTACATTTTTTTACATCAACACTTGCCTACTGGGCACTTTTATCCCCTTCCTGCCCTACTTTGCATGGCAATTGCGCAGTCATGCAATGCTGTACCCAAACAAAAATGTTATCCCTTTTTTCACACAAATAGAGCTTTCTTTTGGTGGCATTTAATCACCACTGGGTTTTTTATTTTTTGCTAAATATATGAAAAAATAAGAATTTTGAAAAAAAACAACCTTTTTTTATAGTTTGATATAAAATTTAGCAAACAGGTAATTTTTCTCCTTCACTGATGTGAGCTGATGAGGCTTCACTGATGTGCGCTGATGAGGCTGCACTGATGGGCGCTGAAGTGGCGGCCCTGATGGGCGCTGAAGTGGGGGCACTGATGGGCATTGATGGGCACTGATAGGCTGCACCGATGGGCACTAATAAGGCACCACTGATATAGCGGCACTGATATAGCAGCACTGATAGGCAGCACTGATGGGCGGCACTGATAGGCAGCACTGATAGGCGGCACTGATAGGTGGCACTGATGGGCACTGGTAGGCAGCACTTATGGGCACTAGGGATGAGCCCGATGTTCGAGTCGAATGTAAGTTTGACTCGAACATCAGGTGTTCACCTGTTCGTCGAACAGCGAACAATATGCCAACAATATGCCAACAATATGCGGTGTTTGCAGCAAATTTGAAAGCTGCCGGAAACACCGTTAAAGTCTATGGGACACTAAAATGAAAAATCAAAAGTGCTAATTTTAAAGGCTTAAAAGGCCCTTCGGGTCTTGTATAGATTTTAAGGGGAACTCTGCGCCAAAACTTAAAAAGAAATGGCGTAGGGGTCCCCCCCAAAATCCATACCAGGCCCTTATCTGAGCACGCAACCTGGCAGGCCGCAGAAAAAGAGGGAGGGATGAGAGCACGCCCCTCCCCTCCTGAACTGTACCAGGCCACATGCCCTCAGCATGGGGAGGGTGCTTTTGGGGTAGCCGGTGGTTATAGGGGTCTGCGGGTGGGGGCTTATCGGAATCTGGAAGCCCCCTTTAACAAGGGGACCCCCAGATCCCAGCCTCCCCCATGTGTGAATTGGTAACGAGGTACAAATGTACCCCTACCATTTCACAAAAAAAGTGTCAAAATGATAAAAAAAAGACAAGAGACAGCTTGGGACAAGTCCTTTATTAAAAAATAAAAATATAAAAATGTCCCACGAAGTAAGTTCACGCCGCCCGACGTAAGTACGTAAGTCGAAGTTGTTCGTAAGTCGCAACACTGCATTTGTAAGTGTAACTTCCAGTCGGAACACTGCGTTCATAAGTGTAACGTCCGCCTGTGCATGGATGTGGGATGTTCCGGGTGCTTGTTATGTTATCTGGGGCTCTTCTGGTCATGCAGTACATGTAGTAGTGCAGTATGGGATGTGTCCGGAGGTATCCAGGACCAGCGTGGAGCACAAGTGACCGGCATTTGAGGCAGTTTGTAAGTAGGAGTCGTTCGTAACTCGGGTGTTCGGGGACTGCCTGTATGACAATATGTCTGCTGTGAGACCACCCTTTCAAATAAAGGGGGCTGACTATTTATTTAAATTATTGGCCCCTTGTGAGTCTGCTGAACAGGGTAATGGCTAAATTCCAGGGATTCACCACAAACCCATAGTTGCTGGATCTCATCCCTATTAATTAAGCCTGAGCCACTATACAAAATTTCTATTTAGTGCATAAATACATCTAACAAAAACTCTTTTTTTAAAGATGCAATTTCACATCAGAAAAACATTCACGTGTGTGCCTAAGGAGGAGGGAGAGGTGTGCCCTGCAGGCACAACCGCAACATATACAACTGTACATGCAGATATTAAATATTAAGCTCTTCTAAAGTGACTGCCACGTCATAAATGGAGTATCAATGTATCTCTTCAGCCCATACAAAAACAGCTGTTCCTGTGTTTGATCCTGTAGTCATTTAAATCATATAAAAAATGGATATTGATCCCCAGGGTACATAGGTACACATTATCCAATTATAAATTCCTTACACCTTTTAATCCTCCTGAAGCCATAAAAAGGTAGATAATCACAGACAGTAAAAAGCCCACTAGTTCAGTCCTGTGCAGGCAGAATAGTACAGGTGGTATATGAGTAATAGCTTCAGATACAAATGGCTGTGGCTTTATCTTATTAATTTGTTCAAAGGTATGAATCTCCAAAGGCAGGCAAAGAGCAAGTGTATCCACATACATGAATACTTTAGACCCCAGTGGGGCTCCATTCCAAAATCAGGTTATGATACAGTCATCAGTTTCTCAATGTAATCCAACATATGGCCAACACAGTGCAATTGAACAGTGTTTGCAGATATATAGTTGCAGAAACTCACTGCCGTCAGTAATTGCTGATGTATAGATAACTGCTGTTGAAGTGTCAGACAATATACAAACAAATCAAAGCCATAGGGCTGTCACATAGCTCCCAACTGTCCCTGATTTTGAGGGACTGTGCCTGATTTGGAACAAAGTCCCTCTGTCCCTCTTTCCTCCTCATTTGTCCCTCGTTTTGGTCTGATCTATATAGTTGTAAATAAAATGCACTATTTATCTTTAAAAAAAGTGTTTCCCAGAGCTAAACCTTTCACCCAATTTCTAAATTGCTGCATTTGTAAATTTCAAAAGCCAATATAAGGGAAAGCTTCTGACGGCTTACCATAGAGATGACCAAGGACTAGAACATCCTAAATCATCTCTATGGTCTAAGAAACCAGAAGTGATGAGGAATTTTGTCATTTCAGGTTTCCCTCAGATATAAACAAGCCTTTACTGGCTTTTCAAAGCATCTTATCAAATCAGTCCCTGGTGTGCACTCTGATGTAAGGGGAGACCCTGATGGGGACTCCCATGTAAGGCAGACTCTCATGTAAAGGGGACTCTCATGGGAGAGGTGCAGACTGAATTTATTTTTGTTTCGACCTTTATTATTGGCTCAAGTTTATTTGGAATATACTGTATTTGTTTGTTTTGCTGAAGTTCTTTCTCTGTTGTTCAAAATCGGGGGTCAGCAACCCATAGATCGCGGCCAGGGGACTGGTAGATCACGATCTGGGCTTCATGACCCCATCAAACAGAGTGCAATGCAGTGTAGCACCTGCCAAGCATGACCCATTCAAGTGAATGAGGTCACTCTGCAAGTGTCCTGCATCCCTGTGCAGTACAGCAAATAAGGAGTTAAAGCATGCAGCATTGTGTTGCTTTCACACCACCTACTTTAACCCCTTCGACCCGCAGAAGCATGTAGTTACGGGGCACTTGCAAAGTGGCCCCATTTACATAAATGGGTTGCGATTGGCAGGCGGTAGCACCCACCAAAAGCAACAGGGGGTTTAACTGTTGCTGCAGCATGTGTACACCTTTTGCTGCTGCCTCAGGAGCTAAAGTGGGTATGGATTGGAGGCTGGTAAACCACGATTAAACCTTAGGGTTTTACCACCCCCAAATTTATGTGTGAATAAGCCCTAAATGTACTGCTGCCGAATGCAAAAAAGAGGTCATTCACAAGTGCAGCAGGCGCAACTGCTGCTCCTCTGAAAAGCGATCTGAGCGTGTTTGACAGGTGCTGAGAAGAAGATATGTTGCCTGCTCAACTCCTGAATTAAACTCATGACTGCTGTGCAATCCATGGGATTGAGACTAAGTAGTATGGCAATTAAAGGTTTAAATCAAGTTTAATGAGGCGACACGGTGCCCGGTCATCTTTGACTTCTTCCATGTTGTTCAGGAAGATCTCCACCTCTTTAAGGTTGCCTACCAATGTTCTAAATCAGCCTTTTTCAACCAGCGTGCCCAGGCACCCTGGGGTGCCTTAAAGCTTCTTCAGGGTGCCTTGGGAAAATGCCTAAAAATTGCCCAAAATTGTATACAAACCAGCATGTGGATGAAGCCTGCCTTTTAGTTACAAAAAGCCACAGGTTTTCATTGTGCACCATTACAACCTTCTAGCTGTCTGCGTCCTAATCACCATTGGCATAATCAGTTGATAAGAAGGATGTCAGACACCTGCATAGCATCCTTGTTTTACCCTCCCCTGACCCTCTCCACCAGTGTTGGGGTCAGTGGCGGCTGGTGGTTTTTTTTGGGGGCGGGAAATGATCCATCCACCGCCAAACCCCCCCACGGTCGGTCAGGTCACGGACGGCACCCTCCCTCCCCCCAGGTGGGCCAGTCAGTAGTCGGGAGCCTGCACTGACCCCATCTCGCGGGCAGCATGGCGGGTGGCGGCGGCTTCTCTCTGGCTACTTCCTCACTTCCTCTGCATCTCCTCCCTCCTCCTCCTGGCAGGCAATCCGATAGGATCTCCTTTCAGGCCAATCAGGTGACAGGTCTCACGACCCGCTTCCTGATTACCCGGGAGGAGAATCAGTGTTATAATAGCTATTGTCACACAACTGGCTGGGCTTTGGGGGCAATGCTCTGTGCCCCAAGCCCACCCTTTTTTGAAGCCTATTAGAGCCTCTAGCTCTACTCATGTGCTTCAAAAAAAAAAAAAAAACCCCATTGGAATCCATGCATCCGGCGCCCTGCATGTAGATCAGGGGGCCGGACGCATGGATAGGGATGGCAGCACCCGTGCGCCCCTAATGGATGACCTGCCACTGGTTGGGGTGACATTAGCTGAGTGATGGAGAAAAACTGAGAGAGAAGAGAAACATTGGAATACTAGTCAGTACTACCGTAGTTTGCAAAAGTGTATTTGCTTTGGAAGAATAAATCACTGCTAACGTTGGGTGTCCTACGTGTGTTGCTGTATTATGTAAAGCTTTTAGAATAGTTTTACATTTTAGAATGGGATGCCTCAGGAATGTTCATAATTTTTAAAGGGTGCCTTGACTGAAAAAAGATTGAGAAACACTGCTCTAAGGCTGGGTTCACACCACTGCGGATTGGATGCGGTTGAGCCGCATCCATTTCGCAATAGCAGGAGATTTTGACCGGCTCTCTATGGAGCCGGTCCACATATCTCCGCTGCATCTCCGCTGCATCTCTGCTGCAAATTTGCACGTTGGTCCAATTCGCAATAGCAGGAGATTTTGACCGACTCTCTATGGAGCCAGTTCAAATATCTCCACTGCGTCTCCGCTGCGAATTTGCACAGGAGCCCTGTGTGTCTTTTGGTCCATTTCAGGTCCGAATTCAGCCAAAATTTCAGGCTGAAATTGAAGCTGAAATGGGGAATGGGGATATACCGGACCCCTGTTGGGAGCCGAATGTAGCGATGGTGTGAACCCAGCCTAAGGGCCGGTCCACACTGCTGCGATGCAGGAACCCTGCGAATCCACTGCGGGTTCCCGTATCGCATGTCTCCCGGCAGCAGTTTTACACTGCCCTATGCGAACTGCTGGTAGTGTCAATTAAAAGTTAATGACACCCTCCCAAATCAGTTTGCATATTGCAGTGTGATCTGCAAATTCAAACAGGAGGATCGCATGGATGTGACCAAAAAAAGGGTCCTGTGCGAGTTTGGTCCGAATGCAATGCAAATACAGATACAAATACAGATAGCATGGCTAAAATCGCATCGCACAGAGATGTCGGACATCGCACCAGTGGGAACCGGCCATAAATCATATCATACCCATTACAAAAAAAAAATGTGCATTTATTTAAATTGTATTTATTCATTTACAAAACTGATTCTTTTTTCAGCCCACAAATATTTGTAAAGCAGATAAAATGTCCATTGTACTGAAAAGCCTGGAAGTCCCTTGCTGTATGCTAAACTAAAAAAGAAAGTTTCAGCTATAGACACGGTTTATTAGGATCGCTGCCGCAGTTCCACTTGTGGCCACTAGGTGGCGGTAGATGAGACGATAATAAGTGGCTGTAGTGACAAGCAGCAGGATATTTAAACCTTATGTACAGATGTAATGTACTGTAAATATAAAGCAATAGAAGAAAAGAAAGCTTGAACCTTTCCGTGCCGAAATCACTTGTCCCCTGCTCTCCTTTTTCCATTCTTCCTCTTTCTTCACCTGCAGACAATCAGCCTTGTATTTACTCTTTGCTGGGAGTGGTAAACACACAGATTAGAGCAAACAGAAAAGTTCAAGCAGATCAGATTACTCCATCACCATCCTTCCTGATCCCCCCTTTTCCCTGCTCTGTTCCCTGGCTGACACCCTAACAAGGAGGATTTCCTGCACTCATTACAAGGTGACAGATCTACTAAGGTGACAGTCCCCTTTAATGGATTCCTGTAACCTTCCCTGGGTGATGATCAGAAGACAGAAATGTAAAATGATCGCTGTGATAGAGGAGACTTGCCTGGACTTCCCACACAAGGCTGTGCTGATGGCAATGCATTACTAATTGTCGGGATCCTCACCTCTTTGGCCAGAGCTCACAGGGGAAGACCCCCCACAGCACTCATTCTTCTTCAAGTTGACTTTTATTTGTTTCCTCCCACATCCAATTCGATGTGATCAGATCCAGCAGCAACCTCATGGACAACCTAAACTCTATATAAGACCCATGTGGTGGGACTGGCATGGTTCACAGTGACTTGGAGGAGCTGCAAACTTCTCATCTCTCTGCTATAGGGGACCCTGAAGCACCCAGCAAGGTAACTGTGCTGATCCATCCTGCTCTGCAGGTGCTTGCTGTCACTTTTTTTCTGATGGCTTTTCTATGATAACTTCTAGCTCTGTATGTGATTATGACTGCTACTGCTGTGTTCTTTAATGTATGATGTGTAGAAAGAGTGCTGGGCTGCCTACACTTTACACTTGGAGCGCAAGCCCTGAAGGATGCTCAGCTTCACTGTCAGATTGAACCATACTGATAGAAGTCTACTTTCTTTCCTCCCAACCTAATCTAGAGCTGTGGATCCCTACCTGACTGCTGCATGAGAAGATGAGGGATGTCATGTACAGCGCAGTGCTGGCCATTCTGCTCCTATTGCTCTCCTCTGGATACTGCAAGGACAGGACTGACTCCAATAACCTCACAGACAAGACTCTGCTCAATTTTATCATGAAACTCATCAAAGACTTTAAGAAGTATAACCTGGAGGAGAATCAAGTGCAATATCCCTCCAAACAAAGTTATTACTCTGATGAGAAGGAGGATGTTGAGTATGGAGCCTATCAGGAGCAGAGAGTAGGTAAGTTTGATAACTTTGATAAGGAAGTGCAATAGTCTGCTATGTGTGATTGGTGCTTTTCTCAGGGCTATGCTCACTGTAAAAGGCAAGCTAGGCAGATGCCTAAGGCAACAGATTCATGGTGCCAGATCATTTATGAGACATTGAAAATAGGGATGGCAGAAAGTCAGAATGGGCATTGCTTAAAGTGCTATTAAACCCAAAAACAAAAATGTAATATAGTGCACCTTACTAATTCTTAGATTTGGTTTCTGCATTTCTTTACATTTTTAAATTTTCTTTCTTTCTGTTTTCACCTGGTGATCCTGCCAATAACACATCTCTTGTATTAGCGTGCCTACACTCTGGATGAAGGAGCACAGAGATACTCTTGCACATCAGTACTGTTAATCTGGGGGAAGTGGAATGTTAGATGCACTAGCAGATTTAGGCTGTGTTTACACATATGCAAATTGGATGAGGTTTCCCCACATCCAATTCGCATGACAGGAGAGTGTGACCAGCTCTCAATGGAGCCAGTTCACACATCTCCACGGCAGCCATAGTCCACATTTGGAAAGGGTCTTGTGCGTCTTTGGTTCTGATTCACGTGCGAATGCAGGCAAAATTCGGACCTGATTCGCACCTGAATCGGTTAACAGGGACCCACCGGACCCCCTGCTGTGAGCCGCGGCTTCAGCATGGGTGAACCCAGCCTTACACTTTTTAAGCAGTTACAGCAACATTTCTTATTTTTTTCATTTTTTAAATAAAGGTTTTACATAATTAAATAAAAGCTGACAAGTGTAAGCACCCCTCTCAGTGGTAAATGGATTGCCTCAACCCTCTAACAGCTACATCTGTAGGACAGATGATCCTGTTGAAAAACAACAGATTAACTGGCAGGCTCACCAGCTGAAAATAAAAGAAAGACTAAAAGAGAAAACGAATGCAGCTACCACATTTAAGAATTGGTAATCTGCAATGTGATAAATGTTTGTTTTTGAGTTTAATAACACTTTAAGGCATCACATTTTTTATATAGTACCAGCAATTTATCAGGAGCTTTACATATTTTGTATGGTCACATCAGTCCCTGCCTCAAGGAGCTTATAATCTACAGTCCCTACCACACATGCATACATATACATACTAGCTCCAATTAACCTACTAGCATGTTTTTGGAGTTTGGGGGGAAACCAATGCAAGGTCATGGAGAACATGTATACTCCATGCAGGTAAACTCGTGAATGGGATTCAAACTGATGACCCTAGTTCTACAGAAGTGCTTACCACTAAGCCACTGTGCTACATAAGGTAGTTTTTTGCTGAGAAATGTGGTGCTGGAAAGCAAACTAGGCAGCTACCAAAGTCACCATGCATTCATGCTGCAAGTTCATTTAAAGTGCACCTCCACATTTATGACATATTTGGTGCTGGAAAGCAGGATATATATATATAAAGCCTGACCAGGGAGCTGTGTGAAGCATTATATAGGTCATATATACTGTACCTCCACCTTTATGAGAAATTTGGTGCTGGATAGCAGGATAAAATTCATGGAGTAAGGTCTTCTAAAGTAAATTCAAGAACAAAAATTTATAGTATTGC
The DNA here is from genome assembly GCF_042186555.1 of Aquarana catesbeiana. Classification (NCBI taxonomy): domain Eukaryota; kingdom Metazoa; phylum Chordata; class Amphibia; order Anura; family Ranidae; genus Aquarana; species Aquarana catesbeiana. Next base: position 111,870,478 of record NC_133327.1, read on the forward strand.
AGCTTACCAGCCCTAGATGGGATGGCTGCATTAATTTTCTTTCTTTTTTTGTTTTTTGGTTTTTTTTTTTACATTTTTTTCCCCTTTATTTTAATCTGGTGATCCTGCCATTAACACTCTTCTTGTTCTAGGAGGACAACTCACCGAGCAGTGTTGTCACCCTACAACAAGCAGTGCATAACACCTCCCTCTCCCCCCCCATAATACAGAGAGATGTTTTGTAGTTCATGGAGATAGCAGGGAACAACAATAACTGATAACAATCCAGAAGCACAGAGTACAGTTATCCGCTCACAAGTCTTCTGGATTGATGAACAACTGTTTTCCTTTTCACCTATCGTACAGATATAATAAAACACTTTTAATGGTATACTTAACAGAGCATGGGGCAAATAAAGGAAATTTATTGTTAGAGTTTACTTACACATTGATTAGCACCTCCACTTTTCTGACACATTTGGTGCCAGAAAGCAGCAGAAGGCATTGGAGTCATGGAGAAATTTAACCCACCACCAAAAAATGTAAAGTTAGCAGCTACAAATACTAATTACAATCTAATCCTAATATTAGAACACTTACTTGTCCAGGGGTCCTGCAATGCCAGCACCCTAGCTTAGCTAGTACCACCAAACTTTTTGGACAGATCTGATACTGGAAGGCAGGGTATCAAAATTCAACATTTTGCAAGTGATATTGGTGACCTTGCTTTTCATGTTATGCTTATATAGGTTTTTGATATATCCTTTGGGTAATACTGGAAATGTCCTTATTCTGGCTTTACAAGCAGGCTTTGTTTTATTTACCATGCAATCCAATAGTGTAGGATGATTGGCTGGTGGCTTGCCAACAACTTTGTGTATATTATTGCAAACTAGTTTAGGCAAAACATATTAATGGTGTAGTAAATAATAGCTGATTGATGTTCATTTTCTTGACTTTCCAGTTTTCAGTTCAGTTTGCCTGGGCACATACATTGAGTAGTTGTTCACAGTTTTAGACAGCAAAGTTAGATTACTTAAAATAAAATGTAAATCCTAAGAGAAAAAGGCTAGGCTCACTGCAGAGGCAAACCAGGCAGATGCCCAAGTCAATAGATTCATGCAAAGTCATTTAAAGTGTGCCTCCACATTTATGACAGATTTGGCTCCGGAAAGCAGGATAGCAAAACGCCAAACCAGGGAGCTGCCTAAGGCATCACATCCATGGGGTAAGGTTATTTAATCAGTACCACCAACTTATGACCAATTTGGAACTGGAAAGCAGGGTATCAAAATAATACATTTTAGAAATGATTTTAATGACCTTGCTTTTATGTTAAGCTTCTTCAATCTTTTGATATATCTTTTGGGTAATGCTGGATTTTGTTCTGTGTATTGTATGATTTTTTTTTTTTTTTTTTTTTTTATGGCAGTAGTACATTTTTATACAGCACAGCATTATATTGTTTCCACTGTTCTCACAGCGCAACAGGCAAGATGTGAACATTCCTGATTGGGAACAGAGTAATGTCTGGACTGTTTACAAACATGTTACAAAATAGTCATTTGTCAAGTTCTTTTTTGACTGTCCTGAATATCAAGTTACCATCCTGAGTTCAGTTTATTGTTTTTCCTAAAAGATCACATTTCTACATTTTTTTTTTTTTTTTTTTGGGTTACAACAAATTTACTGTATGATTGATGGCTTGTTAAGGCTATGTTGAGCATATAAGGGCATATGAGACGTTTGTTTAAAGTATAATAGTTACAAGGTAGAAGTTTGTTTTGACTTTTGAATTTGTTGATCTTTGTTTTGTTTTTTCTTATTTTGGCTTCACCAGTAGCCTTTGTTTTACCATGAAATCCAGTAGTGTAGGAATGGTTGACTGGTGGCTTGCCAACAACTTTATTTAGGGCATGCTAGTTTAGGCTACTGCTGCGACTTGAAAGTTGTGCAATTTTGCCGCGATTTTAGGAAATGCCTGTGTAAACTTGAGGTCTATGGACCTCAAGTCGCATCAAAGTCGAAGCAAAGTAGTACAGGGACTATTTTGAAGTCGGTGCGACTCAAAGTCGCACAGATATGAATGGTTATCATTGGGAATCATGGGGTACGACTTACCTGCTGATTAACTTCATTTTATTGACTTTACACTGTTAAATTTTCTATGCATCCTCCCCATTACCACGACCTTTACACAATGTTGCCCGGTCACCCACATGGACTAGTTGTTCACTATTTTAAGCAGCAAAGTAAGATTACTTTTACACTGTAACATTAAAGTAAAATGTATATCTTAAGACAATAAGCAAATGAAAAAAAAAATGTCAGGTAGAGTTTGTAGTAGTGACCAAAGTACTTTGAATAGCCTTCTTATAGCTAAGAAAACACATTTACTGCTACAGGGTAGCCGTGCTGCCCAGGGTCACGTGTGTGTGTGTGTGTGTATATATATATATATATATATATATATATACACATGATCCTGCACTTCTGGTTATCGGTGAAGGCGTGCCACCAGTGGCTCACCCCTCGCTGTGATTTTACACAGCAGTTCGCCGGCACCCGCTGATCGTTCGGTACACTGACAGAATGGCAGTCAGTCTATGTAAACAAGGCAGATTGCCAATCTGTCAGTACAGAAGGCATGGATCCTGTGTTCCTGTAAAGCAAGAACACTGATCCACGCCTTCCACTAGTAAAAGCACCTCCCCCACTACACTGAATCACCAGCTAGGCACACATTTAACCCTTTGATCGCCCCTGATGTTAACCCCTTCCCTGCCAGTATTATTAGTAGTGACAATGCATATTTTTAGCACTGATCACTGTAATAATGTCACTAGTCCCCAAAAAAGTGTCAAAAGTATCAGGTGTCTGATTTGTCCGCCACAATATTGCAGTCCCACTATAAATTGCTGATCGCCGCAATTATTAGTAAGAAAAAAAATACAAATTCCATAAATGTATCCCATAGTTTGTAGACGTAATAACTTTTGCGCAAACTAATCAATATACACTTATTGGGATTTATTTTTACCAAAAATGAGTAGCAGAATACATATTGGCCTAAATTGATGAAGAAATTAGTTTTTTTTACATTTTTTTTATTATATGTGTTTTAAAGCAGAAAGTAAAAAATATTGTCTTTGTTTTTCAAAATTGTCAGTCGTTTTTTGTTTATAGCGCAAAAATAAAAACCGCAGAGGTGATCAAATACCACCAAAAGAAAGCTCTATTTGTGGGGAAAAAAGGACATACATTTTATTTGGGTACAGTGTCACACAATGTGCAATTGTTAGTTAAGGTAACACAGTGCCATATCACAAAAAATGGCCTGGTCAGGAAGGGAGGTAAATCTTCTGGAAGCAAAGTGGTTAATGAAAGGTGTTACAACAGTTCTATCAATGTGTAGCTCAATGGCTGAGCAATTGCTCGGTGCTGCATTGCCACTTTCAAGAGATGTCCTGGGTATCTAATGCAGCTGCTGATAACCAAGGAACACTTGGATAGGAAACAAACAGCTCTATAGCAAGCTACAAAACATCAAAGAAAATGTTTAGAGAGATTTGAAGGTGCTGATAATGTTTCCTACAATGTTGCTGCTAGTATGGCTTTGCCCTTTTATTCGTTTTTATGGCTTGGGTGGCTATAGTGGACATTCACAGTGGATCACACTCTAGTGCAGCATTTCTCAGTCAGGGCTTTAGGAACCGTCAGCTTCTTCAAGAGGTTGTTAGGGATTCCTTGAGCAGAGAACAGTGGTGGATCTATCTCCCCTCTGATGGTGACTATCTGGGATCAGTGAAGCTTCTCTCTTCTAATCTCACAGGTAAGCAACCACTGATGCCAATGATCTTTTTAGCTGGCTGAAAGGGGCCCCTTTCCTGCAGATCTTCCCCTACCAATTATTAAAGGGAAGAGGGAGAGGTACAATCCCAATGAATGACAATTTAAAGTGGCATTTTCCCTTCTGATCATCAGTGTTAGGTAGGGATGAGCCGAACATCCCCCTGTTCGGTTCGCACCAGAACTTGCGAACAGGCAAAAAATTTGTTCGAACATGTGAACACCGTTAAAGTCTATGGGACATGAACATGAATAATCAAAAGTGCTAATTTTAAAGGCTTATATGCAAGTTATTGTCATAAAAAGTGTTTGGGGACCTGGGTCCTGCCTCAGGGGACATGGATCAATGCAAAAACTTAAAGTGAAACAATAAAAGTGTAATATCCCTTTAAATTTCGTACCTAGGGGATGTCTATAGTATGCCTGTAAAGGGGCGCATGTTTCCCGTGTTTAGAACAGTCTGACAGCAAAATGACATTTCAAGGGAAAAAAGTCATTTTTTTTCCATCATGGATGTGGAGCGGCCCGAAAAGAAGATGAAGACAAGAAGATGAAGACAAGAAGATGAAGAGAGAAGCGTCACACAGCGGGAGCCTCCCTCCATGCCATCATGGATGCGGAGCGGCCTGAGAAGAAGAAGGGAAGAAGACGCCGACACCGCGGAGGAAGATGCCGGACGAGAACACCGGAGGAAGAACCAGAAGAACTAGAAGAAGATGGAGGAAGAAACCGAAGGAAGATAGAAGAAAGAAGAAGCATTTAAATAAAGGAATTGTCAAAAACTGTCTCTTGTCATTTTTAACATTTTTGACACTTTTTTAGTGAAATGGTAGGGGTACCCTTACCATTTCACACAGGGGGGAGGGCCGGGATCTGGGGGTCCCCTTGTTAAAGGGGGCTTCCAGATTCCGATAAGCTCCCCGCCCGCAGACCCCCACAACCACCGGCCATGGTTGTGGGGATGAGGCCCTTGTCCTCATCAACATGGGGACAAGGTGTTTTGGGGGGCTACCCCAAAGCACCCTCCCAATGTTGAGGGCATGTGGCCTGGTACGGTTCAGGAGGGGGGTTGCTCTCTCGTCCCCCCCTCTTTTCCTGCGGCCTGCCAGGTTGTGTGCTTGGATAAGGGTCTGGTATGGATTTTTGGGGGGACCCCCGCAGTTTTTTTTTTCACATTTTGGCGCGGGGTTCCCCTTAAAATCCATACCAGACCTGAAGAGTCTGGTATAGATTTTGAGGGGGACCCCACGCCATTTTTTTTTAAACATTTTGGCCGGAGTTCCCCTTAATATCCATACCAGACCTGAAGGGCCTGGTATGGAATTTAGGGGGACCCCCCACGTCATTTTTTTTTTTTTTAATTTTGGTTCGGAGTTCCCCTGTGGGGAATTCCCATGCCGTTTTTATCAATGAACTTTTATGTGTATTGTCGGACCGGCAATTCATTAATTGCCGCGAGTAGTTTAAATGACTTTTTTCCTTTGAAATGTCATTTTGCCCTCCTGTACCTTTTGTATTGAACTGTACTGTAATTGTGTTGTCCCCCTTATACATTGTAAAGCGCTGCGTAAACTGTTGGCGCTATATAAATCTCGTATAATAATAATAATAATAATAATAATAAACATGCACCACTTTACAGGCATACTATAGACACCCCCCAGGTACGAAATTTAAAGGGATATTACACTTTTATTGTTTCACTTTAAGCATTATTAAAATCACTGCTCCTGAAAAAACGGCTGTTTTTAAAACTTTTTTTGCATTGATCCATGTCCCCTGGGGCAGGACCCAGGTCCCCAAACACTTTTTATGACAATACCATGAATATAAGCCTTTAAAATTAGCACTTTTGATTTCTCCGATAGACTTTTAAAGGGTGTTCCGCGGCATTCGAATTTGCCGCGAACACCCCAAATTGTTCACTGTTCGGAGAACTTGCGAACAGTCGATGTTCGAGTCGAACATGAGTTCGACTCGAACTCGAAGCTCATCCCTAGTGTTGGGTTGGTTTCACACTATCTTCGAATGCGGCTCACAGCAGGGGTCAGGTGCATCCCTGTTCACCATTTCAGGTGAACCCCTCCTTACATCAGGGTCCCCAGAGAGCCCCCCCTTACATCAGAATCCCCAGATAGCTCCTCCTTATATCAGGGTCCCCAGAGAGCCCCCCTTTACATCAGGGTCCCCAGAGCCCCCCTCATTACATCAGGGTCGCCAGAGAGCCTCCCATTACATCAGGGTCGCCAGAGAGCCCCCCTTGCATTAGGATCCCTAGAGAGCCCCTTCCTTACATCAGGTTCCCCAGAGAGCTCCCCCCTTATGTCAGGGTCCCCAGAGACCCCCCCTTACGTCAGGGTCCCCAGAGACCCCCCTTACATCAGGGTCCCCACAGCCCCTCCTTACATCAGGGTCCCCAGAGACCCCCTCCTTACATCAGGGTCCCCTATGACCCCCCCTCCTTACATCAGTGTCCCCAGACAGCCTCGCACGATTTCAAGCCCGCATTTCAGTGCGAGTTCGGGGGTGATTTGAAAGATATCTGTGTGGGTTCATGTACAGATGCCTATTGAAATCACCCCTGAAGTCACCAAAAGTAGTGCCGTTGCCGGCAATAAGCTGCGACTTCACATGTCAAATCGTGCAGATGTAAATGGGGGCTAAAACCTAGAAGCTGATTGGTTACTATGCCCAGCTGAACCAGATTGTGTGTGCAACAGTTTTAGTAAATCTCCCCCATAGCGTTCACAGAGTAGTGCACATGACCGCAACTAACATGCACCGCTCAGGAGCTCACAGAGGATGCTATAAGTACAAGGATGTAGAAAAACACATTAAGAAACATTTCATGAAAATAGATTACAGAGACATTAAGTAGTAGATGAATATGGATTATTTTTGTAGCATAAGGATATTGTTTAACCACTTCAGCCCTGGAAGATTTGGCTGCTCAATGACCAGAGCACTTTTTGGGATACAGCACTGCGTCGTTTTAACTGACAATTGCACGGTCGTGCTACGCTGTACCCAAACAAATCCTTTTTTTCCCACAAATAGAGCTTTCTTTTGGTGGTATTTAATCATTTATGCGGTTTTTATTTTTTGCACTATAAACAAAAAAAGAGCGACAATTTTGAAAAAAACACAATATTTTGTACTTTTTGCTATAATAAATATCCCCAATTTTTTTAAAAAATTGCAAATTTTTTTCTCAGTTTAGGCCGATATGTTTTCTTCTACATATTTTTGGTAATAAAAATCGTAATAAGCGTATATTGATAAGTTATAGCATCTACAAAATAGGGGATGGATTTATGGCATTTTTATTATTATTTTTCTTTACTAGTAATGGCGGCGATCTGCGATTTTTATTGTGACTGCGACATTATGGCGGACACATCAGACACTTTTGACACATTTTTGGGACGATTGACAATTATACAGCGATCAGCGCTATAAAAATGCACTGATTACTGTGTAAATGTCACTGGCAGGGAAGGGGTTAACACTAGGGGGTGATCAAGGGGTTAACTGTGTTCCCTGACTGTGTGTTCTAACTGGAGGGGGAGGGGACTGACTATAGGTGGTGACAGATTGTGGTTCCTAGCTATTAGGAACTCACAATCTGCATCTCCTCTCAGAACAAAACAGGGACTTGTGTGTTTACACATACACGTCCCTGTTCTGTCTCTCGTGCCCGTGATTACTCGTGGCCGGCGGTCATCGCAACCGCCAGTCACGAGCATTGGCACCCCCGCAGTGCAGCGGGCCTGCTATCCCGCTTAAAGGAGCTGACGTACAGCTTCGGCGGCTTGCGGGATCGTGCCAACATGCAGCAGTATAATGACGGCGGCTGGTCGGCAAGTGGTTAATGATACTTTAAGGACCAATACCCATAAATAAATAATATGGCAATCTTAGAATTAATAGAAAAAACTAATTTTTTGACCTTGCCTACATAGCTGTGGGAATATATCTCAATATAAATTGAATTTTGTCTTCCAAGAAGTAGTTACAGTATACTACAACTTTAGCCATTGCTGTATGTTGGTTTTAATATTTAAAGCAAGCTTTATGCTAGACAGACACACATAGGGGGTTGATTTTCTGTTTACTATGCAAGTGAATTTTCCTTAAGCTTAAATTAATACATGTGGTGAAAATCCACTTTGCAAAAACAACTGAATCATGTGCAAGGAAAAAAAAGAGATGTATTTTTGCTCACACATCATTGGAAGATGGAAGTCAGCAGACCTTCAACCCTAAAGGAAAATGCTTTTGTAAAGTGAATAGCCCATTTGCCTTTAGTAAATCAACCTCACAGTTTCCTAACAAATTCAAACAGGTTTTAATGGCAACGATTTCTATTCAGATCAGAGCTCCACTACAATAAAAAATGAATATTTGTATATTTATATCCATGTGACATTGAAGCTTTTTTAGAGTATTGCTAAAATATGGCCTTGTGTATGACCAGCCTAAGAGCTAAGGGCAGTGATTATGGGTAAAGAATGATTATCTATTCCTTAGCAACCAATCGGCTTTCATTTTATTAATCTCAAATTAGTGACACACCAATTCTGAATAACCCAAATGACTGTTACGTATAGGCCAATATATATTTGTAGATTTATTAGAACACCTGACTATATTTAGTGTTTTCCAAGATCTTCATTCTATGGTAAAAATAGCCACGTTTTACACTAATTCTCTGCTGTTTTATGTAGTGGGTACATTGGAGTGTCTTTTACTCCTGGACAAATAAATCGAAAATTAGACTTCCAGATTTAAATGCTTTGTTACACCTGCTGAATATGTACTACTTGCTGCTTGATCTGCCATATCATATACTGTAATATAGGCTATAATACATCTAGGTTATAGGATTGGTAAAAGTAGACAGATCATACTTGTTGGCATTACCTGGGTGTTGTGTAAGCTGGTGCTGGAGGCTGAGTGTTTCTGGATACTGTTTTTCTCACATGCTCCAGCTTGTGTAAGTCTGTCTACCTCTATTCTTCAGCCAAGTATGTAAGCCAGGGTATGGAACTACTCAAGAGGTTGGAATGATCCTTTTAACTATCTCAGCAAAATGATATAACCTTCACTGGGTATACACCATCCAGGACTCTCAATATTAGCACTGATGTATGTATAAGTGCTCTTTTTTGCTTCATTTAAACTTGAAATAGTAGAGATAAGTTCAGCATATCTCTTGTTAATATCCACACTGAAAAAAAGAAAGCACTAAGGTCTTTCTAGGATAGCACTAAAAGGATATAAATTGAACACATACTAGAGATTTATTACACATCCCAGCTTTATTATTCACATCATATAAAAATTTTAAAGAATTACTTATTTCATACAGTACTCTTTTTAACATGCTACAAAGACCACTGTTTGCATTATATTTAGTGGACCATTTCATGGTTAAAAAGATTGTGCAATGTAGTTTCTTGCTAGTCTGGGTTGATGGCACTCTAGGGCAGCATTTCTCAACCTTTTTACAGTTGTAGCACCCTTTAAAAATATGCAAAATATCTAGGTACCCCAGTCTAAAATGTAAAAAATGTAAATGTTACTTATCAATGGAAAATCTGAGCCTGGGACAATGCACACAACCGCCTTAATGAAAATAAATTCATATTGGAAGCCTTTTCACATCAGAGGTCCCCCATGACATCAGAGGTCCCCTATCACATCAGAAACCCCCCTTCACATCAGAGGCCTCCCATCATGTCAGAGTCCCCCTTAACGCCAGAGTCAGCCCTTCACTTCAGGGGCCCCCATCACATTAGAGCTCCCCATATATCAGAGGTCCTCTGTACATTAGAGCCATTCTGATCCTGGGCAAACTGGGTCCCATGCTTGTGGCACCCCAGGGCAACCAAGACGACACCTTGTTTGAGAAACACTGCTCAAGGGCTCTAGCCCAGTGTCATCCAGTTTGTCTTTTGTCTTTTTTGGAAGTCATAGCATGTTTCTTGTTATTATAGCATGCAATAAACAATACAAGGATTAGAGTACCACATGCAAAGTGCAGTACCCATAGTCACTAGTGTGACTCCAGCTTCTAATTGGTAGCTATATGATTACTACAAATGACGCTTTAAACCTTACATCGTTTATTATTATTTATTATACAGGTTTTATATAGCACCAACAGTTTGCACAGCGCTTTACAACATGAGGGCAGACATTACAGTTACATTACAATTTGATACAAGAGGAATCAGAGGGCCCTGCTCGTTAGAGCTTACAATCTAGCTTACTGAATAAGCACACACAGGTAACATATTTAGTGTTATATGTCCATTCAAGGTCAGTAATCTATAAAATATGAACAGTAACAAGGAGCTATGAACCTAACGTCACCAGCTATATATATTTAAGGACACAGCCAAATGTATTCATGCACAAGTGTATCATCAGCACATAACTGTTGTGCAAAGTTATGCTCATACTTCTCAGAATGGAGTGGTGTGCATTAGTAGACATACCTTCATGTACAACAAAATCAAGAAGAAACCTCCACACTTCTACTGAAGGGAGCAGTATGTGGTGTAGAATGGGGTCAATGCAGCTTTAGGATTTTGATGTATTTACACTCCCCATGATAGCTGAAGCCAACATAGGGATACTTACATTGGGAAAATGTATTGTGTGACCATGCAAAATGCTAACATTTGAAAATTGAAAGAAGTGTCTAAAGTATATGTAGACCCCTTTTACACTGAGGCAGTTTTCAGGCGTTTTAGCGCTAAAAATAGTGCCTGTAAAGCACCTGATAACTGCCTCCCATGCCGAGTGCTCTCACACTGGGGTGGTGCGTTGCAGGAAATAAAGTCTTGCAAGCAGCATCTTTGGAGCGGTGTAGCAGCGCTGTATACAGCGCAGCTACACTGCCTCTGCCCATTGGAATGAAAAGCACTTCGGAAGCACCATAACACGGGCGCTATTAACCCCTTCTTCGGCCGATACCCGAGGTTAAAAGTGCCCTGCTAGCGGCTGAAGAACATTGCTTAAATATCGGTAAAGCCCCGCTAAAACTAGTGGTGCTTTACCACTAACAGACCCGCCACCCCAGTGTGAAAGCAGCCTAAAGGCAAAACCTTGTTTTTTTCTTTTTTTGGATAGAGGGAAAAGGGTTTTGAACACCTGTCCGGTTTTTATTACTGTCTGTGTCCCTCTTAAATTGGTTGTACACCCTGTACAACCACTTTCACCTGCAGGTAAGCCTATATTAAGGCTTACCTGTAGGTGCTGGAAATATCTCATAAATCTCCACGGTTTAGGAGATATTTACAATAAAGCCATGTGCCAATGTCTGCAACGCATGCGCACTTTAGAAAGGGCAGATCGTGCTGTTTCTAAAGGGGTCATGCTATGACAGGCAGCTCCCGTGCGCATCCCGTTCGAGGCCCCGGAAGGAAGAGGGGTGAAGATGGACGCTCGCTGCTAGAGGGGACAGCAGTGACATTGCAGGCTTCAGTTTCAGGTAAGTGACACATAATGGGCTACTATGCGATGCATAGTAGCCCATTATGCTTTACCTTTGCAGGGAAATAAAGAGGAAGAAAAACCCATCAGGGTTTACTTCCTCTTTAAGGAGATTCACCCTCTCCACTTGTCCTGTTTATCGTTATCTCTGAAAGTGATAGAAAATCTCAAATTTCAGGTTGTCATCAAAACAAGAATTGAGGGGAAATCTTCCAATGGTGATAGTAGTTCTGGTGGCCCTGGTGACTACCATAAATCCCTTCACATTGGAGGGGTTTACTCTCATGAATGAAAAAAATGTCATTATTCCTGCTTTGATGCACTTTTTTTTGTACTTTATAAAGAAGAATTGTGAAAAAAACTGTTTTCCTTACTTTCTGCTATGAAACACTATTTTGCAAGATTTTGCCTTAATGAAGAAACATATCAGTATTAAGGTGATTAATGTGTGTGCAACCTTTACAAATTTAAATCCTTTGAAACATCCCACAATAATTGCTGATATGTGGCATTGGTTGGTGGCACTTTAAACCTGGCCAAAAAATCCCACAACATTGTTGGTTGGTGGCCCTTTCACCACCACCTGCCTGGAGGATTTAATGAGTGGATTAATTAATTAAATCCTCCTCCTTACCCTTTCTCCGCTGTGCAAAGAAAGGGAGGATATTCCGATTTAACAATAGTACTGTTTACATTTGTGACTGTTGTGACAAGCCCATCATATATACTTGGCACAGAGCTGCTCCAATCTGCTCTGTGCCTTTAGCCTATGGTCTATACTGTCCAATGACAGGAGGAGCAGAGGCATTGTGAATGCACACAAATGTGAACAAATTTAGACAGCCTGTCAGAATAATGCTCCTCCAAGCGTCTGTTTTCCTACAATGGCCAGGAGGGGGGTGGTTAAAAAAAAAGTGCAAGTTAGTTTAAAGTGTACCAATCACAAAACAAAAACAAAAACAGAAGGGATCTAGAATTGTCATCAGTTGCACACGGAATGGTAAGCTTCACCCCCATGTGGGACCTGTCAATTCACAACTCATGACAGCTCCAAACATGACATTATGGAGAGGTAGGTGACATGCTGTATGCTTCCCATACCTGGAAGTACCAGGATTTTTAAAGATCTTTGGTGTAATAAGAATGATGGGGGAGGTGCCAGCAGACACTATATAGGACCAGCCATGCACACACAATCCAGCCACTAAACCAGGGGTCCCCAACCCCTGAGCTGCGGACCGGTGCCGAACCGTGGCCTGTTGATGACTGGGCCCCACAGCAGGAGATGAGCAGCGACCGCAGTGCACACAGACCATGGTTGCCGCTGACCTCCTGCTGTGCAGTTATACCTGTGTGTTCTCTCCCTGCTCCTCTGCCCACCTGCCTGACGATGTCATCCAATCAGCAGGGCAGGGGGTGGGAGGAGCTGCAGATCGGAATGAAGAGCTCCTCTCGTCCCCGCCCTGCTGATAGGATAACATTGTTGGGCTGGCGGGGGAGCCAAGAGAGGAAGCACAGACTGATGACGGCCTAAAGGGGTACTGTAATCATTACAGTGCCCCATTTACAGTGCAGTCCCTTTTATATCACAGTGCCCCCTTTACAGTGCAGTCCCCTTTACATCACAGCCCCCCTTTACATTACAGTGCCCCCCTTTACAGTGCAGTTCCCTTTACATTACAGGGCCCCTTTTACAGAGCTGTCCCTGTTACATTAATGCAAAATAGACTGTACTGTAAAGGGGATTGCACTGTAAAGGGGCACTGCAGTGTAAAGGAGGCTGTGATGTGAAGGGGAACTGAGGACACTGATAAAAAGGGGGGACTGTGCTGTAAAGGGGGACAGAGGACAGACACTGTGAATATCTGGCGCTGGCCGTTGCTCTTGAAAAAAAAAAATCCCAGAGCGCACCGCTGCACCCAGTAAGAGACTCAGGGCTAAGGACTCCAGATTCTGGGCTGTAGCCCCAGAAGCCACCCCCTAGCGACACCACTGCCAGGAAGAACTCAGCCTTGTTTTCCGCAGGTAGACTGTCTTGTCATTTAGCATGATGATGGGAGAAGAAGGCACAGACGGTACTTTTTCAGGTTGATGCCAAATATTTTCTTATCAGGAGATATTTTTCTATTTTTTTTATATCAGCCTTTATTTTAAAACTGCATCCTCCTTTTTTAACTAGACCAGAGTTCAGAATTTTCCATTAACTAAGTGCACCTGTCTTAAACAGCATTATCTCACATTTACAAAATGTTCACAGAAGAAAAATGTGAAAAACTTCACATGATATAACATCCTGCTATAACCAGTTCTCATAAATGTCGTACTAACAGTCCTGTGCTTTTCTGAAAAACACTGAGAAATTAAGGATGTTTAAAAAAAAGTACTTGTATGGAGGTGGTGTTCAGCTCATCTGGAACTATTGGCAAACCAGGGTAGCACATACCAGGAAACCTTTAAAGTGGTAAATACAGAGTAAGCGAAACCTTTAAAGTGGGAAATACAGAGTAAGCCATGAAGTGGTTTCCTTTGTTTCTGGGAATTCTAGCTGCCTGTCCATCATGCCTATCCTCTAGTTTCAATGCTTCAAGCCACTGGCCGAAAAGAAGTGGGCTAATTACAAAGAGTGCATTGGAGGATGCAGCAGCTGAGCAGGGAGCTCAGTAATGCTGCGCCTGTTAGCATGGGGGAACTACATGCTAGGATCTTTATAATTACGCAGGTGTTTGTATGTGGTGCGACTTAATGTGTGAGTTAGCGCCCCTCATAGCTGGCGGCCAAACTGTTACACTGGGTTGCACACCAGAAGGATAATGTCCTTTACACTTGACAATGACACTTGTCCAGGCACTAACTACAAAGCTGTTTTGAGGAAATGGCGTGACACACTGATTTTTCTCCACCAGTTCTTCACATGCTACACTTTTTCTCTTTAGTCAGAAGGCATGGAAGAAAGTTGCTGTATACTTTGCAAGGCCTTGCATACTCCTGGTCCAGGCCCAGTTCATAGGAAAATTCTACTATGCAGCGGGCCCTGACTTTTGGTCCCTGCCACTAGAAGGGAGCACCGTACATCCACCAATCCACCCCCCAACAGGACCTCCATCACTGGCCTCCACTCCCAAACTGGTTGCTTCTCCTTTTTCCATTACTTTCTCTCTATTACTCTGCAAATTAACATATAAACACACACGCTTTATTACCTGTTCCCATACACTGTAGAATTTCACTCTCTTGCCTTGTTTAATAATTCAGACTAGAGGATTCCCTTAACCAGCAATCCCATTTACTAAGTAAATGGTATAGCAATACAACATTTCTTCACACAGTACCATTCCAACAAACACATGGAAACACAACAGGTTACATTAATGAACAGAGGTCTTTTTTAACTTTTGCTAGAGCTTTAGGGCAATACAGTGGTGTCTTATACCTTTCCAACTTGCGAAAAATTCTCATAAAATGGTGTCTTACTCATTAATAAGCCTGCTTCAGGGTATTGTCAAGGGGTGACCCTACTTAGGTGCAGAGTCACATCTCTCTTTCTGTGGTCCTTCTTCGTCCAATGACCACTCTCCAACCCCTATGGCCCAGTCCCTACAGTTAAAATACCCCCACAACAGGAAGCACTACATGCCAAAAGGCAGACACCACAGCAAATTAACTCTTACAATACCAAACAGCACACCACAAATACAATGCACAAAGAATACACTTGGGACCTTGGGAGCCTCAGCACTGCCCCTTCAATGAGTGCTGCCTAAGGCTGCCTGCTAAACTTGACTTATAGCAAGAATCATCCCCTGATAATTAGGTGTCCTGAGTTCATTCTGACCAACTTGCTGCATGCCTGGTCTGGATTAGGTCTTCAGAAAGTATTTAAACAAGCATTTTTTAGAAGAGGGTCAGGAATGGCAGCCTCCGTGTTTGCTTTCCTTTAAACTTGTGCTTAGCAACATAGGCACAGACTTACATCAATCAATCAGAATTCCTGTTTAACTCTACCAATGTTTGCTGTACACTTTGCATTACTTTTACAAATTCCAACCGCCTGTAAAATATCTATCAGATGCAGGTGAACTAGAAAAAACACCAGAGGTCAAACATGACATATCCCATTTTGGACCCATTTTCGGTACCCCTGCAACCCTCCTCCTAGCCAGACTTGTAGCCAAAAGTTTTTACTATATGTTACATTATTATACCGTAGTGCTTATCTTTGTGAATATTGCATAAGTATTTTTCTGTTATTTTAATGGCCAATTTAACTAAAATAAGACTGACTGAAAGTTGATTGGATAGCCAAGGTCTTAGAGATTACAGGATGTACAGTATGTGTAGAACAGCAAATGTGACAGTCACCACACATTCACTGCAAACATATTTTCCTGTTCCATGTGTTTTAATTGATAGTATTTGATTCACCTGCAGTGCATGTTTGGTGAATGACACTTTCATTGTTTTATACATTTGGCACTTTACGTATAACATGATATTGTAGGCAAAAAAAAAAATCTGAATCTGACAAGTTTCAGTTCTGCATGCACAGATAGTTCACCTAAGCTAGAATAAGCTAAACAAAGCAGCAGATTTAAGTCCTTGAGGACCAATACATACTAGTGTGTTGTGGTAACGCGCATTGGTTCAGTTCAGTATCATTCACCACCATAATGCACCTGTGTGCAACATACTGTCCATGCATTGCGGCATGCTGAGCTAGATAAAACGCTACAGGTCCAATTTTTGGTTAATTTTGGTCATTCGGCAACCCATTTAAATAAATGGGCTGTCGTAACGCAATTGACGTTAACTAGTTACACAATGGACTGCTCTCGTGTAAATGGGCTGTTAAAGCTGGCTTTGCTTGACTACCTGTGTATAGTACCTAATAAAAGCTGGCCATACAATGATTGAAATGAAGCTAGTTCAATAGAGACGGATGAATTTCGATCAGTGTGTGGCTGTGGCTGCCTGACAGAAGTAGATCATTCAACTGACTTCTGTCGAAGGAAGATGCTGGAAAGCTTTTGTTGGTCACTAATTGGCTGCAGCCGCTGATCAGTGTATTTTGATAGTGGTGGGTCCTGCTGTCAGAGTACAATTTTCTGGTGGGAGGATTCCACCATCCACCTAATTTTTGTGGATGGCGAAGTCTGTTTTTTTTCTTTTTTGTTCAGCTGGCTGGTTGAACAAAAAAAAACTAACTGGCAATAGACAAAGAATTGCAGGAATGTCTATAGTGGCATGGCTTCCACTTTCTCCACAAAAATACCAACAATAGTTGTCTCCAAGAAAATGTTATCCATAAAGTGAATTAATCACTTGCAGCCATAAAAGACCATTTGTGGTGGAAATAGCCATGTTCATGTCTTTTTGTTAGTAAAGGATCACACAAGGAAGATTTGGAGTGCACATATGTAATTGATCCAAACACGCCACCTCTTCACACTGCAGAATGTTTGTTCCATCCCATGCATCTTCTTTTCTCTTGATTATCAAACCTGTGAGCAGAGAGCAGGGGGTGGGGCCAAGCTGGGCTGTGTGTCTGAATAGACTAAAACAACAGAGCTCGGGATCAAGCAGCTTCTTATTGGGCACTTGGAGGGGGGGGGGTCCTTAAGCACTGGCTTGAGACCCAAGAAGAGGAGGATCCAGGCTGTTCTGGGCAAATGCATTGCACAGAGCAGGTAGGTATGACATGTTTCTTCATAAAAAAAAAATATTAAAGTGATTGTAAAGTCTTGTTTTATTTATTTTTTTTTAAATAACAAACATACCTGCCTTACCTGGCCTGTGCAATGGATTTGCACAGAGCAGCCCGGATCCTCCTCTTCTCAGGTCCCTCTTCGCTGCCCCTGGCCCTTCCTTCCTGTTGAGTGCCCCCACAGCAAGCAGCTTGCTATGGGGGCACCAGAGCCAAGCTGCAGCTCTGTGTGTTCATTCAGACACAAAGCTGTGGTTTGGTCCTGCCCCCTTTCTCTCTTGATTGGCTAACTGACCTTGATTGACAGTAGCAGGAGCCAATGGGGCTGCTGCTGCGTCTCAGCCAATCAGGAGGGAGAGTGCCAGATGGCCGAGGGACTCATGGACATCGCTGGATAGAGATAGGGCTCAGGTAAGTAATGGGGGGGTGGGGGGGGGGCTGCTGCACACAGAAGGTTTTTTCATCTTAATGCATAATCCTCATGAAGACTGAGGAGAAGAATAAATTCAAAACCTTTGCCAACTCTCCATCTTTTGTAACCAGATTGCCTTCATCATTCTTTATGGGGCCAATATGTTCTGACCTCCCTTTCTTACTGTTAATATACTTAAAGAATTTCTTGGGTTTTTTGTATTATCTTCCGCTATGTGCCTTTCGTGTTCTATCTTAGCCACCCTGATTACACCCTTACCCTTCTTTTTACATTCTTTGTAAAGTTGGAATGCTGACGATGACCCCTCAGCCTTGTATTGTTTAAAGGCCTTCTCCTTTGCTTTTATATGCATTTTTACGTTGGCGTTAAGCCACCCAAGACCCTTAGGACTTATTAGCGCTTTTACATTTATTTCCCATTGGGATGCACTGGCTATTGCCTTTATTCAATATGCTCTTAAAGCACTCCCACTTTCCCTCTGTGTTCTTTGTTCCTAGAATTTTATCCCATTTAATATCTTCTAGCAAGGAGCGCAGTTTAGGGAAGTTGGATCTTTTGAAATTCAGTGTCTTTGTATTACCCTTGTGTTTCCTATTTGTGTGATTTATGCTGAAACTAATTGACCAGGCTGTGATCGCTTTTTCCTAAGTTGCCCCCTATTTCCACGTCTGCGATCAGGTCTGTATTGTTAGTTATCAGTAGGTCTAGTAACGCATTGTTTCTTGTTGGCGCATTTACCATCTGACCCATGAAATTGTCCTGCAAGACATTTAAGAAATGGCAAGCCTTCGCCGAATGCGCAGTTTCTTCCGCCCAGTCTATGTCTGGATAGTTAAAATCCCCCATTATAATGACACTTCCCACCCTTGCCGCCATTACAAACTGTGATAGGAGATCTAACTCTCCCTACTCCCTCTGGTTAGGGGGCCTATAGCATAATCCCAGTATTACTTTCCCCTTGGTTTCCACCCTTTTGAAGCTCTACCCGTATGGATTCCACCTCCTCCCTTGCTTCATTAGTGATGTCGTCCCTCACATTTACTTGTACATCATTCTTTATATACAGGCATACCCCTCCGCCTTTTTTACCCTCCCTATCTCTGAGATATAGGGAATACCCCTCAGTGGTTGCCAAGTTTCTGAAATTTTCACAAAATCTAAATCCTCCTTATACAAGAGTAGCTCTAGTTCTCCCATCTTGTCAGCCAGACTCCTAGCATTAGTGAACAAGCCCTGTAGTTTTGTTCGTTCGCGTACTATCTCCTTGGTTCTGAGGCTGCAATTAGGACTTATTTTTTACTTACCTCGGGTTTAGGTGCTTTAGTCAACCTACTACTAATGCCCCCAACACTACCCTCTAAACTTTGTTCCACACTGGCTACCTTTACATCAGGGTCCTCACCCCCATCACCTTGTTTAAAAGCCCCTCTAACTTTTCGGCCATCTTCCTTCCCAGCAGATCTGCACCCTCCTCATTTAGGTGCTGTCTGTGCCTACTAAAGAACCGGTAACCGACTGAGAAGTCGGCCCAGTTCTCCAGGACCCCAAACTCCTCCTTTCTACACCAGCTCCTCAGCCACTTGTATACTTTTCTAATCCCCCATTGCCTTTCTGGTGTGGCTCGAGGTACCATTAGTAATTCTAAGAATACTACCTTGGAGGTCCTATTCCTCAATTTAATTCCTAAATCCTTAATCACTTTTTTAGGACACTCCATTTCCTCTGACTTTGTCATTGGTGCCAATGTGCACCATGACAGCCGGGTCTTCCCCGGCCCCTTCCAGTAATCTGTCCACCAGATCCATGATGTGCCGAGCGCGCAGTTTACAACATACAGTTCGGTGCTTTGGGTTTTTGTGACAGATTGCCCTCTCTGTCCCTCTAATAATTGAGTCCCCTACCACCAGAATTTGTCTTTCCTTTCCCTTGGCATTACCCCCACCCTCACTGGGCGAGTTTTTCCCCTGGCAAATAGGGGCGTCACTCTGCTCCAGCAATGCTGGTCCCTGACTGGTTTCACCAACATCACCCAACAGAGCATACTTATTGGAATGTTCCATCCCAGGATCGGCCTCCCTGACTTTTTACCCTATACCCTTGCTGACTGTCACCCATCTACTCTGCTCTGGTGCCTGCACCACTTTGTCTCCATCCGTCTCTGCACTGGCCCCTGCCGGCACCTGCTGGGTATGATCCCAACTCTCCTTTAGTATGGAGAGTCTTCTCAGTGTTGACAGTTGCTTCCCTAGATTCAGAACCTGGGCTTCCAGGGAAACAACATTCTTACATTTTGTGCAGCAGTGCATTTTGCACATTCACCTTTGTTTAAATTATTTAAGCATGTCAGTGTTCCTGATATTCTTCCATTTCCTATCTACATGCATGCACTCTAGTTTCAGCTAAATGTCATTTATCTATGCGGGCTACCTGATGGTGACAACGGCAGACAATAAGGCATGGTTGTTCATAGTCCCTTCTGGAAGCACATACACTATATTGCCAAAAGTTTTGGGACAACTGCCTTTCCATGCACATTAACTTTAATGGCATCACAGTCTTAGTCCGTAGGGCTCAGTATTGCGTTGGCCCACTTTTTGCAGCTATAACAGCTTATTTTGGGAAGGCTGTCCACAAGGTTTAGGAGTGTGTCTATGACCATTCTTCCAGAAGTGCATTTGTCAGGTCAGGTACTGATGTTGGACAAGAAGGCCTGGCTCGCAGTCTCTGCTTTAATTCATCCCAAAGGTGTTCTATCAGGTTGAGGTCAGGACTCTGTGTAGGCCAGTCAAATTCCTCCACCCCAAACTCGCTCATCCATGTCTTTATGGACCTTGCTTTATGCACTGGCGCACAGTCATTGTGAAGTTTTCTTAAATTTGAATGCAAAATTGAAAAAACACTTTAATTTCTGTCCAAGATGATAATAAGCCCATGCCTTTACAGTGCTAAGCCACACCCACTATAAAACTGTGTGCATTCAGTCCTGATTTTACCTTAGAAGTGCTTAAGGTCAGGTTGGGTCCACTTTAAACACCATTAATGACACACATTTGCAGAAGAATTTCACAATGGGCTGATGTAAGCATCAAACCTTGAACTCTGGCTTTCTTTGATGAAATACAAGCTATTTATAGATCTTGGTAGCCAAAAATAAAAGTGCTACATGTAAAGCAAAAAACTGTTTCTAGGTGTTCTGTGTGTCTTTCTGATAAATGAGCTTGTAGAGATTAGTGTATTGTACAGATATAAAGTAGTAGTTCTTTGTCTATTTACTAACAAAACAGTGAAGCAACAAGTGTCCACAGTGTGGCCAAACGTCAGATAACTGACCTTGACTATAAAGAACAACTAAAGCTATTGAAGTGGGAGTAAACTTCCATACATGACTTTTACCTATAAGTAAATCTATAATAAGGCTTACCTATAGGTACTGTAAATATATCCTAAACGTGCACAGGTATTTACTGTACATGGAGCCAATGACATCACTAGGGCAAGCACTCTGAAGGAACGGCCACGTGGCCATTCCTTCAGAGCCCTGTGACATAAACTGTGGTTCCCTACATGACTACAAATGTCCTGTAGTGATAATTAGGGATGGGCAAATGGTTTGGCCCAAGCATAAGTTTGGGCCAAACTTTCGCTATTCGGTCGTTCGTCAAACATCTGAACAAACAGGTCGTTCGATCGTTTGTTTCTTCCCCGAACCGACCACAGTGCATTCACACCTATGCAGTTTTAGTGCTTTTTGCATTTTGCAGATTTGCACTACAGTCCATTTAATATTATTTCCTATGGAACACGTTCTGTAGTGCAAATCTGAAAAATGCAAACAGCACTAAAAATGCATGGGTCTGAATCCAGCCTGATTGAAGCAGTAAAAGCTTCAGCCAATCAGGACACCGAGCACTGTCAGAGTCATGATTGGACACTGTCATCATGACTTTATCCAATCATGACTCATTCCCACCCCACAGTATAAAAGTATTCTTTCAATGGCAGCCATTTTCAGTGTGATTTCAGGGTGGAGAGAGATAGAACCGAACTCTGTTCAGTGCTATTAGTTAGTTAGTGTGCTATATTGTGTAATTTGGCTTCAATTGTCAGTGCAGAATATTAGTTTAGTGTCAGTCTAGGGATAGTGTGAGTGTAGTGAGGAGGACCATCATTCAGCTTTGCATAGTGTGCAGCTAGAGTAGGGACAGCTCAGATAGTTGCACTGTAGTGTAGAGAGACTGTGTCACTTATACATACATTAGTGTAGAGTAGGGACAGCTCATATAGTTTCAGTTTCATATAGTTTCAGTGTAGTGTAATAAGACCGTGTCAGTTATCTTTACATTAGTGTATAGCTAGAGTAGGGACAGTTCAGATAGCGTCAGTGTAGTGACGGTTGAATTTGATAGCGTCACTGCCAGTTTAACGCCATTTACTTTTGTGTGTGTTACTGCCAGTTTAACGCAATATAGTTCTGTGTGCGTTACTGCCAGTTTAACGCTATATAGTTTTGTGTGCATTACTGCCAGTTTAAGGTCATATATTTCTGTGTGTGTTACTGCTAGTTTAATGCCATTTCCTTCTGAGTGCGTTACTGCCAGTGTAACGCCATAGAGTTTTGTGTGCACTACTGCCAGTTTAATGCCATATAGTTCTGTGTGCCTTATTGCCAGTTTAATGCTGTATAGTTCTGTGTGCATTACTGTCAATTTAACGCCGTATAGTTTTGTGTGCGTTACTGCCAGTTTAACACCATATAGTTCTGTGTGCATTACTGACAGTTTAACGCCACTTACTTCTGTTTGCGTTACTGCTAGTTTAACGTTATATAGTTTTGTGTGCATTACTGCCAGTTTAACGCCATATAGTTTGTGTGCGTTACTGCCAGTTTAACGCCGTATAGTTTTGTGTGCGTTACTGCCAGTTTAACTCCATATAGTACTGTGTGCTTACTGGCAGTTTACGCCATATAGTTTTGTGTGCGTTAATGCCTGTTTAACGCCATATAGTTCTGTGTGCGTTACTGCCAGTTTAACGCCATTTACTTCTGTGTACGTTACTGCCAGTTTAACGCCATATAGTTCTGTGTGTGTTACTGCTAGTTTAACGCAATATAGTTCAGTGTGTGTTATTGGCAGTTTAATGCCATATAGTTCTGTGTACATTACTGCCAGTTTAACGCCATTTACTTCTGTGTGTTCTCCTTATCAGAAACCTTTTTCATTGTTCATACTTAGTATGAACAACAGATCGCTCTCCTCACCCCTGACAGCACGGAGTTATGTCTGTTTACATTGACAGATCTCCATTCTGTCTCTGTGTGGAGCGATCATGGGTGCCCGGTAGTCGCATGCGCATCGGCTCCGGCGTCACGCTGCGGGTGCGTGCGCGAGCCTCCGGCATCGCGTGCGCACCCACTAGCCGACAGGGGCTCACTTCCTCTGTGATTACATACAGCGGAAGCCGAAAGGCGGGTGCAGGGTACTCGATGTCCTGCGGCACACACCAATCATCAGGCAGAGATACAGAACTGTGATCTGCCTATGTAAACAAGGCAGATCGCCATTCTGACTGGAGGGAAGGGAAGGAGTTAGTGTATAAATTCCGTCTCTCCCCCTAGTAAAAGCACCTCCCACAATATAGTAAAACACAGGCTAGGCACACAGTTAACCCTTTGATCGCCCCTGATGTTAACCCCTTCGCAGGGGAGACCAGATGAAGACACATGACTGTGTCGTAACGCGTAAGGAGTGGCCGTAGCGATACGCACATCAGGAATACAAGTGAGAGGGCGCTGAGAACGCCAGACTGTCATTTTTACATACTTTGCCTGTTTTATCTGTCACAATGTAAGAGTCCTACCTTAGACATTTCATAAACATTCCCCATTATTTAAACGTTATCACACTAGTGGAGGCCTCTTTTCTTTCCCCCCTTCTTTTCTTTCCCTTGCCACCGTGGTGGCAATATCGAAGTGTATATAGGAGATATCGATGGAGGAATTTAAGGGAAAGATCCATGGACTTTACTGACAGTACCTACCAGAAATCACAACAACCTACTTCAACCCCCAATGCTATTATACATCAGTTTGAAGGTGAGAGTTCTGTGAGAGCACACTCAGAAGACATTATATGGAGTTTTAATGGGTCATTTTATTACATTTTAACATCAGCCAATTACTGATTAGAGGATCCTTTATCTTCCAAATCCCACATACAAGAGACTCTCCATTATAATTGATTATTTTCTATGGACTATTTACATATATTATTCTACTGTGCACGCTTTTTTATATATTTTATTTGTTTTATGTATTTATTTTAGTGTATTTTCATTTTACCTTTCACTGCGGTATTATCAGTACACTTGATTTCATTGCACGGTTTTGCACGTATTATAGCTTCTCTTTTTAGATATGAGGAGTCACAGCATCCATTATACATGTGAGACAACTTTGTCCCTATAGTGAATGCTGTTTATGCCACATCATTCAGTACATTATTATTTAGAGATTTGTATGGTGTATACACTGGATGCACATTATTTGTAGTTATTAATTTCACGTTTATCCACTCAAATATTGCGTGAAATCATTTTTTCATTTTTTCATTGTTTGATTTTTTAAAATCCTTTTATTGGATATGTTTTGTAGCAGAAAGTAAAAAATATTGTTTTTGCTTTTTTTTTTTTCAAAATTGTCGGGCTTTTGTGTTTATAGAGCAAAAAATAAAAAACGCAGAGGTGATTAAATACAACCAAAAGAAAGCTCTATTTGTGGGGAAAAAAAGGACATCAAGTTTATTTTGGTACAGCGTTGCTTGACGGCACATTTGTTAGTTAAAATAATGCTGTGCCATATCGCAAAAAAATGGCCTGCTCATGAAGTGGAAGAGACTGTATGTCAAAAAAGGTTTTTGTGAACCAGCCACTATATTTAAATTTCCAAATAATAATATTATTTTTCTATCTATCTATCTATCTATCTATCTATCTATCTATCTATCTATCTATCTATCTATCTATCTATCTATCTATCTATTTCGACAGCATCTATATTTGGATTCAGTATTCCAAGACATTTTTGCACTTTCCTTGAGTTACACTTAAATGCAGTTTTAATGATAACAGCAATTTAAACTAATGGGTTAGACATTTATTGGCTACATCCAAAAATAGCTGTAGTTTACACAATCTCCAGAAAGATTTTTTTCTGCTTAATTGCTTTCAGTATGTTACTTACCAGTACTAATATATTTCCAGATCTCTTTCCAACAACGTTATTAGAGTCTGCTCATATAATCCTTGGTATGTGTGTGAAGCTGGGCTGGGAAGAAAATAAAAAGGTTGCTGTATAATGAGAGTGTACACAAATGGGCACCCAGAAAACTTGCTAGCAAGTTTCTAAAAAGTAGATTTACAATATACTTACAGTTACACCAATACAAAAGAAAATGGAAAACTTGGATTGTAGGTTTTTTAATATTTGTTTTCTGTTAATCATAAAGGGATTCTGTCACCAAAAAAGGCAACTCAGAATTTTGGATTTTCCTTCACATGCAGTCACAGTGACAATGGCCACCAGGACTTAAAAGGTGAATCTCCCAAGTGGCAGGGGCGTTGTTAGGTGGGAAAAAGACCAGGGACTTCAGCCCAAAGTCCGAGTCCTGGCATGGGGGGGGGTAGGCTAACTTGCTGGTTGCTGCCTGGCTCACCAATGCCCATCAATGCTGACCACTAAACTGACCTACCTGACACACACTGACCTAATTGACCCACACTGACCTACCTGACCATTACACTGACCTACCTGATACACACTGATCTACCTGACCATTACCCTGACCTACCTAACCCGCACTGACCTACCTCACCATTACACTGACCTACCTGACACACTGACCTACCTGACCATTACACTGACCTACCTGACACACACTGACACACACTGACCTACCTGGCCCACACTGACCTACCTGACCATTACACTGACCTTCCTGACCCACACTGTCTTACCTGACCATTACACTGACCTTCCTGACCCACACTGACCTACCAGTGGAGACACAGACTGCAATAGAAACCAGGATTTTAAAATTTTTCCATCCTATCCAAGGACTTTAAGTACACTTTAGTTTTATTTAGACACATATAATTTGCTACAGAAGTTCCACTCCAAACAGAATGACATTTTTGATTTACAAAAATGTATGATCACTGCTCCTAATATCAAGGAGGTGGACAGCTGTTTTTTTTTTTTTTTGGTCCCCTGGGATCTTATTAGTGAGGACGAGTGTACAAGATTACATGTAATGAGATTAATTATGACAGCATGCGCACATCAATAATATGTTCTTCTTGGTTTGAATTAGAAGCCTGCTGCATTTAGGGTGTTTTTATTAAATGCAGCCATTTCAAGGTGAAAACATTTTAAGATTAAGACTGGATATAACTTCTCTTAAACTGTCTGTAGATTATGAAACTGAAACAAAAAACTAAAATCTAAAGGAAAACTTTTCTATAAATTTTATTATCAGATCTCTAAACAGAGCCAGGCCAACACAGAGACAAGAGGGGCCTCTTTCTTGGGCACTTTTTTGAGGGGGAGGGGGGGCAGATGCCTTTTTTTTCTGTCAGTACTCCTGAGAGCACAGCCATGAAGTTTTCACCTGGTTACTATCCCAAGGTATAGTCTGCAGGGCTACATTGTCAGTTTAACAGTCAAGCACTCTTGAATGTATTAGTGGATTCTGCATTAATAAAGGTTGCAAACAGGTTGCAGGCTTTATTCATATTTAACTGCTTATGTGCAGATCCTTTGATCTTCACATAGTGCCAGTTCTAGCCAACCTGCAATTGTAAAGAATTTGATAAGGGGACTCTGCGTGGTCTCTAAAGTTGCATATCCTATTATGATTAAATAAAACTATACATCAGAACAATGTGTAGGTGTGTTTCCTTGTCAAAAGAAGTTTATTGAGTATACAATGTTATAAAGATACATAAAGTAAGTTTACAAGGATCTATAAAGTAAGCTCATTGTTTTACAGTAGGGTTTATATAGGTAAATATCATGAAATTTCAAATATTAAACATTGGGTTCACGTAAACCTAAATTAAAGATATATATAATTTCCTTAGTTACTTTTGTAGGTATTTAAATTATTTATACCTACTATACATATTGTTTACAAGTAGAGTGTATATAGGTCAAATAAATTCTGATAATGAGCTTTAATCGTAAGGTGGAGAAAAGGAAAGAGAAAGAAGAAAAAGGGTTGAAAGGTAGAGGTATGGTCCACAAGGTTGTCCCGCTCGTCAGTTTATTATTCTTTTTAGTTCTCTTTGAAGCCTTAGAATGGGTGTCTCTGTAAGTCATTTAATCTGTTACCATGGCAACAGGACAGAGTCATTGAAGTTTGACAGGAACTGTTGTTTTATCCAAGGATGCCAAAGTTTTTCAAATTTTGGAATTTGATTTTGATTGATGGCTACCATCTTAGCATGGGACATTGTATTATTCATTCTGTGAATCGTTTCTGCTAGTACCAATGTAGGAGATTTCCATGCCTTGGCCACTGTTTGTTTTGCAGCCGTTATTAGCTGGATCATAAGTTTGAATTGAGAGAGTGTTAACCATTCCGGTTTTAGATTAAGCAAAGTTAAATATGGATCTGGTTGTATTATTTTTTTAAATATTTTAGATGCAATCACGAAGACTTCCTTCCAGAAGGTTTGGATTACTGGGCACGTCCAGCATATGTGTAAATATGTGCCTATTTCTGGGCATCCTCGAAAACAAAGAGTTGAGGTATTAGGTGAATATTTTGCCACTCTAGCGGGTACAAGGTACCAGCGAGTTAGGACTTTATAATTTGTCTCCAGTGCTAAGATGTTGGGTGAAGATGACTTAGATGTGAGCCATATGTTAGACCAGTCCGTGTCTTCTAAAGTTCGTCCCAGGTCCTCCTCCCACCTCTGAACGTAAGAGGGTCTATTAAGATTTGCTACTCCATATAATTGATTATAAAGTGATGAAATTGTACCTTTAGCAAATGGATCTTTTGTACAGATTGATTCAAAAATGGATAATTGGGATAATGGTGTATCCCCCTTTAGGAATGGTGTATAGAAATTTTTGATTTGGAGATATCTAAATATCTCAGAGTTTGGTAGATCATATTTTTCTCTAAGCGATGGGAATGAAAGGAATGATTTAGATGCTATGAAGTCATTTAGTGTCTGAATGCCTGATGTTGTCCAAGCTTTAAAAGAATTTGGGTAGATCCATGCCGGATAAAAGGCCGGATTTCTGATAAAAGAAAGGAGAGGATTGTGTGGAGATTGTAACTGATATTTGGTTTTTAGTTTATCCCAGAGAGATAAGAAGTGTTTAGTTATGGGATTATGAATTTTAAAGCGGTCTTTAGGATCAAGCCATAATAAATTTGATATTAATAGAGGGTCATTTTCTGAAGCCTCTATAAATACCCATAATGGGATTTCCTGTTTTGCATGGTATTTGGACAGACTGGCCAAATGTGCTGCTCTGTAGTAGTTAGTAAAATTAGGGTATCCCAGGCCTCCATTATTTTTGGGAAGATGTAGTGTGTGTATAGGTATACGTGGTTTAGAAGAGCCCCATATAAACGAAGTTGCTCTTTTTTGTACTATTCTCAAAAAATAGGAAGGAATTGGAATAGGGAGGACTCTGAATAGATAAAGCAATTTGGGTAGAATAGTCATTTTGATTGCATTAATCTTCCCTATCCAGGATAAAGGAAGTTGCGACCATTGTTTTATTAGATTTGTGATCTGTCTTAATACAGGAGGATAATTGGTTGAGAATAAGTCAGAATGAGATGCTGTTAAATGAATTCCAAGATATGGGATTGATTTTTCTGCCCATGTGAATGGGAGTGCAGCCCTAGCCGGGATCAATTCCATGTTTGTGAGAGAAATATTAAGCACTAGGCATTTCTTAGGATTAATCATAAGGCCGGATAGGGCTGCAAATCCATCAAGAGCTGGTATTAAGTTAGGACCAGAGACCTGTGGTGATGATAGAAAAAGTAATATATCGTCTGCAAATATACATAATTTGTGTGTAATACCTCCTACTTCAATGCCAGTTATAGTTTGGTTTGTTCTGATGTATTGGGCCATGGGTTCGAGTATAAGGGCAAATAATAAGGGAGATAATGGGCAACCCTGTCGGGTACCTCTTTCGATATTAAAGGCTTCAGATTTGTATCCAGCATATTTTATATAGGCTTTGGGTTTATTATATAATGCTTTGATCCATGTTAAAAAGTGGGGTCCAAAACCCCATTTTTGTAATGAAAATTGCATATATTGCCAGGATACTGTGTCAAATGCCCTCTTAATATCGAGAGATAGAAAACATAAAGGGATTTTCCGTTTTTTAGCAATATGTGCCAATAACACTGCCCTGCGTATATTATCGCCTGCCTGTCTATTTGGCATGAAGCCTACTTGATCTCTATGTATTAATTTTCCTATAATGCTATTGAGGCGTTTTGCTATTATTTTTGCTAATAATTTAATATCGAGGTTTAACAGTGAGATAGGCCTATAATTCACACAGGAAGTATCATCAGAAAGGGGTTTTGGGATCATACAAACAATTGCCATTAGTGTTTCTTGCCGAAAAGAATGTCCATCTAGAAGTTTGTTAAAAGTTTCAGTGAGAATGGGAGAGAGTATTTCTGAGAATGTTTTATAGTATAAAGCCGAGTAGCCGTCTGGGCCTGGTCTTTTGTTAAGTTTTAGGTCTTTTATGGCGTTAGCAACTTCATCTATAGTTATAGGCTCATCCAAACTGCTTTTTTGATTCTGAGATAACTCAGGTAAGGTTATTTTTGAGAAGAAGGATTCAGCTTCTGTAGGATTAAATTCATTGTTTGTCTTGTATAAAGTTGCGAGATGTGAGTGAAATTTATGGACTATTTTAACTGGATTACAAGTGTAAACATTTTTTGATAATTTCAAACGTATTGGTTTGAAAGATTTGTTAGTTGAATTTAATGCCCGAGCCAAATATGTACCTGGTTTGTTTGTATTCATGTAGAAATTGTGTTTGGAGCGTTTGAGGGATTTATCAACTGATTCAGTGAGAAATAGATCGTATTCCAATCTAGATTTTTCCAGATGAGATTTTGTACTCTGAGATGGATTATCTTGAAATGATATGTAGGCTGCATTAAAATTGAGTTCTAGTTTTTTTGCTAGATTTTTGCGTTCCCGTTTAAATAGTGCCATTTGTCTTTGTATTGTACCACGCAAGACAGGCTTATGAGCTTCCCACAGTGTTATTGGGGAGATGTCTGTTGTATTATTAATTGATATGTATTCCTTTAAAGCTTGTTCAATGGCCATCTGATGTAGTGGGTGTTTGAGCATTATGTCCGGTAAGTACCACGTTGGGTCATGCGCTTTTGGTATGGCTGAGGCTATAGTAGTGTATACTGCATTATGGTCAGACCACAGAATCGGAATTATATCTGATGCAATAATTTCTGGTATCATTCCTATTGTTAGAAAAATATGATCTATTCTGGTGAAGGTTTGATGAGGGTGTGAGAAATAAGTGAATTTCTTTTTCATTGGGTTACTTTCTCTCCATGAATCTACCAGATTGTATTTGGAAAGAAGTTGAGAAAAAGGTAATCTAGATGTTATTTTGGATGGTGTAAAAGGTGATTTATCTAGAAATGGGAGGAGGACCTGGTTCGAATCCCCACACATTATCACTGTTCCTATTTTGTGTGTATTAATCACTTGTAATATATGTGAGAGGAATGGTGTAGGTTGTTTGTTAGGAGCGTAGTAGGAAATCACCGTGATTGCTGTATCCATTATATAACCCATGAGTATCAGGTATCTACCTTCTGGGTCTTTAATTTCTGATGATAAGGTGAATGGTGTGGATCGGTGAAATGCAATTAGAGTTCCCCTTTGCTTGGTACAGGCAGAAGCCGTGTAAATTTGTTGATAAAAAGGAGAAATATATTTTGGAGTAGAATCTTTGGTGAAGTGTGTTTCTTGGAGGCATACTATGTGAGCCTTCTTGTTATGGAAAGTACGGAAGGCTTTGGTCCTTTTTTGAGGGACATTTATTCCCTGAACATTCAGGGAAAGTATATTCAGTGGTGCCATGGCAATAGATCAAATAGTTTTGACTTACTTTTTGTTATGCAGAGCTGACTGCGCAGATCAACCTGTGTGGACTGAAGAGATGAATAGATAGAAAAGAAACCAGTGAATTCTGGAGTAAAGAGTAAACAAAAAACATATGAGATTAGATGATACATTGTATAAATTATTTTTTGCAAGTAATCACAATTTACCCGTGAAAGAGAATAAATATCTCTCTCAGGGGAATAAGTGCCTTCGTCACACTCCCACATAATATGGTTAGGAGAATGAGGAGGGCTAATGGGGGTACACGGATCTTCCGCTTACAGGAGAGAAGTGCTATGTCAAAAGACATCAAAATGATGTTTCATTAATTGGAGTGCAGAATATAGTTTTTGTTGAAATTATTTATTCCAGGGTGGTTGTATATGGTTAGTCTTGCCCTAGGCTAAATAATTCAGTTAGAAAGGTACTGTTAATAACTTTGGTATTGATGAAGATAGTTTGAATTATTTTGGGATTTTAACCCTTTTAGAGTAAACAATTACATATTTTATTCATATGTAACTGTTTAGATATGTTAACTCGTAAAATTGAGGTTGTATTGCTTCAGATTAGAATAAACAAAAACATAATTCTACGAACTAGTTAGGTAATAATATATTTGTTTTAAGAAAAGAAAGAAAAAGCTTCCATTACTTCTGGATTATTGAACATATTTGTCCTAAAAAGTAATAAATCTATTGTTATTACCTGAAAATATATAACTGAACAAGAATTTCCTTATTTCACTTATATATTCTAAGGCTATATGAATCAGAAGTAATAAGAAATATAACTGGAATGTAACATGATCCCACACAGTGTGTGACTATCAGAATGCAGTTACATTCAGTTATAAATATAGGTTTTTTATAGAGAACCATCTCTTAGTATAATAAATGAAGAGATATCAGGAATTAGGATGTCAGTCCATTGAATCTTCTTGGTCCATGGATGATGTGGCATAACGGCCTCTTTTGTGAGAATGATGATTCCCATTTTGTTCTGAAATTTTCTGGGTGCTGCCTGAAGGTGAAGATGACGCCATTCTTCTGCGTGTGGGAGTGTTGCTGCTTGTGGGTTCTGTCAGATTTAATTTTAAAAGGGTTTGTTGTAGTTCATCTGCTGATCTGCTTCTGTAAATTGTACCTTGGTAGTTAAATCTGACTGAAAAGGGGAAGCCCCATTGATACATAATGTTGTGGCGTTGCAGTTCCATTAGTTGGGGTTTCATGGATCGTCTTTTAGTAATAGTAAGTTGGGATAGGTCAGCAAAAATTTGATAATTGTGTCCTTGAAAATTAAGTTCCTTTTTTTCTCTTGCAGCAATTAGTATTTGTTCCTTCGTTCTGTAATAATGAAATTTTGTGATTATATCACGTGGGGGTCCATCTTTCTTTTTGGCTGTGAGGGCTCTGTGTACTCTGTCCAGTTCTAAACGTTCAATAGGGATATCTGGCTTTAGTTCTTGTAATAGAGCAGTAATAGTAGATTGCAGGTCTGTCACAGTTTCAGGTATTCCCCTTATGCGCAAGTTTGAACGTCTGGCTCTATTTTCGTAATCTTCGAGCTTAGTTTGAAGTATTAAATTCTCTTTTTTTAATTGTTCCAATTCTGTTATATTTTCTTGGGTTGTAATTTCAATTTCATCCATTTTTATTTCTAAGGCTGCGGTGCGGTTTCCCAGCTCTCTTATTTCTTTGGTTAGGCTTTTTGTTATTTGGTCTGAGGTTTGTTTTAAAGCCTTATGAAGCATCTTTTCAAATTGTAATAATATTACTGGGGATACTGAGGAGGCTTGTGGAGAAGTTTGTGAGAGGATTTGTTCTGTATCTGACTCAAATGGAGAGTCTTGCTGTGACATTTTCTGTCTGTGAGAGCGCCCTGATGCTGTATCTTGTGAGGTGACTGGAGCTGCTTCAGCTGCAGTGAGTGCTCTTTGTGAGGTGATTTTTATTTCTGCCACGGTTTCCTCCCAGTACCATATTTCCTGCCCAAACTTTCACAGTTTGTTCCCTGGGGCAAAAAGGTTCAAATGGATACCTTTTGAGCCTGCAGGCTCCGCTTTGTCCTTCTCTTCTCTCCTCAGCGGTGTGGAGCTCTAACAATGCATGTCTGCTCTGCTAGGCTCCGCCTCCTGCCCCCGAGTTTTGTGTAGGTGTGTTTCAATTGGCCCAGCACCCTAGATCAGATGGGTCAGTCACAGCAAAAAATGCAGCTGGAAATCTTCTATCCTTATTTTTTCTCAGGAAGTAAAGGAAGTTTTTTCCACTTCCTGTCAATTTGACTGGCGTCAAATAAAGAAGAAAATGAGGGGCAGTCAACCCAACAAGGCTACAGACACTATTATATACTTATTTTCTAAGTAGGGAAGGGTGAAAATGGCAGGTTATGAGTAACAAAACATAACGTAAGAGTAATTCTCAACAGAAACACAGCAATAAAATCCAATTTTTTTCTTTTTTAAATTAGAAACAGACATCAATTGAAACATTAAAGTGACTGTAACCCCTCCAGCTCTATTCAAAACTAAAAGAAAATTATGGGCTGGGCTTTTACCCATTACCTACCCCATTTCCAAACTGAAAAATAAACGTTTAGCTTTAGATAGATATATTATAAAGAGAACCAAATATAACGTTTTTAATATGTGTTTAAATTGTCAAGAGGGAGTAACTGGTGAGGGGTAAATATTTACAAAGCATCTAAGTACAGAGCTCTGCCTGGAAATTGGAAAGCCTGCATGCTACAGAGAGGAGTCCTGCAGTTGACTTCCATCTGACCTGCTTTAGTTGGGTTTTGCATTCCCATACACTTGCAAATCCTGTCTGAAGTGAACAAAAGCCCATTGACACAGGCGCTTAAATTGAGGTTTAGTTGGCCTTTAAAAAGTTAGTCCACCAAACTTGATCAATTTAATTTTGACTAGCTGCTAATAGCCTGGCTCACTCACTGGCTTGTTATAACTGAGGGAAGAAATGCTTCAGCTAGGGGTGGACTCATGCTTAAAGCTTCAGATATGATCTTAATTGCATAGTTACATTGGTCCTGCTTGGAGCAATTTAAAGTGATTCTAAAGCAAAGAATAAAAAAAAAACAAATCTGTTATACTTACCTGCTCTGTGCAATGGTTTTGCCCCAATCCTCTTGTTTTTGGTTACACCCTTGCGGTCCTGCCTCCTCCCCCCTGTCAATTGGCCCCAATAGCAAGCGGCTGCCCCACTGCATACTGTCCTCCGAGGTCAACTTGCTTAGCACTGATGCCTTTCACAGAACACCTTGCATATTTTCCTGATTGGATGAAATGGAGAGGCAGGGTGTTGATGTCAAAATCTCCACCTTGTCCAATCAGAAAACACATTGTATCTGTTGAAAAAATACAAGATGTTCTGTGAATGACAGCAGTGCCAAGCAAGTGATGCGCCATGGTCAATATGCAGTGAGGCAGCCAGTCAGCACAAGCCCCGGAAGATCGCAGCGATCCCTCTAGTAGTGTGGGCTACTACAGCCATTTCCAGCTTCCACAGCGGTCCATAAAGATATGGATGAGTGAGTTTGGAGTAGAGGAACTTGACTGGCCTGCACAGAGTCCTGACCTGAGCCCCATAGAACACCTTTGGGTTGAATTAGAGCGGAGATTGCGAGCCAGGCCTTCTCGTCCAACATCAGCCTGACCTCACCTACGGACTAAGACTGGGGTGCCAATAAAGTTCATGTGCTTGTAAAGCCAGGCGTCCCAATATTTTTGATAACATAGTGTACATTGGTCTGTGTCTTCCTTTATTGTCCAGGCACAGGCTGAGGGAGTCCGAGACAACCTGGGCTCAGAAGAAATAGATTGAATGATGCTTGGCTGTCAAACTAATGACATCTAGCAGCTGAAAGGAATTACTTTGGATTGGTGAAAATTGCAGTAAAAGCTTTTTTTTTTTACTTTATCTTTTAATGGGCTGTTCATTTGTGTATATTTATTTTTGGCTGGAGTTCAGCTTATGATATTGATTTGTTTTACCATTGTGAAAACGACAAGACTAAGCGCCTGCGTGGGCGGATTTATTACTCTTATTATTATTCTTTACTGAATACAAGTTATTGAACCAAAAAATTACAAGACTTTTACGTCTTCTGTCTTTATAAAACGTTTCTAGCAGCACACTGAGACACTGGCACAACATGTGTGTTAGCTGTAGTTTTTCCTAAAGTCAGTAAAACAAACATGGATATGTTGTTTATGTCAGCAATACAATACCACTCCTGTTTATGCCACCAAGCCCAATGCTTTCATCAATGTGATTAGCCGGCAGCAGTTAAGAGAGGGTGCAGTAAACACATTATGAAAGGATTGTTTTTATACAGATCATGATAGAACAGACATAGCTCAACAGTTTGTAAGCCTGGATTTCCCTGCTTTATGTGTTTTGGCAGAATTTCCTCCACACTACTCTGATTTACCAGTCAAGAGGTCGCATGTTCACATGTACCTTCTACACTCCCCAGAGCCATTGTATGCCTAAACACTGAACTGCAGCTTAACCAGGATGTTTTCATAGAGTAAGAACGGACAAACTACAACATTGATAGGCCATGTACAAGTAAGAGGGCTTTTGCTTGTACAGTATAAGAGCGGTGTGTACAGAAAGCTTGCAAAACTTTCAGTCAGCTTCAGGCAAAGTTCTTGAAGTGTTTAAAGGCTAAGTTCACCTTTTGGGCCATGTTATACTGCATGTAACACCCATATTTACAGAGGTAATGTTACATCGTGCAAATGCCACCATCAATTTTACAAATTAATAGGGCCTATTGCATGGACTAAATATAATATCAAATTAGTTTCTCAGGTAGTTATTGATTACAAATTGTCTACGTTTTCTGCACTTGCTTCACTTTTTAATCTGCCTAGTTCTCATTTATTTAGATATCTTCAGCTTTCCCATACCTTTCATGCCCAGTTTTCACAAGATAGTTTAACAGTTATACAATCTACACTAGAATAAGTACTTAGGTCGAATGTTTGGAGAGGCGCACCTCCAGATTATATTCACGTTTTATTTCAATTTCCCTCCTGCCATTGGAGGGTCTTAGAGCTAGGTGGATGTAAGCTCCTTGAGGGTAAGGACTGATGCGAATGTACAATGTATCTGTAAAGCACTGCGTAAATTGATGGCGCTATATAAGTAACTGAAATAAATAAATAAATGTGAGACATACCGGACTTGGACTTAGAAGATTGGAAGGGTGTGTGGGATTTCCCTCTGTGATCCTTGGTATCATTGAGAAACAGCATGATTCAATTTAAACTGGTACATAGACCATATATTATGCCATATAGACTTCAAAAGATAAATCCTGCATGCTTGTCTTAGTATTGGCGGTGTTTTGCGGCTTAGGATTTCACACACATCTTCTGGACTTGCTCAAACATAGTTATTTTTTTGGGTGGAAGTGGTGGATTTATTGAATTCTATCACTTCCGCTCCCTTACAGCTTTCAATGTCTGTATGCTTGCTGGGTCTGGTGGAGGCGACTCTCTCTACAGTGTCAGAGCGAGTGTTTACTAACACTACATTATTTTATGCGAGAAAAGCTATTACTTTACATTGGAAGAAATCCTTTTCTCCTATGCTTATTTATTGGAAACAATTGGTAAATAATAATTGTCCACTGTATAGAGATACCTGCACGAATAGGGATTGCCCTGGTAAGTTTGATAAAGTTTGGGCAAAGTGGTTGGATAAGCCATATACGGCATCGCATGCCCACGAGGGTTATTGATTGATCCATGGGGTAATAAAGACATTTAAAGTTATAGGATTTCTGGGGCCACTACGGTTAGTAGGAACTAAAGGCTACTTTTTTATTTTTTTTATATATTGGATATGGATTGATATTTTAATATGTTAAATGTGATGGTTTAGACCCTTGCTTAGATAAAAATACTCCTTTGATATGTAATGATATGTCATTCTTAGCCAAGCACCTGGCTACATCTGCTAAAGTCTGCTTGCCACTTGTTTAAAGCAGAGTTCCACCCAAAAGTGGAACTTCCGCTTCAAGTACTCCTCACCCCCTGACATGCCACAATTGGCATGTCATTTTTTTTTGGGGGGGGGGCTGGGTACCTGGTTTTGAGTGGGACTTCCTGTCCTACTTCCTCCTTCTGACTTCTGGCCACCTAGGTGACTCCTCCTCTCCCCCTAGGTGGCCCCTCCCTCTCAGCAATCTTCTGGGACACGTCACAGGTCCCAGAAGATTGCCTGGCCATTGACAGAGCGCAGCACAACTGGCGCATGCGCAGTGAGTGCCCGGTTGTGAAGCCGCAAACTGTCACAGCCGGGCGCCCACACTTACAGTGTCGGCGCCACAAAGGGGAGGGGAAGAGAACAGAGGCTTCGGGCGGCCACATCGCTGGATCGTGGGACAGGTTAGTGGCTGTTTATTAAAAGTCAGTAGCTATACTTTTTGTAGCTGCTGACTTTTAATAAACTCAACAACCAGTGCAACTCCGCTTTAAAATGTAGGACATTATTCCCATCATCATCTGTCTTTAACATTCCCAAAATGGAGCAAAATATTGCTAAAAGCTTCAACCGTGCTTTTGTAAAAGTTTGCTTTACACTTTGCACATAAGCATGCTAAATCTTATATGTGCAAGGTCTAATGGCTACATTGATAACAAAGTGAAGCATAGATTGATTAATTACACACAAAGAACCTATCTGTAATGTTGTGGACAGCCTTGGAACTCTACCTGCTAATTACTGTCCAAACATGCTTAATGTGACACCCCAAGACAATAATTTGATAGTGACAATTTAACATCCCACAGCTGCTGTCCGAATATAACGATTACACTTTCAGCCTCACCCTGCGCAGAGTTTTTCCAGCTGCCAACATACGTTTTAACAGAAACACACACCATCTGCTGTAGCAATTCTAAACTGTAAGAAATGTCTTAGACACTCGCTGACAGACCCTGACAGGAATGTTTGAAATATGGTAGCCCTCACAATGGCAATAATTCTTTCATTTCTGGTTAGAGCATTCAGAGATTTCACCTAATGATTTCTTTATTTTATTTTCATGAAAGAAAAGAAAAACAGGGCAAGAAAATATTTACATAAAAAATAACTCTGAAATAGATACCAACAGTAAAAAAAATGCAATGAAACATTTCCGCAAAGTCCAATTCACTTGGAGTAGGTCCAATGTGATGTATTAAGATCATTGATTTTCATGAATGACCCCTAGCAATCCTTCATAATTTTGGTGCAAAAGTGTTCCAACTGCCAATTGCAGCAGCATTTCGTTGACCCTCCAGACCCACTAAGCCACCCCCCTCCCCCCCCCCCATTCAAGAGAGCTCAGGGATGTGATATAGGAGTGCTGAAGAGTTTATTAAGATTTCAGTGGACACTCCCACAATGCCAGTTTTTCTCACTATATCAACATTTCCAAATTATCGTGTTTTACAGCCCGATAGGGCTTCCTGAAGACGCTGCATCAGTGAAACATGTAGAGGCGGTAATATGATCGCCATATCCGGTATACGTGGTGATGTCACTTCCAGTTCCAGTCTTTGGAGTGCACGCCAAGTGGTGGCAAGAATTAGTAACACAGACTGAGTTTATTGGTGCCAAGGTACTGGGCACCCAAATATGTGAGTGTATATACATATATTTTTATTGTATGGGCACTTATATCAAATAAATACTATACTATGAGATCATTCATCTTTTATGTTGTGCATTATACATCCTCTGAGAGGAATTCGCAACATTGTGGGGAAGAAGTTTCTGTTTATGGATTACTGTCAATTAGCCAAGGTGCTTGGAGAGCACACAGGAGTCTCTGGATTAAGCGGTTATGACTTTTCCTTTAGTTAGGGGGTCATATTATTGTGGTGAGTGCATTGGAGTGGCACATGTACAATTAGGCCTCATGCACACTGGACACTGTAGAAAGCTGTAGCTGTAGAATGACTTTTGCAGTAGCGTTTTACAGCGTTTTTTAGCTGTAGCGGTTTTTAGCTTTTTTAGCAAAGTTATACTCCCACAAAAACTATACTTCACGTTTTTTAGTGTTTTTAAGCTTTTATCAGAGTTAGAGAGTTTTTACAGCTGAAAAGCATCTTTTAAAACCCACTAGCTCTGGGGATTTTTTCCAGCCAGAAATCGCCCCTGCCAAAAAACGCTGATGACAGCCTATGTGTGCATGGATACCTAGGATAACATGCTGGGGAGTTTACTGGCTGCAGAAAAAAATGCCTGAAGCCAAAAACAGCAGTTGTAAAAATGTCCAGTGTGCATGAGGCAAGAGAGACTTCAGTATACCTTTTCACAATGGTAGATTTTGCAGCCCGATAACCAACAAATTGTTGCACAGAATGAAATTATGATTTGATAGACATTAGATTTGACATGGATCATGGTCATTATATTTTTATACATTCGAGTAGAAGTTTGTTATAAAAGCAATTTTATTATAACTCGGATTATGAATTATCTGTATAGTTTTTTAGAACCGGAGATGTATGAAAAGGGCAGTTTCAGGTCAAGTAGTGTTAGATTTCAATTGTGTATTGCCTCTGAATGGTTTTTCAATGACCAATTACAACCAGGATGGCCTGCTAGAGGTTTTTTGACATGACAATTTTACCACGGGGCTTATTTAGAAATATTTTGCATCTGTAAAGGTAGCCCTAGATAAGTATTGTTTATTCAACTTGATCTGCTCTAGCTGGTTGATGGGGGATATATGAAAATGTGTCAGTTCTCTGCTTGGCCATGTACACAAGATTATAAGGATCAGTTCACCTTCAGGAACATGTTAAATGTTCCATCTGTTTTTAGGGTGGAACATGTAACATGTTCCCGATCCTGCAGCTGCTCCCCAATCCAAGGATTTTCTCCCTGTACCTGCTGTCACTATTTAAAAAAGGGTGGTTGTGTGGGGCTTCGCCCACATGCCTGCATCCTTGATTCACAAATCCCTGTGAATCAATGAACTACAAATACTGACAGCCTTAGGCTGTCAGCTTGCAGTTCTCAATGAACAACCAGGGCACTGTTGAGCGTTCGAGTAGTTCATTGAGTCTTCCTGTCTTTGTGAAACTACTTGCCCGTACGATGTACAGACAGACCGCTTATACTGACAGTCTGTAGGAGTCCCACATGGCGCCCGTGTTCTGCTGATCGCAATGCTTTTCAGGTTCTCACAACAAAAAAAATAGTAAATGCATTTTTTTTTTTTACCTGCAAAAAAAGTGCACTTTGTTTTTTAAAGCAAACTTATCCTTTAAATAGAATAATTGTGTCACTGATAGGGATGAGCCGAACACCCCCCTGATCGGTTCGCACCAGGACATGCGAACAGGAAAAAAGTTCGCTCGAACACGCGAACACCGTTAAAGTCTATGGGACATGAACATGAATAATCAAAAGTGCTAATTTTAAAGGCTTATATGCAAGTTATTGTCATAAAAAGTGTTTGGGGACCTGGGTCCTGCCCCAGGGGACATGGATCAATGCAAAAAAAAGTTTTAAAAACGGCCGTTTTTTCAGGAGCAGTGATTTTAATAATGCTTAAAGTCAAACAATAAAAGTGTAATATCCCTTTAAATTTCGTACCTGGGGGTGTCTATAGTATGCCTGTAAAGGGGCGCATGTTTCCCGTGTTTAGAACAGTCTGACAGCAAAATGACATTTCGAAGGAAAAATTCCATTTAAAACTACCCGCGGCTATTGCATTGCCGACAATACACATAGAAGTTCATTGATAAAAATGGCATGGGAATTCAACACAGGGAAACCCCGAACCAAAATTTAAAAAAAAAATGACGTGGGAGTTCCCCTAAATTCCATACCAGGCCCTTCAGGTCTGGTATGGATATTAAGGGGAACCCCGGCCAAAAAAAAAAAAAGGCGTGGGGTCCCCCCAAAAATCCATACCAGACCCTTATCCGAGCACGCAACCTGGCAGGCCGCAGGAAAAGAAGGGGAGACGAGAGTGCGGCCCCCCCTCCTGAACCGTACCAGGCCACATGCCCTCAACATTGGGAGGGTGCTTTGGGGTAGCCCCCCAAAACACCTTATCCCCATGTTGATGAGGACAAGGGCCTCATCCCCACAACCCTGGCCGGTGGTTGTGGGGGTCTGCGGATGTGGGGCTTATCGGAATCTGGAAGCCCCCTTTAACAAGGGAACCCCCAGATCCCGCCCCCCCCTGTGTGAAATGGTAAGGGGGTACTTACCCCTACCATTTCACTAAAAAACTGTCAAAAATGTTAAAAATGACAAGAGACAGTTTTTGACAATTCCTTTATTTAAATGCTTCTTCTTTCTTCTATCTTCCTTCATCTTCTTCTTCTTCTGGTTCTTCTGCTCTTCTGGTTCTTCCTCCGGCATTCTCGTCCAGCATCTCCTCCGCGGCGTCTTCTATCTTCTTCTCCTTGGGCCGCTCCGCACCCATGGCATGGGGGGAGGCTCCCGCTCTTCTCTTCATCTTCTTCTTCATCCTCTTCTCTTCTTCCTTCTCTTCTTCATTTTCTTCTCCGGGCCGCTCCGCACCCATGCTGGCATGGAGGGAGGCTCCTGCTGTGTGATGGAGTCTCCTTGTCTGACGGTTCTTAAATAACGGGGGGCGGGGCCACTCGGTGACCCCGCCCCCCTCTGACGCATGGTGACTTGACGGGACTTCCCTGTGATGTCACGGGGAATGCCACAGGGAAGGGCTACCCCAAAGCACCCTCCCAATGTTGAGGGCATGTGGCCTGGTACGTTCAGGAGAGGGGGGGGCTGCACTCTCGTCCCCACCTCTTTTCCTGCGGCCTGCCAGGTTGCATGCTCGGATAAGGGTCTGGTATGGATTTTTGGGGGGACCCCACGCCGTTTTTTTTTTTTTTTTGGCGCGGGGTTCCCCTTAAAATCCATACCAGACCTGAAGGGTCTGGTATGGAATTTAGGGGGAACCCCACGTCATTTTTTTTTTAAATTTTGGCCGGGGTTCCCCTTAATATCCATACCAGACCTGAAGGACCTGGTATGGAATTTAGGGGGACTCCCACGTCATTTTTTTTTTTTTTTAAATTTTGGTTCGGGGTTTCCCTGTGTTGAATTCCCATGCCGTTTTTATCAATGAACTTCTATGTGTATTGTCGGCAATGCAATAGCCGCGGGTAGCTTTAAATGGAATTTTTCCTTCGAAATGTCATTTTGCTGTCAGACTGTTCTAAACACGGGAAACATGCG
Organism: Aquarana catesbeiana; assembly: GCF_042186555.1. NCBI lineage: Eukaryota > Metazoa > Chordata > Amphibia > Anura > Ranidae > Aquarana > Aquarana catesbeiana. Next base: position 111,912,386 of record NC_133327.1, read on the forward strand.
CCCCTTTACAGGCATACTATAGACACGAAATTTAAAGGGATATTACACTTTTATTGTTTGACTTTAAGCATTATTAAAATCACTGCTCCTGAAAAAACGTCCGTTTTTAAAACTTTTTTTTGCATTGATCCATGTTCGGGTCCCCAAACACTTTTTATGACAATAACTTGCATATAAGCCTTTAAAATTAGCACTTTTGATTTCTCCCATAGACTTTTAAAGGGTGTTCTGTGGCATTCGAATTTGCCGCGAACACCCCAAATTGTTCGCTATTCGGCGAACTTGCGAACAGCCAATGTTCAAGTCGAACATGAGTTCGACTCGAACTCGAAGCTCATCCCTAGACACTGACTTGTGAATTTTGGAGAAATAAGGGTGGCGCTTTGTTCCATATGAATCCGCATTCTTGCAACTCAGATTGGGGTTCATCTGACCCCATTATCATCACAAATGTCAAGTGTCCTAATTTAGAAAACGGGTCCACTGGATTGCGATTCAAAAATCAGAATTTTTATAACAAAGTAGGTGTACCCGTGGGGTTATTATTCTTTCATATATTATGTTACCGGCTACCTTAACACATTTTGCACAACAGCTGCTTAATCATAAAGCTTTAGAAGCAGAGAAGAAAGGATTATGTGCAGCCATAATGTTTGATGTGCCAGGCTCAGGCTGTTTGCCTACCATTTTTCAAAAAAAAAAAGCAGGATGTGAGAACATTAAAATGTATGTGTTTTTATTTCCATGCAGAAATTGTTCCTCGAGATCTTCGGATGAAAGAGAAGTTTTTAAAGCATTTAACAGGTAAGTTTGATTTATAAAAATGCATTGCTAGAAAAGAAATAAAAAAATGACATTAACCAGTTAAGCTTCAGAGTTTACATATTTCAGTTAGGGGCCTACTAATTGGGCAGAGATTTTTTTCTTACTTATGATACAGAAATGTTACAGATATGTTTTGGGGACTAACAAAGATAGTATTTCAAGAATTATTTTTGTATATATTTTAAAGGCAAAGTACAACACAGATTTTTTTATTCGCAGTCGTCTGCCACATCCCCATGAGTAACAGCTAGAGCCCTCCATTTATCCAGTCAGCAAGGACATATTCCTTACTAATTACAGAACTATTGGATGCAGAAGGGGGTGTGTTGGACCTCTGCAGAGAGACCACTGCTTCCACACACAGAGCACATGTTCTTCTTTGCAGCAGGCTGGTAAAAGTATGTTCTTCCCAGGCTGTGATTATTTCCTAAAGATAAAAAATAACTGTAATGCCGTGTACACACAATCGGATTTTCTGACAACAAATGTTGGATGTGAGCTTGTTGACGGAAAGGCCGACCGTGTGTATGCTCCATCAGACATTTATTGTCGGACTTTCTGCCAATAAATGTTGGCTAGCATGTTCTCAAATTTTCCGCCAACAAATGTGTGTTGTCGGGCTTTCTGATCATGTACACAAGTCCGTCAGACAAAAGTCCAAAGTACAAACATGCATGCTTGGAATCAATGCTCACCAAACACAACATTAGCAGAAGGAGCCCAAAGGGTGGACTATTGAACTTCCTTTATATCGGCTCGCCGTACGTCTTGTACATCACTACGTTCGTAATTGTTGGCCAACATTTGTGTGACCGTGTTTATGCAAGACAAGTTGGAGCCAACAACCTTTGAACAAAATTCCACGGTTTTGTTGTTGGAAAGTCTGATCATGTGTACGGGGCATAAGACTTACACACCTTTTGAATGTTCGGTTGGGGAGTTTTTTTTATTTTGTCACTGATAGTATTGATATGTTTAATTATGTTGGTGTCTTATGTAGTATTGACCTACAGAACTTTACACAAAATATAAAATTACTGATATCATTGAATTCCCATGACGCAGTTCACAATGTAATGTTTTCCCACAGTCATACACACCCATTAGGCAGCTGATTAAGCCCCCCACCTCCAAGAACCTTTTAGGATTGTTGGAGTGGAGTGCTGTAAAAAAAAGCAACAAAAATCAATGTAGCCTGACATCTGGTGGGACATAAATAACCCCAGTATCACAAAGCCTTAAAAGAGAAGTAGGGCCAAAGCTCTTTTGACCCTACATTTCCTGTGGGTCACAGGAGTGCACTTAGTTCTGTTGATTAATGTCACTGAGCTGGTCCAGACTCTGGAGGGATCCCAATTTTAATGCCAGGATATACCCAGATGCCTGACCAGCTGCTTCCACCCCCTCCACAGTCTGGTGCTCCAGTGAGCGCTGAAGGGGCAGAGCAGAGAGCAGTGACTGATAGTCACCGGCTATCAGAACTGATCGATTAGTGGTCATGTGATCACTAGGTTCTTGGTCTTAGAGCCACCTGGGGACAGATGCAGCATCAGACGGATGCTGCATCTACCTACAGTGCATCTGGAAAGTATTCACAGCTCTTCACTTTTTCCACATTTTGCTATGTTACAGCCTTATTCCAAAATGGATTAAATTTATTATTTTCCCCAAAATTATACAAACAACCCATAATGACAAAGTGAAGAAGTTTGTATGAAATCTTTGCAAATTTATTAAAAAAAAAGAAAATCACATGTACATAAGTTTTCACAGCCTTTGCCATGACACTCAAAATTGAGCGCAGGAGCATCCTATTTCCACTGATCATTCTTGAGATGTTTCTACAACTTGATTGGAGTCCACCTGTGGTAAATTCAGTTGATTGGACATGATTTGGAAAGGCGCACACACCTGTCTATATCAGGTCCCACAGTTAACAATGCATTTCAGAGCACAAACTAAGCCATGAAGTCCAAGGAATTGTCTGTAGACCTCTGAGACAGGATTGTATCGAGGCACAGATCTGTAGAAGAGTACAGAAAAATTTCTGCAGCATTGAAGGTCCCAATGAGCACAGTGGCTTCCATCATCCTTAAATGGAAGACATTTGGAACCACCAGGACACTTCCTAGAGTCCTGGTGGCCAAACTGAGTGATCAGGGAAGAAGGGCCTTAGTCAGGGAGGTGACCAAGAACCCGATGGTCACTCTGACAGAGCTCCAGCATTTCTCTGTGGAGAGAGGAAAACCTTCCAGAAGAACAGCCATCTCTGCAGCACTCCACCAATCAGGCCTGTATGGTAGAGTGGCCAGACAAAAGCCACTTCTCAGTAAAATCTCCATCACAGCCCATCAGGACTTTGCCAAAAGGACTCTCAGACCATGAGAAAAAAAATACTCTGGTCTGATGAAACAAAGATTGAACTCTTTGTCCTGAATGGCAAGCGTTATGTCTGGAGGAAACCAGGCACCACTCATCACCTGGTATACAGTGAAGCATGGTGGTGGCAACATCATGCTGTGGGATGTTTTTCAGTGGCAGGAACTGGGAGACTCGGAGATTGAGGGAAAGATGAATGCAGCAATGTACAGAGACATCCTTGGTGAAAACCTGTTCCAGAGCGCTCTGGACCTCAGATTAGGGCAAAGGTTCATCTTCCAACAGGACAACGACCCTAAGCACACAGCCAAGATAACAAAGGAGTGGCTACACAAGACACATCTGTGAATGTCCTTGAGTGGCCCAGCCAGAGCCCAGACTTGAACCTGATTGAACATCCCTGGACAGATCTGAAAATGGCTGTGCATCAATGCTCCCCATCCAACCTGATGGAGCTTGAGAGATCCTGCAAAACAGAATGGGAGAAACTGCCCAAAAATAGGTGTGCCAAGCTTGTAGCATCATACTCAAAAAGACTTAAGACTGTAATTGGTGAGGGAATCCTTTTTTTATCATGGAGAAAATTACTCTCTGGACTTCTTTCAGTGCTGAGTGTATGTGTGAAGGGTAAAGGTTTAAGCTCTTAGTTACATGGCAACTCTTATATGTCTTGCCACTGTCCCGTTCCAAAATGTAGTACCTGATGCCTTACAATATAGTGCATGATGCCTCAGCTACCTATGAGTAGAGCCAGGCATCTTCATATGGGTAAGCAAATCTATTCATATGCAAATAGCAACTCAGAGCAAATTGCTATTTACATATCAGTATCACTGCACTATAAGGATTAAAGTGTTACTAAACCTACAGCACTAAAATCAGTCTGTATGTGTAGTAAAGCATGCTTGTTATACTTGCTGTGGAACCTAAGGGGTTAATCTGCATGGTATAAAAAGGCTGTTTGATCCTGTCTCCCCTGATTCCAGTGTCCCCAATCCATCTGCTGATAAGACAGAGCCTCTGGAGTCATTCTGCCCATGCTCAGTTTGGCGTGTATTGCTAGTGAGTTTTCTTTTTCTTGGGTGGGTGCATGTGATCAGCACAGGGCCAATCAGCATTTTCCAGACAGAGGGTCAGCCGTACTGCAGCCTCATAGGACAGTCAGAATATAATGAAAGTGTATTGCTAGAGGGTTTTAATTTTCTTGGGAGGGTGCATGTGATCAGCACAGGGTGAAGGGTGAAGGTCTATGCTCTTAGTCACATGGCAGCTGTGACATGTCTCCCCACTGTCCCATTCCAAAATGTAGTACCTGATGCCTTACATTATAGTGCCTGATGCCTCAGCTACCTATGAGTAGAGCCAGGCATCTTCATATGGGTAAGCAAATCTATTCATATGCAAATAGCAACTCAGAGCAAATTATTGCTATTTACATATCAGTATAAGGGGGCTCTGAGAAGTGCTAAGATAAATATTTCTGCAGCGGGTATATGCTCATAGCATATGTTGTCAGCTACCTGCCGTTGGCCTTGTTGTTTTTATTTAGCCATAGGTTTACTTTAAGCTGTAGTCATGATAGATTGTTTGGCACTATGATATTATATCTCAATCAGTCTGCCTTGTCCATGTCTTTGAACTGCTGCCCTGCTATCTGTGCACATGAAACCTCATACACTTTTTTTCATTCTCACAACTCATAAAAACTATTTTAATCATTAAAGAATTTTTATTGAAATTTCCATACAAATAACAGAAAAATTAAAGGCAGCTGGTTTTGGTATATAACAATCAGGTACAGCAGTAAAACATTTACATCATAATCTAAATCAAAGTAATGGACAATAGTCATACAAATGATCAATTAAAGCATACATAAACAGTATAGTAACACTCCTGTTTACCCCATTGGGTTCTAACTGTAAAGAGGCACTAACTAATATAATGACAACATTATCATGGACAATTCAAGAAATTAGAAAAAGAGAGAACTGTAAAGCCTTGATATTACTCATGGAATAATACTGAAATATGGTTTAAGAACTGCAGCTCATGTTTTTGAGTGAGGTAGAAGCTCTAGGGTGACTGATCCATATCTGCCACAATTTCTCAAACTTGACCGTGTTGTAATTTTTATATGCCAACATTAATTCATATTGAGCTTGTGTATTCCACCTTATAACAACATCAGATAAATTCGGTGCTTCGTTAGATTTCCATAGTTTTGTTATAGTCAGCCTTGCTCCTATTAATACATTTGCTACTACTGTTCTATATTCTACAGAGTAAAGATTCAGATTTATTCCTAAAAGGGCCATTGCGGGAGTAAGGGAAAGTAAATTACCAGTGAGGTTAGCAATAAATGTCGAAACTGATTTCCAAAAACTACTAAGATTTTTGCAATTCCATAAAATATGATAAAGGGAACCAGTTTGTTTGTTGCATCACCTACAAGTTGGGGAGAGTGATGGGTAGATTTTGGAAAGTTTATATGGTGTAAGGTACCATCTGTTTAATATCTTTTGGGCATTATCCCAATGTTCAACGCAGGATGATACCTTAGTGCTCAGAATTATGGCCTTATTCCACTGTTGCCAAGAAATAGATAAGGAAAGATCCTTTTCCCATTTCAGCTTATTATTGGTTTAAACAGATTTAGAGAATTCTGAGAAAAGTTTGTAAAAGAAGGATATTCCTTTCTTATCACAAGCGTGCTTGTTCAGTAGGAACTTCCAGATTATTGATGGGATATTCATGCTCGATTCTGGGTCAAGTTTCTTTAATCCTTCAAAATGTCTAAGTTTTTTTAACACCAACTCTTTATAGTCTAGGGGTAGGTTGACATAGTAATTAAACCCCCTGTGAAATCCAATTATTCACTGAGATGCGGGCTCTACAGTATTCCAGCACTCTTAAGGGCACAGGGATTTTAATTAGTTCACCTAGTTCTTTTGATTTAGATAATATGTGTTTTCAAGCTATCAACGTGGATTTAACAGTAATGAGTTTTGGTATTACTACTTTAAGAAGGAAAGCATACGCTATAGCTAATGCACACATGTCATTGCCCTTGGTGACTTCTTTTTCAATATTTACCCAAAGTTTCTCGTCTGAATTAGAAAACCAAAATTTCATTTGATCAAGGAGTGACGCATAGTAATAATGTTGAATATCTGGGAGACCCATTCCACCTTTATTCTTAGTAGTGGTAAGAATTGAGAAGGCTACTCATTTATTGTTCACCTGGATGGGGAGCGAGTGGAAATAATATAGAATTTTAGGAAGGGTCTGCATTTTAAAAGCTGCTATTTTCCCTACCCAGGAGAGTTGTGTTTTATGGAAAGATTGGAGATCCTTATTTATATTTTCTAGTTTGGGGAAATTTACTTCATATAATTTAGCTGTTGGATAGGTAAGTTGGATCCCCAAATAAGGATTGGAGGGCTGGTCCCAATTGTAAGTCGTTTTATTTTTAAGAGTCATGTAGCTTTTTTGGGATATATTCATAGGCAGAACATGACATTTGTTGCTATTAATTTTGTAGTATGAGATTTTCCCAAAGGATTCTAATATATTTTGCACATTGGTGAGAGAGGTTTCAGGATTGGATAAGGAAAGTATTATATCATCGGCGAATAATCCTAATTTGTGTTCAATATTGCCCACTTTAATACCTGTAATTGATTCATTAGAACGGATTAGTTCTGCCAAAAGTTCTATTGCCAATGAAAATATTATAGGCGAAAGAGGGCAGCCCTGTCTTGTGCCATTAGAAAGATCAAAGCTTTTGGACAAGTTTCCTGAAGTGAATACTTTAGCAGAGGGCTTCGTATAGAGGGACATTATGGCTGAATGAATGAAACCTGTAAATCCGAATTTCAAAGTGTTACCGATAGATAGCCCCAATGAACTCTATCAAATGCCTTCTCTGCATCTAAGGCAAGAAGCAGAGAAGGCCCTCCACTATTCTCCACTTGTTGAATCAAATTATAAAAACTATTTTAGTAAATTTTAATTTGATGCTTTTTCATTTCAGGTCGACTTTCCTTCACAAGTCCAAATTGCAATAAACATTTTCGGAGGCTTTACAACAGCACGAGAGATTGCATGATTCCAGCTCGTAAGTAAGAAATTACTCTACTTGGTTCTGAGTAGCAAACATTCACATGTAAAGCTAATTTACTTAAATTGCTGCTAAAACTATACATAGGGGAAGAAGCAGCGATCCAAATTGCCCAATAAAGCCCTAACCGCATTTGCCAATACATTAAGTAATAATATTGTAGTGGTCGTACTCTATTGATAGATAAGACCATATGTTTAAAACAGTGATCGGAAACTGCAGGGGCCACTGGTTAATGTGAACTATATGGAAGAATTTCTAACTCAGGGTAAAGTAATGCGCAAAAACACTGAATGTCCAAATTTTCATTTGGTTTTAATAATTTTTACTAAGAACATAACATGACTCTGCTACACATGTTGGAAAGAAACAAAGCATCTATGGAATAGCATCACAGCAGGAAGCTAACTTCTAAGAAAAGATACATAACATAAAGAATTTAGTGTTAGTATAGCTGCAGAGGGTTCAGATGCCCATGAGATCAGGGGGCCCCATTCTGATGGCTGCTTGCTTCCCTTTAATTATTAGTCTAGTGATCACATTACGTTCTATAGATCGGAAGAGAGAGTATCCTTTCCTGCTGTTCCTCCTCTAATGATGTTTGAACCTCCAGTAGTACCTATATTTATAAAATATTAGCACTTCAGGAATTAATAGGATTCTCAGAGGTCACCCAGAAATGGTTGTACACATTCCATGGCAAAAAGTATACCCCTATTGCATTTGGCAGGCAGTGCCATCATGCAACCTATTTACTTGAATGGGGCAGCACTGCAACTGCCCAGGACCCGCGTGTAATGCATGCAGCTGCAAGGTGGTGGTGAGCCATTGACAGAGCTAAAACAGGTGAGGAGGAGGCAATATGTTAAATGCCTCTGAAAAGCGTTCCACTGCAGATCAGTTTTCAGATATGCTGCAGCAATAGCCGCACATCTAAATGTAGCCCAAGAGGTTTTCTACATGACATGTAGAAAATAAATTTTCCATTTTGTGACAGGGCCCTGTACCTTTGCACTACACTCTTTGTTTATATACAACAAATTTAAGTGGCACTGTTTTCCACCAAGCACAAGAGGCAGACGCCGATGGGACAGGAATAGGCAAAGCTAAAGTTCTGGGGGGGGGGGGGGGGTTTTATTCTTTTTTTAATCATGGAATTTGGAAAAGCAATACAAAACAGCCAGCACATATTACATTACCAGGTAACATTGTCCCCAATGGGAAGCAGTCAGTAGAGGAAAAAAGATAGGTAAGCTACATCCATCATAACAGACATATTTGTATACAGGAAAATAATAATAAAAAAGGAAAAACAACATATTTCTCAGTAAATGCAAAACACTGCATGACCCAGCAAAGAGCAGCTGGAACTGAGCAAAAAAATTTGAATTCCACCATATTTTATTAGCTTTACAAGAGATTCAATACATGTGCATATAACACAGAAAGAAGTATTGAGCAGAGGACTAGGGACAGGATTAAGAAAGTAGGAGCTGAGGGAAAGTATAAAGAAAAAAAAGAAAGAAAGAAAGAAGAGGGAGTAAGAGAGGAAGGTGGGAGGGGCAGAGAGAGAAGAGAGGGAAAGAAAGGATGGGGAAAGAGCTAGGAGGAAAAGAGGGGAGACAGGGTAAACTAACTGTCTTCCTCTTGAATGGTTCCAACCACAAAGTCCAAGACCCTGATTACCTGGTGTACTAGAGAATAGGAGGGCAAATTACGACTGAGAGGTAAGGGAAGTCTGGTGCCTTTAAAAGAAATGGGGGTCCAAATCTTCCAATATTTTTCCTCCTATTCCTTCAAGATCATAGTCAGGCTTTCCATTTCCTGGATTTCAGCAACTCCCACCCGCCAATGGGCTATTGTGGGGGGCTGGAACTTTTCACCAATACTAGTATACAAGCCCTTGCTGCCATAAGCAAGTGTTTAAATAGGGAATTTTTTAATTTCTTGCTGAATGATGGGGCGTTATTCATGAGGTATGCAGCTGGGTTTTTGTGAAGGGAGACTCCTATCATGGTCTGAATCGTTTTCTCTACTTCATTCCAGAATCTCGCTATTTTCGGGGACTCCGAAGAGATACAGTGCCTTGAAAAAGTATTCATACCTTTTGAAATTTTCTACATTTTGTAATGTTACAACCAAAAATGTAAATGTATTTTATTGGGATTTTAGGTGATAGACCAACACAAAGTGGCACATACTGTAATTGTGAAGTGGAAGGAAAATGATAAATGTTTTTCATATTTTTTTACAAATAAATATCTGAAAAGTGTGTAGTGCATTTTTATTCAGCCCCCTGAATCAATACTTTGTGGAGCCACCTTTTGCTGCAATTACAGCTGCAAGTCTTTTTGGAGATGTCTCTACCAGCTTTGCACATCTAAAGAGTGAAATTTTTGCCCATTCTTCCTTGCAAAATAGCGCAAGCTCGGCCAGATTGGATGGAGAGAGTCTGTAAATAGCAATTTTAAAGTCTTGCCACAGATTCTCAGTTGGATTTAGGTCTGGACTTTGACTGGGCCATTCTAACACATGAATATATTTTGATCTAAGCCATTCCATTGTAGCTCTGGCTGTATGTTTAGGGTCATTGTCCTGCTGGAAGGTGAACTTCCGCCCCAGTCTCAAGTTTTTGCAGACTCTAACATTAAAACTATGTGTTGGTCTATCGCATAAAGTCCCAATACAATACATTTACATTTTTGGTTGTAACATTACAAAATAAGGAAAATGTCAAGGGGTATCAATACTTTTTCAAGGCACTGTATGTATGAGAGTTCTTTCAGAATCCCAACAGCGCCAGCATGTGCTGAGCACCTGGGGAAACATTCAGTGTAGTTTAGCCAGAGTCTCGTACCACCGTGTGAGAAGTATTATATCCTCTCTCCTGATATCTGCTTGCCAGAGATGCCTTATGAGCAAAACATAGGATCCTTTCTTGATGGGCTTGTGAGAAGGAAGAGTGAAAATCACATTCCCACTTTTGTAGGAAGGGTAACTCTGTTGGAGCATCCAGGTCGAATCACAAGAACATAGAGGTGAGAAAGGGAATGGGCGAGTGGCTTCCCATCCAAACAGGTTTGTTCTAATGGGATAAGTTAATGTAACATCTGACAACACCAGAAGGGATCGTATATATACGCTCAATTGAGCATGTCGAATAAAGTCCAGCTTAAAGGAGAAGCAAGATTCTATGTCTCTGCTCGACATAAGGCGATGTTAATGGAGAAGTGAATAAGCCTGTAGGAGTGACGATGCAGGATCACATCAGACTGAGGGTCACCCGTGACCAGTTTAAAGTTCTATTTTAAAACTTTTTAGCACTAGGTTGGAGTCATGTGTCCCCTCATCTAGAACTTTATATTCAGTATATCCAATTTTTATAAAATCCAAAAATGAACATACACACAGGCATATTTGTTTATCCAATTATTTTCTCAAGCGAGGGTAGACAGTTGTTGACTCTAAAAAGACTAAAACTGGCCACGTAAGTTAAAGTATGTTTGTACAATCTCCTTTAGGTTTACCAATAGTGCGAAGACCTACCTGAATGGATATAAATTAAATAGATTTTTTATTTCTCATCCCCTTGACAGGGATTTCTTTCCTTGACTATGATAATACCCACATCTCATTCTTTAATGATTTTAACATTTACAGTATGTATTATCTCTCTGTACATGAGTTGTAATGAAATACCATGTGGCCCCTGGGCCAAATGTGCCAACGTCCTGTCAATACATTTTTCTGCATAAAGATATAGATTGTTTAGACATGCCCTCTGCAATACATATGTTGGTAGACCTAAAATAAGTCTGTACAATCAGATTTTATTGTTTGTAGTTAGCTCCGGTATGCCTAATGTTCACTATAGACATTAATGTCTGACTGTGTATTCTTTGTACAATCTCTTTAAGATTTACTAATACTATGTAATATGAGGACCTGCCTAAACTATCCAATAAATATTAGGCTCTAGCATTACATACATACATTAGTAGAGCTAAAAGAGATTTTACAATCAGATTTTATCCTGTGTGGTGAGCATACAACTGATATTTTAGTTAAAGCCCAACTCCAGTAAAATTAAAAATGATCCTTGTAGTGGGGCTGCTCCTGCATTACAAAGATTAAAGTGTTACAGTACTAAACCCGCAACAGTAAAACAGTGATGTACATGCAGTAACGCATGCTTGTTATACTCACTGTGAAACCTAAGGGTTAATCCTCCGCATTATGTAAAAAGGCTGTTTGATCCTGTCTTCTCTGATCCTCCCCTTCTTCCACTGCCCCCAATCCATCTGCTGCATGTTTAACTAAGCACTGCCATTCGGAAAATGACTTAACATATTTTACTGATATTTAAATCTAGACTGAGTTAAAAGCATACTACAGATTGCTAACTTTGCTATGTTTATCAGTAATAATTAGAGGATCCTCATGAGATTTCATTTAAATAGAACATCCAGTTGTTGAATAAGCAAAGTCTGGTGATAGGATGGTGTTTACTTACCACATATACAACTCAGTTCTGGTTCTTCTGCAGGGAGTTGTACTTTGGGCTATTAATAAAACACAGATTGTGCAGCCTGTATCAATTTTCTTTCTGTTTATGAGAGTGAGATTATTTGGGCCCATTAAAGGGCAACTGTACATTAAACATTACTGTGTTTATTTAATAAAGGAAGTGTCAACTTCCAAGCAATTAGGTCTTACTGTCATATCGAAGTGCCTGGAAGTTTTTTTTTAAGAATTCATCAGTGTACAGTACAAGTTTCCTTATATAACACAGTGGATATGCTTTTCTTTGGTATCACCCACTAGCTATGGGAACCATCCTTAGTGGTCTAAACTGGAATTTGTAGGGAATTTGGATTCCTCTGTCTCCATCTCCCATAGTATCCTTTTTAATTACAACAAAATCCTTATACATATTTCTTTAGAAAACTCAGAAACTGAAAGTTTGCATTCGAAATATGGTGATTTTCAGAGAGAACGTTAGTATTTAATGGCAGTTCTTGAAATACCAGATTTCACCATCAGGTGGTACTGTAGCAATCACACATTCTTGATGAAGCGTAGGAGCTGTAGGAAAATGTACACATTTTCATATTACTGCCCAAATTGGTTATAAACAAACACTGAATTTATTTTTTTCTACAAATTCTACTTTCAGCAGTATTGTGCAGAAAAACTGTAAAAAAGTGTTAAGAAACATGTGCAGAAAAATTATAAAAATGTAAGCAAATGCTATAAGTTTGGCAAGCTGATGCCAGATTAGGCCATTTGTCTGTGTTTGTGTATGTGGGCATAATCAATAACCTCTGAGTATCTGTGACTATTTTATAGATCTTTAAAGAAACCCTGTTCCAGCAAGCAGGATTTGAACAGTTACCACTGGGGTCCTGTAGATGTCAGCAGCTACAGGTAGTCCAGAAACAGACACACCCCACCATCTTTGCAACTTATATTTAGTGGATCTGTTCCTACAAATGGTTCTCACTGATATTTTGGGGAGCATCTTGATATATAAGTGTGTATATGAACTTCTAAGCATTGTGGAAAAAAAAAGAAAACACTGCTCGGAAGCACAGTGTAAAGTTGGCATGAACAGTGAACGAAGGCTATGATTATAAATACACTAGTGTAGTTACACATTTTTTTTTTTTTCTTTTACACATTTACTTATGGCAATGGTTGAATTATTCACAAAGTTTTAAAAGTGGTCTCAACAGACTGCTAACATTTTTTTAAATACCATTATATAGTGGGATGCATTATATAGGTGTGTTTCTAAAGCGATGACAGGCAGTTGGCGGAAAATCCGACCATTTGTACGCTCCATCGGACAATTGTTGTCGGATTTTACAAGGACAAATGTTGGATGGCAGGCTTATAAATTTTCCAAGGACAATGTCTGTTGTCAGATTTTCCGATCGTGTGTACACAAGTCCGTCAGACAAGAGTCCAAAGTACAAACACGCATGCTCGGAAGCAAGGACAAGCTGGAAGCAGTCGGTCTTAAACTAGCGTTCATAATGGAGAATTAACATTCTTGACGCAGCAAATTATGAAATCTAGAAATGCAGCGCACATTCTCTTCTTCTTTAATGAGATAATAATGAAGCTGCTTTGCTGGTGATACTGATGGAGTTATGGCAAACATATTTTCAAAGGCTTTTTTTTTCTAGTGATATCAAGATTAATATTATTATGCTTGTTTTTTATTTTTGGTGCAAGTTTCCACAACACCATTATCCTGTAGTTTGTAAGATCAAAGATACAACTATGTTGGTGTCCCTTGTTAATTTTAAATTGTATTTTTTAAAATGTAACTGCCTACTCCCAAACTGTCATTTGAAGTAAAACACCTAGCCAAGTATTATTCTACACAATTTTTTTATTGTGCATTAAAAAAAGAAAACAAATAAAATTGGACATGCTATTTGCCAATAGAACTTAACCAAAAAGTGCATTCTATGCATCCAAAAATATAACAAATCAAATCATTTTTCAACCAAAAAATAAAATATAAGCCTCATGCATGTGTCCTGCTTCTAAATATAGGGGGGTCAACAATGCCAAGAGTTGGTAAAAGCAGGGGTCCGTCATCTGAAGATAATTCTAAAAATCATCCGAATTATTCTCCTGGAGCTCCCGCAGCAAAGGCATATGTCATAATAAAGCAACCAATGTTTGGTCCAAGAAATCCTCCTCCTGTTCCTGGACTGGACTTGGGTCAAAGCAATAACTCCAAGGCCAATAATAAATAACACGTTATATCCTCCAATTCCGCAACATGGCTGGTTGACGAACAGCCGTTCAGAAACAAAATGAAAAGCACGAAATGAAAGACGCAAAATGAAAAGCGTGAAATGAAAAGTGCAAATCAACACTCACCAAACTTCTACTAACACGAAACTAGCCGAAGGAGCCCAAAGGGTGGCGCATGACAATTAAACTTCCTCTTTATCACCTCGTAGTACGTCTAGTATGTCTCTACTTTCATGTTTTTTGGCTGACAATTGTGTGTCGTTTGAATGCAAGACAAATTTTTGGCCAACACCCTTCGGACAAAAGTCCGAGGCTTTGTCTGTGGAAAATCCGATCGTGTGTACGAGGCTTTACGACCATTGTGGTTAGCGTAGCTTGCAGGGGACTCTGGTGCGTGCAAAATCTGGTGCAGCTTTGCAAAGAAACCAATCAGCTACCAGGTTATTTTGTCAAGACTTAATTGAACAACTTGAAGTTAAATGCCGATTGGCTACCATGCACAGCTGCCCCACTTTCTGAGTGCACTAGTTTTAGTAAATCTCCCCCTTAGTTATCTTAGGGCTGATTGAAAACTAATTAAAATGCTAATATTGTTTTAGAGGAGAGCAGGCATTCTCCATGATGGTGGTGCCACTAGAGAAATCTGAATTTTAGGTACATTTTACACTGTGCTGCTTTTAAAAACAGTTTCAAAGGGACCAACCACAGCTGCACTTGTGTAAAATATTTATTCCTAAATTGTTTTAGTCATGCAGGCTTATCCCCTGTACACACGGTCGGACATTGATCGGACATGGATTTTTTCTGACGGATGTTGGCTCAAACTTGTCAAAAAGTCACACAAAGTTGTCAGAAAATCCGATCGTTCTAAACGCGGTGACGTAAAACACGTACATCGGGACTATAAACGGGGCAGTAGCCAATAGCATTCGTCTCCTAATTTATTCTGAGCATGCGTGGCACTTTGTGCGTCAGATTTGTGTACACACAATCGGAAATTCCGACAATGGATTTTGTTGTCGGAAAATTTTATAGCAAGCACTCAAACTTTTTGTGTCGGAAATTCCTATGGAAAATGTGTGATGGAGCCCACACACGGTCGGAATTTCCGACAACAAGGTCCTATCACACATTTTCCGTCGGAAAATCCGAACACGTGTACAAGGCATTACTGTTTCAGTATCCAGATTTACTTATTCTGTCTGAGTCTAACTCTTTAACTCATGTCGGGGTGTCAGAGGACACCTAAATTCTGCATTCTGCTTGTTTTTATTTAAATATAAGCCTGCACATTTAAACAATTCAGTATTGATATTTAAATTCTTGCATAAACCCAGTTGTGAATAAGAAGGTGCTTCCTCACAGAGGTGTGTTGACTAGGTAAATTCAATATTTGATAACAACCCATTGCTATATCCTAGAGCTAGCAATCTGGATGTTTTTGATTGAATCCCCTGTATACGTTTATTTGTGCATATGATATACAGTATCTGGTAAAATAAACCATTCATTGTGCTAATAATAAAAGTTAAAGAATAATTTATGTTCAATGGGAAATGTATACATTTTTAGGTCATTGTGATCAGGCAAAAATGAGCCATCATAAACAGCAAAAACTAGATAGCATTCCGAATGAAAATTGCTTCATCAGAAAAAGCATTAGTGTTCATAGTTCAGATTATCTTAGACCTTTTATTTCTCTAGGTCTGTCCACATGTGACCAGGTTTAGTCTAGGTTTTACAAAGACAAACATACTGTATATAGGTTCATGTATGAACTATCATACCATCCTCATGGGAGATGACAGTTCAAACATCTTCTTTTGAATGATGTGGTGGTGCCACCATGCATTTAGGACAAGCGGCTAAGGCTTGGGGGGAGGCTGTGGCCTCATAAAAACAGAACTTCAGCACATTTATAAATTGTCAGGGGACTCCTAGATTTGAAAGCTAATTACCATGCTCATAATTGTTTTAAAGGAAAGCATGCAAACTCTATGCTGGTGGTGCTACTGGAGATATCTGAATTCAGAGTTGCAAGGGAAGAGTGCTACAAAGCTAAACTAATGAGACATCTATCACAAGCTCACCCATCTTGATAAAAGTATTGTATCACATATATAAATTATTGCTTGCCTTCATGCACATGACTAAACTTGATAGAACAAGGTCTGTTAGACAAACTAATAAAATGTTCTTTGATGTGATTAGTACTTGTAATTATTTTTGAAGCACAATTATCTTTGGCTAAAGCTGTAGTTCCCATCTATATGTGTATCATCCTAGTTTTCTGGCTAAGAAAGTGTAGCGTATCTTTACATCTTGATAGAGAAGATGGAATTCGACATAAGAACAAAGGAACACATTCATTGGTCATTGATTTTTCATGAAATATGTTATTGTAATATATTATTATTATGGTTACTAGCCAAGAGACAAGTTCTGGCTGTTACTGTTTCTTTTCAATGTATCCACAACTCTTGGGAAAAACTGGATTAATGAAAATCATTATTTCATCTATATTATTTAGTTAAGCCACTGTAAATATTATTATTTAGATCCACCGGTACAATAACAATTTTTTTATGTACATAAAAAGTATAATGCATTAATTAATAATCCTCTCATTTAGAGCTGTCATTTTCTGTTTTTTAGTTTGTCAATTAAGTATTAAACACTGAAAATCTTAAAATGTCATTACACTTAGCACAATAGCAAAACAAACTTTGCTTCCATATATTGTTTGTATCTGATATTCATTTTGAAATTAAAAAGGGAGTATAGGGTTATTTTTTTGCATATTTTCTTGATTATGCTCTGAAATAAATGAAAATTTAATATTTGTTCTCTTTTAACTGAAATATGTCATGTCATATATAAAATAAATAAATAAAAATAATTCATATTTATTGTCTGCAGCCAGAGTAGTATAAATCAATCCCCCAATTGGTTTGCTCTATTAAGACTTAATATAGTTGAATGGTCAGAGGAAGATTCAACCACCCTGAATCTAGTCCATTGAGCTCTCTTTGGGGTGTTTGTTTAAGAGTGACCAGCTATCTTATAAAAAAAAAGCCCAGAACACTTTGGAAACACAGTGTCATGAAAGCATCTTATATTAAATGTGATTTAAATTATCAGTATTTAATCTTGTAATCATTAAAAAAAATGAAAAAATAACTAATCAGAACCATAAAAGATTACCTTTTATAAGAAAATGTATTTAAAGGCTTACATCCGGATTTAACATGTTGACAAGATACATCATGTCTAGTAATTAGCCAATGATATATGCATAGGCAAAGTTAGACAAAGAAACGTGAGTGTCACACTAGAGTATTAAAATTGTAAGTTTGCAAGTCTGTATCTCTCAGGAAGGACATTGTGACATGTACGAGTCCAGCGTTTAGCAAGTTTTCATTTTTTAATAGGTGTATATAGGGAAACTTAATAGAAGAAAGGATAGGAAGAGAGAGTAAAAGGAGGGGGTGGAGAGGGAGAAAATGGAGGGGAAGAGAGAAAAAAAGATAATGAAGAGGGGAGTGAGACAATATAAGAGAGTAATGTAGGATGTAGGTGAGAGCATATTAATACTGGATGTATTCACCAGAGAATTGGAATAGATCTTCAGATGTGTCCCCTAGGCAGAGGTAAGTTGCTCCATATGTTGTATGACCTTCACTCTGGCAAACCATTGCATTACAGCAGGGGGGGAATCTTTTTTCTATATACTAGGGACACTTGCTCCAGCAAGGTTGAGAAGATGTTTAAGGAGTGATTTATTGTAGTGTTTCCTGGACAAAGGCATCAGATTTAACAGGACAGTGGTTGGGTTATCAAAGAGAGATGTTTGTAAGTTTTTGGGTTATGTGATGGATCTGTGGTGTTCGCAGGACAGACCAAGACTATGGGCAGGAGTGTGCGTTTGTGAGCCCTACATCTCCAGCACAGGTCACTTTGTTTACAAGGACAGAAGGGATCCTGTACCAGCTTGTTCAAATCTTGTAAGTGTTCAAATCTTGTAAGTAGAATGCAGTCATTTTAGTTATCAGGAAATGTTATAATCAAGTTTTTTTTTAATTTATCAAGATAGGAGGGGTCTTGTTGGAAGTGTATGCCCAGTAAGAACTGGTAGAAAATGTCTTCCAAACTGCACCTCTGCCTTGGCAAAGTTTGGCGTAAGTTGTCTGTGAAAGAAGATGAGCTTGGGCAGAGAGTGGAGGAAGGAAGTAAGCTGCTGGACTCTCCCCATTCCCAAAGCTGGAGTCTTGGTGTCAATTAAAATGTCGGCAATGCATGTCCACTTGTCAAAGCGTAAAAAAATGTGCAGCTCACAGGAGTCCCTGTTCAGACCAATTTACCTTTTTTATTAAAATCAGATCTAAAGAAGAACAATCCTTTTGCATATAAAACAATTAATACTGTATATTTCAGCGTTGTATTCTGCTGTTTGCCCAGAGTTCCTCTTTGATTACCAGTTCTCTTCTTTAGAGGTACCTAGAAAGATACATACTGTATCCATATATACTGTAAATCTAACATCATAGAAAATTAAGAAATATGTGTTTTAATGTTTTAAGTCTCTACCTTTTAATTATTTAATTTTAAATAAACAGTTTATATTAATAAAATAATAAAATGAATATAATTAAATTAATAAACACTTCTCAAAATTACAGGGTAATGGTAAAGCTGATGTGTCATCTTGGTTACATGAAGTGTGAATTTATATAATAGGTCTACTTTAAATTTCTGTAAATAAAATTGAATTTAGAAATCTTTTTTTTTTTTTTTTTTTTTATGACAGATTATAAAAGATGTGCAAGACTCCTTACCAGATTGGCAGTAAGTCCGATGTGTAATGACGGATAACAAAATATAGTAAGTGTACCTTCTGTATCTTTTTTTGAGTAAACTTGTCAGTAGTATCTGATTTTTTTATATAATACCCAAGCTGTCTGTGAACAGGAGATATCTTGTCTCTCATGCCCTGATCCATTGACATGCCTGGTTCAAGCTCCCCTCCCATCGGCATGTGTGAAAAACATGAAAAAGTGGTGAGGCTTACTTACAATGCTTACTTACAATGCCCCAGTGACCAGACTATGGACATTATGTATTTACATATTCTTGACAAGCAATAAAAAAGCTTTTAACAATCCAGTAGGTGCTACAACCAACTGAAACCCGGGCTCCATGCATACTAGTTTTTGTTTTGTTTTTTAAGCTAAAAAAATGCTGGAAAAAACACTGGATAAAAACGCTAGTAATAGCTTTTTGTAGTAGCATTTTCGGAGCTTATAGGAGCTTTTAAGAGTGTTTAGGAGCAATATACAAATACCATACTGGTGACCCCAGTTTTTCGCAGAAGGGAGTTTAACAAGACTTATGGCCACTCATTAAAATTAGAAGAAAAGAGGTTTAACCTTAAACTACGTAGAGGGTTCTTTACTGTAAGAGCGGCAAGGATGTGGAATTCCCTTCCACAGGAGGTGGTCTCAGCAGGGAGCATCGATAGTTTCAAGAAACTATTAGATAAGTACCTGAACGACCGCAACATACAGGGATATACAATGTAATACTGACATCTAATCATACACATGGATTGGACTTGATGGACGTGTGTCTTTTTTCAACCTCACCTACCAATTTACTATGTTAGGAGCGTTAGCGTCATATTACCATTTTTGCAGTTCCTTAAAAAAAGGAGAAAAAAGCTCAAAAAACGCTATTTGTAACATTTAGGAGCATTTAGGAGAGTTTCTGATGAAAAAAACGCTCCAAGTAACTCTACAAAAACTATTTTTTTTCTGCTCCTAGACGCCAAAGCTCAAAAAACGCTAATAGCCTAAAGTACAATCTCAGTCATCCAGTTCAGTTAGAGCAGACGTGCGTGTGGAAGCTCCGGCTTCTAGTGCTTCTAGTGCTCTGGCCACCCGGCCACCCAGCCTTCCATTCATCAGGACTATCCCCAGACTCCCAGCGCATTGTACCGGGCCCCCCCCACCAGCTGCGTGGACCAGGAACGGGATCCCGGACCCTTCCTGCCAGATCCGCCAAGCCTACCCTCACCGCTCCACCACACCGCCTTGGCCACAGGAACGCTGACCCAGCCGTCAGCCTCCCATAGCAGTCTCACAGGACACTCCACGGCTCCGGCCAGCTCCGGTCAGCACCGACCCGCCGCTCACCCCCAGCCTCCATCGGCAGGTCCGCGTGCTCCATCCAACCGGGACCAACCCACATCCACAGACGGGACCTCAGCCACCTCGGGAGCTCTAGCATCAGGCCAGCCCGCGGCTCGGGCCTAGCCCGTTGGCCATCTTGGTCCACCCAGTGCGGCAGCAATCACCACCTTCCACCCAGAGCTCATCCCCGGACCCCCTCAGCAGGTTAGTACTGGGACCCAACCCACCATCCACGGACAGGACCTTAGCCACCTCAGGAGCTCAAGCATCAGGACAGCCCGCGGCTCGGGCCTAGCAGTCGGCCATCTTGGTCCACCCACTGTGGCCGCAATCACTACCATCCACCCGGAGCTCATCACCGGATCCCCCCAGCAGGTTAGTACCGGGACCCGGTCCCTCCCTACCCCCCCTTCCAGGCACTGGTCACCTCCAGGCAGGACCCACCATCCCACTGACCCCCCCACCACGGTCCCGAACCTCCCCCCGGGGCACCACCACAGCCACCGTCCAATCACCTCGTTCTCTAGCTGCTAGACTTGGGGGACACACTACGGCTGCGGCCTAGCTCTGGCCAGCCAGCCACCTCACACCCCTCCCACACCTGTCCAGTGGGCCCCCGTGCCCCTACACCTGGAACACCCCCCTTTGACACCGGACCTCACTGCAGGGGCACAGGTTACCACCGGAGACTCTGGACCTGACCAGCGTCCATCCTAGATCCTTCTAGATGCAGCCACAGCACCATTCCAACAAGTAGGTAGCGGCCAGACCCCCCCTACCCTCCCCCTGTCCTCCTCCAGACCATCCTGTACAGGTAAGCCCACCGGGGTACCCTAGTAGTTGATCCAGGGTCCATGAGTCCGATCGCCCCTCGGGGGGTCAGGAAGGAATTTTTCCTCTGCTGTAGCAATTGGCCAGCTCAGCTAGGGGTTTTTTCACCATCTTCTGGATCAACAGAAGGGCGGTAGGTAGCCCTCCATCACCTCCATCATCCTCCTTCAGCAACGTTGTCCTTCTCACCATGTGCAATTTCAAGTACACAGCGGACGCCCTCCACAGGCTAAGAAACACTGCCTCAACTTTACCAACTGCCACTCAAAAAAGACTAAAAAAAGAAAAATGACTAAGGACCAACCTACAATCAGGCCTGTACTGGCCATAGGGACTACCGGGAGATTCCCGGTGGGCTGATGGCTCAGTGGGCCAGTCAGATGCAGTCCTGGAGCCGCTCCTCTCTGACAGTGAGTGATCGCAATTTCACTCCTGTCAGGAGGAGAAGCTTCCTTCCATTAGGCATTATGCTCCCTCCAGCCTGCAGGGGGAGATAGACCAATGGCAGACTTTCCTTCCTCTCTCCCCTATCACTTGTTATCACATGACTGGAGAGAGGAACGAGAAGCTGCCTTCAAAACGGTGAGTACATGTGGGAGGGGGAGGAGAGGGAGGACACTGATGTGAAGGGCTGCTGATGGGGGCTCTCTGGTGGGGACTGTGATGTGAAGGGAGCTGCTGGTGGGGACTCTGATGTAAAGTGAGCTGCTGGTGGGGACTCTGATGTGAAGTGAGCTGCTGGTGGGGACTCTGATGTAAAGTGAGCTGCTGGTGGGGACTCTGATGTAAAGTGAGCTGCTGGTGGGGACTCTGATGTAAAGTGAGCTGCTGGTGGGGACTCTGATGTAAAGTGAGCTGCTGGTGGGGACTCTGATGTGAAGGGAGCTGCTGGTGGGGACTCTGATGTGAAGGGAGCTGCTGGTGGGGACTCTCTGTGAAGGGAGCTGCTGATTGGGACACTCTGATGTAAGGGGGACGTTGTTGGGGACACTCTGATGTAAGGGGGACGCTGTTGGGGACACTCTGATGTAAGGGGGACGCTGTTGGGGACACTCTGATGTAAGGGGGACGCTGTTGGGGACACTCTGATGTAAGGGGGACGCTGTTGGGGACACTCTGATGTAAGGGGGACGCTGTTGGGGACACTCTGATGTAAAGAGGGTGCTGTTGGGGACACTCAAAATTAAAGTGGGCCAGTCATGAGGAAGTCCAGGGCCAAATTTTTGTCCCAGTCCAGCCCTGCCTACAATCAACCACCAAATACAGGGAGACACCAATCCAACCACAACAACTAGCATGCGCCCTGACCAACACCAGATCTGCAGTCAAGCACAGACTGGAAATCCATGACTTCATCATCGAAAACAACATAGATTGCCTCTTCATTACAGAAAGTTGGCTAACATCCGACTGCAACACTATCTTAACTGAATTGGTGCCTGAGAACTAGAGCATCCTAACCGAGCACAGAATAGAAAAAAAAGGAGGAGGCCTAGCAGTGATCTTCAAATCGCACCTTGCATTAACCAAACCAACTTTACAGAACTCAGTGCCTTTCATGGAGACACTCCCCCTGCATCTTCAAACAATACAGCAAGACACCATTCACATACTACTATGCTACAGACCCCCAGGACCAAAGACCAATCTCCTTACACCGCTCACTGAATTCATTTCAATGCACACCCTAAAAAACCAAAAACCTTCTGGTACTTGGGGACTTTAACCTCTGGGCAAACTCTACCCAAGACATTATTGCGACCGCCTGCATCAACCAACTGGAAGAACTAGGTCTTCAACAGCTGATAAATGCTCCCACGCACGGTTCAGGACACACTCTAGACCTCATCTTCAAACAGAATATGGACATCAACATATTCAACAACACACCACTACCATGGACGGACCACCACGCCATCAAATTTAAAATCACCACTAACACCACCTTCTAAAAACAGAAACATGCAACAACAACACACTGGAACAGATCTCAGAAGAAACTGCACTCTGAACTCTTCAAAACCACATTATCAAACAAAATACAATTGCTAAACTTAAACCTCTCAACGGAACAAACACTTAACTCCCTAAACAAGGCATTACTACAAACAGCAGACTCAGTAGCGCCAAAACGCAGAACACACATCCACAAAAAAAACTCAAGATGGTTTAATGGCACTCTCACCCTACTCAAGCAAGAACGTAGAAGAGCTGCAAGAGCATGGAGAAGAAATCCTACCAAGGAAAACCATACAAACTACAAAGTACTCACTGTGAAATACCACAAAGCAATCTTCAAAGTCAAAAAAGAACACTTCTCTAACACCATCTCAACTGCCTTAAACCGGCCGTGGGAACTTTTCAAAATAGTCGCCCAGTCAATGAACCCAACCTGCTTAGAGCCCCCAGCAAACGATACTCAAGAATTCTGCAATGAGTTATCAAATTTCTTCATGGACAAATTCGACAACATTCGGAAAGCAATTCAACAGAAAAAAACAACCAACCTTACCCAACCAAAGCAAAAAGAGGATATCAACATGAACATCACACAACCACCGGACTTCTCTTTGACCTCAATCACCACTGACACGACTAAAAACATTATGAGAAGCCTTCGAGACAGCACATCACCAAGCGACATCATTCCCACGAAACTCCTGAAAGAATGCTCCGACATCCTGGCTCCCACTATAACACACCTCATAAATCAGTCGTTCAAAGAAGGGATTGTGCCAACCACCCTCAAGCAAGGCATCGTCAAACCCCTGCTAAAGAAACCCAATCTTGACCCTAAGGACCCTACCTAACTACCACAGACCGATAACAAGCCTCAACACCATCTCCAAGATTATGGAGAAAGCGGTGTGTCCAACAGCTACAACGCCACCTGGACACACATCAACTCCTGGACCCTCTGCAGTCAGGCTTCCGCCCAGGCCATGGCACAGAAACTGCACTTCTCAAAATATGGGATGATGCCCTTGAAGCAGCAGATGACGGAGAATCATGTCTCCTGGTACTGTTAGACCTCAGTGCAGCATTTGATACAGTGGACCACAATACTCTACTTGTCCGCCTCACAGAAGTAGCAGGAGCCTCAGATTCTAGTCTAAAATGGTTTGCATCCTTCTTAGAGAATCTCTCTCAGACAGTGAAACTAGGAGCATTCACCTCTGAAACCCAGACAATCTCCTATGGAGTCCCTCAGGGTTCACCCTTGTCGCCAGTGCTATTTCACATCTACATACGCCCACTCCTAAAAATCATCAAAAAATCGGACCTCTGCTTCCACTTATACGCTGACGACACCCAAATCTACTTTCGCATCACCGGACCAAAAGACCACCATGAGCAATTAGAGAAATGCCTCACTTTGATAGATGACTGGATGACCATTAGCTCCCTCAAACACAACGGGTCAAAAACAGAACTTCTTCTCCTACTCGCTAACCAAAATCCCAAAACCAAGACTCCATGGACACCTCCTACCATCTTTGGACAGACCATCCCTCCAAGCACCAAAGCCAAGAGTCTTGGAGTCATCTTTGACTCAGAAATGACAATGGATGCACAAATAGGATCAGTAGTTAGTGGATCTCACCATCTCCTCCGCCTGCTAAGCAGACTCATCCCCTTCATCCCAGAAGAGGACAAAGCAGCAGTTGCTGGAACAATCATCAATTCCCGACTCGACTACGCAAACTTGCTCTACATAGGATTACCCCAATATCAGCTTGCACGCCTACAGGCCATCCAAAACGCGGCGGCAAGACTGCTAACAGGAAAAAAACCATGGGAGTCCATTTCCCCATCCCTGAGGAGCCTACATTGGCTAACAGTAAAGAATCGGATCACATTCAAGACCCTCTGCCTCACCCACAAATGCTTACAAGGTAACGCCCCTCAATACCTCCAAGAGGAAATAAAACACTACACACCCAATCGCAATCTGCGATCATCTAACCAAAACCTCCTCCTCATTCCCAAATACCGCTACAAAGCAAAGGGAGAACGAAGATTCGCAGTCCAGGGACCTCGGCTATGGAACACTCTTCCAACTCACATCCACATGGAAGAAAACCATCTGGCCTTCAGGAAAAAACTCAAGACCTTCCTTTTCTAAGAAGCTGACAACACAAAACGCATTTAGCGCCTTGAGGCGATTCAGTTCGCATTTGCAGTGCTTTACAAAATGTCATGCCTGTCATCATAAAATGGTCCCACAATTGCATATATGAAAAACACTAAGGGGTGTACTCAGTCTCCTGGAAATCTGTGAGGTTGTATTATTTTACAGTACATATAGCATAGAGGTCATTGAGAGCTTGTTTTAAAGGTCTCTTACTGCTTGTTATTCAAAAAAATAAATGTCCGTAGCCTGGACAGAGTTGCACTTTAAAATGATTACTAGCTTACAAAATCACATCCTTCCATTGCTGGAACCTAGCAGTGAAGGTGTTCAAAATGGCATTGGAATAATCTATAAATATAGTAAAAACCCCATTTGAACACTGTGCCTGAGAGAAAGAAAATGAAAAAGAGATGAACTAATGTTCACAAAAAGTAGCAGTCACACTCCTATATTTTTTTAATATAACAATAATTACTTTTGATCAGGATAATATCAGTGTGACAATTCATTGTATAAGAGCGGGATCTGTTAAGAATCCATGAAAGCAATTGACTGATTTTAATAATTAACACTGAAGATGGAGAAAGTGAAGACAAATTACTGGCACTAAATCTTTGCCCATCTTTAAAACACCCACACTTCTTTACAATTTTAAGGCAGATATAGGAGGACACAGCATATATCAGTTTTCTTGACTGATGCTAAATCTATAGACACTCCAGAATGATGGCACATAAGCATTTCATGACTGATCTGGTGTCAATGTACTACACCCACAAGACTGATGAGACCTAACCTGATTTGCAATTAAAGAATCCTCGTTTAACACCAAAGAGTCTTATGGCTTGATCATTGCTACTTTGGTCTGTTTAATATATGTTAGGTGTTTAACCTTTTAATAATGGGATAGATAGATAGATACTGTAGATAGAATTGTCATCATGATTTGTGTGTTGGTCTTGTTACTGTCTTAGTAGTACTTAATTAATATTGTTATCATTATTAGTTATAATAATATAAAGTAAAACCTGAATAAGTGAAAAGCAGCTGTGTTGCCACTTGTAACCCATCTGATTCCACTGGTGAATTCCAGTGCGTGAAAATGAAGTCGCTTAAAGTGTATCTATGGTCAAAATGTAAAATCAGATATAAATATCCACATTAAATCTCAATTATTTCTAGCCTACTCCTATTAATCACATTGACCTTGAAGTTTGAAAACTTTGTTTTTGGAGATTCCCACACATTTAATTCTGTGACATATTCCCTTTGCCTTGTGAGTACGCACTGCTGTGTCACACATTTTACAGAGCCTTAGTTCTGAACTACAGAGATGATGAGAGGAGGCATTTCAGGAGACGGAGTTAGTGCAGGAATCACTGCTTGCATGTGTCATGGGATATGTATTCCTTAGAAATTAAAAGTAAACCAAAGGAATAAGCAGAGGAAACACTGCAAAACATGCAAGGAATCCAGGAGGTTGTGGAAAAGGATGACCGGAAGACAGGCAAAGCTCAGAACATGAAAGGAGATTTTTTTTTTGTACTTTGGTAGATATTACCATCACTTGATATTTTAGTTAATGATGTGCTCTCTAATATCTGTTGGGTCCGAAAAGGAGGTCCTCAGAGTGGCACTAATATATTTGGTAAAATAAAGAGAGTGCAAGATGTGTTTGACAGTCCAGCTCAGTTTTCATTTGTCATTTTTTTTTTTCTGAAGGGCCTGCCAGGTCTTGGGTCTATCTCCTAGGCTAGTGACCAGAGCAGGCCCTTCAGAAAAATAAAATAAAACTTACCTTCCATAATAATGAATATTAGCACGTTGAACTTGCCTAAAACTTCTGAGATTTAAATCTGAAATGCACCGCAACTTTAATATAGAGATGCTTACTTTCTAAATGTAGTACTACCCCATAGTAGCCACTAGAAATTTGCCCAGAGTTCCCTGTTACAGCAATTTCCCAGCACCCAGGCACACAGTCACAGTCTCTCTCCAGCTCTATAAATAGTCCAGGGGTGTTCTTTTTGGTGTTTTTATATTTGGGTAACTTGGGTAGGGTTAGGGGATTGAGTGGGATACTCCAAAAAGAACTATGTACAAAGTGAAGACACTACACTGCCTTCTGTAGAACTGTAAGCAAAGTCCTCATCAGTGGACTTGGCTTTGTAGCTAAAGACACAAAAGCTTCATCTTTGAGAAATTTGAGCAGAGCCCCTTCACAAAGAACTAGCTGAACTGAGCTCATCAAGACTCCAACCAATGTACCCTTTTCTCAAACAGCTGACTCTCTAGCACCAGAGGGATGGCAGCGGCCCGCAGTCTCTAGGATCTCTCTTACAAGTCTGCACTCACAGATGTCCCTGGAAAGTTGGTTGCCTGCTTCCAACATTTATGTGACACCTTATTCCTGTGATCCTCAAACGATAACCCCTCAGTCAGATTTCAGTAGCTTCCGGCCTTGGCACCCCACAGGTATATGGCAGGATGGCCTAAGGGGGCAAGCAGCCCCCCTTAGGCTGTAATCTCCTTCCAAGGAAAAATAACTGGAAGCTCTGTGTCTCAGAGTATATATACAGAGTCCCAGCAGCCATCTGAGCAACCCTTCAGTGATTCAGGCCAGGGCTGTACAAATATTCATGCTGCCCATTTACCCTGCTCGACACCTATGTTCCAGAACAAGGGAGCAATCAAACCTGCAGCAAGTGAAACAGGGCAGAACAATGAAACACAGCCACACTGTCTACAGTGAGCCATAACTAAATTTACCTATAAAACTGCAGCTCCGCTAAGCACAGTGAGCCAAAATGAAATTTACCTACTTCTAGCACCTATCTAGGAGGGTGCTACATAAAGCTAAAGATAAGGGAAATATTGATTCTGCTTATTGCATCTACTCATAATATAGATATATAAATAAGCCCTAGCTCTGTTTACAGGTATTTTTTCACAAAGCAAATTACCTTTGCGTTAAAGCTCAGAGGAAAGCAGCCATTACTTGACTTGGCTATGTGCCTCATGTTACTTCCAGGGCGATGACTTAGTAAATAACCTTATTTTCTCTGGTCCAGAGTTGGTTGTTGCACTCAGATTTGGGTATGGCTGCTTCCAATGGAGTCTTTATAGGTTTTCAGTGAGAAATAAGCATTATGTATAGGGTTTTACAAATAGATGTAAAGCCCCGTAAACCCGTTCGGATTTTCCAACGGGAATTGTGTGTTGACAGACTGTTGGCCTAAAATCCGACCGTTTGTACACTCCATCAGACAATTGTTGTTGAATTCTCCACGGATAAATGTTGGATGGCAGGTTTATAAATTTTCCGCGGACAACGGTCTGTTGTCAGATTTTCCGATCGTGTGTACACAAGTCTGTCAGACAAAAATCCAAAGTACAAACACGCATGCTCCGAATCAATGCTCACCTAACACAGCATTAGCAGAATTTGCCCAAAGGGTGGCGCTAAAGACCTGAAAACCCACGTAGTACGTCACTACGTTCGTGTTTGTTGGCCGACAATTGTGTGCCGTTTGTATGCAAGACAAGTTCATGACCAACGCCCTTCGGACAAAAGTCTGACGCTTTGTCTGCGGAAAATCCAATCCTGTGTATGAGGCTTAAGTCTTAAAAAAAATAAAAATCTGTGTCTCAGATTATCATTCTCATTATCATTATTTATTAATTCTTTTGGGCCTAGTCTCATCAATACATTGCAGAAAAAATATGTTTCAACAGTGCTGTGCCTTGTGGTGCAGTGCCATTCATTGTGAAGGACACCCCAAAACACTATGCTGCAAACTCAAGGCAGTGCAACACAACACGCATGCTGTATATTGTAGTGCACCGTATTCCCAAAAAAGGGTCATCTTTGATTTTTACTCTGTGTTGGTGTGTTGGCATCCTATTCATAATTAATGGTCTGCCTTATCGCAATACATGTAACTAGCCATATAGTGCTACAGCTCTATTCCCATATTGTTCAGAAATAATTTTCCTGCAAAGAAAGGAAATATAATATGCATATAAGCATGTGTTTGCAACAACACAATACACTGAAGAGTAAAGATCGGTAATCCTGCGGCACATAAATTAGATCCTGATTATTTTCAGTCTTTAGCTGCAGGCCATATACAGGTGAAATGGGTCAAACCTTTCTTGTTCTTCCAGGTATGATTCACTGCATAGTCTATTACACCACTACACTACATGCTCAATGTCTCACAAGCATCCTACAGCATTGGTGAGAATGTCCTCAATTAACCAGAGATCAAATGTATATTTCACGACTGTAAAGGAATAAATTAGATCTTCTCATTCTTATAAATCTTGTCCATATGTCATATAAACCAGTTTGTCTCAGAAATGAAAACATAACATTTTATGTAATTACTGAGAAGTCTTTTAATGTTTTTCACCCAGGCAACCAAAGTTAAATATGCAGTTATTGTGAAACAGTACAAGGTGTTAAATCATTGGCCTATTTAATTAAACAGCACAAAGAGCAGTGATAATTTGTGAAGTGCATTAACCATTAGCAACTGATCAAAAAATCATCTCTGCACTGACCTATATATAATGAAGTTTGATTGGTTCTTATGAATTATTCCACTTTGTGTTGCCTTCCTGTAGCCTGGACAATAGTATTGAAAGTATAAGTCAAGCCCTAAAGCTTCAATGGTTGAATTGCTAGACTGCAGTGGGATAGCAGAGTTGTTGCCTGTCTCAGAATGTGCTATGGTGCCACCAAGCAATATCATTGTTTCCTTTATTTATTACCCACACTTTATATAAATTTGAATGCACAGACTGGCCAATGTGAAGTCAACCTGATCCAAGTAAAGTCAAACACAGGTCTGAAGAAATGCAAATGCTCAAAGCACATGACTAAATGGACTGTACATAAGAAATAGTATACATCAGATACAAATACACTAAACTAACTTTAAACAATTCCCCTAAAGAAACGTTAGCTGATGACTTAAGCTTAGATCTATCCTCAACAAAAAAAAAGGGCAGACTCAATCACTTGGTGCTTTTCTGCCATCACTTTTCTGGAACTGTTATTGGTTCACTGTTAGGAATAGTTGAGAAATTCAGGTGTGTGCCGACAAGTTCACAAAAACAACTAGAAGAAACTGTGGCAGAAAACTTTGCAAATTCACAAATTCAATTTCAAAGTTCTTAAAAGGCAATTAGAAACCAGGTAATTTCTCAGTGAAATTGGGGGATTCTGTTTGCTTCTATTTCAAGTGCTAAATCGTAATAAATGCTAATTAATTACATAATTAGTATTTCAGTTTGGTCATTTTGTCAGTCATAAACTGTTGACAAACTTGAGAGGTGCATAGCATCTCCACTTTTAAAACAAGTTGGGGCAAACTGCCACCATACCCTCCTCATTCACTATGTAAGCCTTACGAAAGTGTCTGCAGCCTACACTGTCTCAGGTGGCTCCAGTCCTATTCGGTGAGCCGGTATGCTGTAGTGTACTGTGCATGCATGTCTGTTGCTCCATAGGCCCTAATTCAGAAAACATCTACTTGCAGGCTTTCAAATAGATGGTTGCTGCATTAGGGCCTATGGAAAAATGTCTGTGCACATGCAGTATGCCTTGGGACTAGAGCTGCCCAAGCTAGGCAGGGCAGCTATAAGAGTTTGCCAGCTGATCTGGGGTCAGTTATGAATATATTAATGGGATATGAAAGTTTTGGCAATTATTTAATAAGTGGAGCTCTCCTGTCAATTGTTTGTCTGGAGTCTAAAGCCTTTTGGGTCTATAAAGGTATGTAGGTAGATATGACATGTATAAAACCGACACGTCGCACCGCCATATGGGTGATCCAAGTGGCAATGGTTTTTGATGTACTTATAGCAGTTTTATTTTTAGCTATCTTTATGTGTTTTATACCTATTTTTACTATATGTTCCCCTTTTTTAAATAAATACTACACCATGAGGCACTTTTTGTTTGATTGCCTTTAATATTTTGGGGACATATGGTTGGAGTTCAACCCTGCAAAAATGTGAAGGATCCCTGACATTGGAGCTGTTGGACATCCCCCATCTCACCCATGCTGTTTTAAAGAACCTTTCTGGTGAGTGTGCATTGCTTAGGGGGCTGTTTTGTGAAGGCTGATGATCGGAGTTGCACTTTCTACTTGCATGAAAGGATGTTTCACCTGGGTGCAGATTTGTTTTAACAATATTATACCATACAAGTTTCTTTCTGTGTTCCAGTATAATTTGTAGTTTAGTCACATCCATCATTATCCGAAGTGTTACCAGCAGGAATAAAAGGAGAAAGACACAGCAATTCCCTATGATATCAATGTGAGTCTGCTGCACTTACAGTAATTGTGTAGCCATTCATTTTGGTAAGCCTCTATTCACATCAGTGACTAAATAGTTTTTAGCATTGATTAAGTCGGACTATTGGAGATGTTTTTTGTATTACAATTGAACATACTTAAGAGGACATTAACATTGTTTCATTTTTTACATTTCTTGCATGTTTTTTGCATTTTTTTAATTCTCACTATAGCGCTGCACATTTTATATGATTATATTGCCTGTTTTTGCTAGCAGCTGTGCACATTTTTTATTTTATATATTTTGGTATAGCACCTTACTTTCACCCCCTTTTTTTAAAAAAAAGGTATGTAAGTGCAGTCTTCATGAAGTGCCAATAGGCACAATATGTGTATTTAATGTCACAGGCCTCGTTTCCTACATCTTTATGACTTCCAAAACTGTGAATACATTGCTATAGATTTTATAAATGTTTTGACTATTGAAGTCAAAGTTTTTATTGAATATAATTACATTTTTTTAAATTTTAAATGCAGCAATATGTGCTCAGGTATTTCTTCAAGAACGATTGCTAATTGTGGTTTTTGTAATGAAGCTTGTATTTCTCCACTAAGAAAAACACGGGCGTGTGACTGTATTTCTAATTGAAACTGCTCACTATATTTTGTATAGTAACCACAGAATGTTGCCAGCTTGACATGTTTGCCTATGTGTATCTTCCCCTTACCATTCTCCAGTGTCACATCAATCAGAGAGGACAAGTATATGCTTACAAGAGGAACCAAGATAGCTTTAAAGTTCAGGGGCATACGACTAAGGCCAGCCATAGACAGAGCTCAATTCCTGACTGTGTTAATGGGGGAATCACCTCCTGTGGAGCCACTGTGTTCTCCTGGAAGCTGTCCCTGCCGGGAGAACACAGTGATTATTGCTAGCGGCTATAACAGCAGCTAGCAATAATTGCATTTAAAATCCGACAGGATGGTATCCAAGTTGATCGACCGATGAACCTTGATACATTCAGCCTGCCCATATGTGGTTCAAATCTCGGACGGTTCCTGCTAAACCAGCCGAGATTCAAACCATCTATGGCCAACAAGAAATTGCAGTTCTTTTTTTCATGACCTCTAAGCCCCTGTTCCCATACAACTGAACCGCCTTGGAACTTTTTTCTCATTCACAAAACACTAAAGGATTTACATAATTTTCCTGATATCCTCTAGCGCATCTTTATTCTTTTGCCTTAATTATCTTGTCAGACTACATTCATTCTGGCATTTTTATTTCCTTTCACAGATGTTGTAACATGAGGCAACTTTATTAGCTATTTAATGGTGTTCCGCCATCTGTTGCCAGGCAACACCACACCTTCTGCTAATCTGTACTTAAAGTTAATGAAATATTAATCTCAATTACTAGTGGTATTAATTCTACCTAGATGCCT
This sequence comes from Aquarana catesbeiana, assembly GCF_042186555.1. Lineage (NCBI taxonomy): Eukaryota > Metazoa > Chordata > Amphibia > Anura > Ranidae > Aquarana > Aquarana catesbeiana. Next base: position 111,945,394 of record NC_133327.1, read on the forward strand.
TAGGGGGACAGCGTCTGACTGCACCCCGGAACTTTTTACTTCTTTGGCACAGAATAGATCTGAATAGTTCTCCAGTTTTTTTTTAAATTATGAATCAATGCTAAATTATTAAACTCATAAGCATTAAATATGTACATTATATTTTTTAATAAATATTAAACACGTTTGTTTAATTTAATAGGATAACTGATGCACAGTGAGGAAAGAAAGTAACAAAAAGTGGTATTGGTGTGAGCGTGACATGGAATTTGCAGATCTCTTATACATGTGTTTTCATGCTTTGTGCAGACTGTGGAATTAAGCCACCAATGTTTTTATGTTCATTTCATGATAATGCAAAATGACTGAGGAACCACATATTCTGTTGACATCTTGATGGGTATATTGAGATGAGTGAGCTGATATTCTTGGTGCAAAAGAAATCTCTTATGCCCTGTACACACGGTCGGATTTTCCGACGGAGAAAGTGCGGTCGGATTGTGTTGTCGGAAATTCCGATAGTGTGTGGGCTCCATCAGACTTTTTCCATCGGAATTTCCGTCACACAAAGTTTGAGAGCAGGATATAAAATTTTCCGACAACAAAATCCGATCCTTTAAATTCCAATCGTGTGTAGACAAATCCGACGCACAAAGTGCCACGCATGCTCAGAATAAATAAAGAGACGAAAGCTATTGGCTATTGCCCCGTTTATAGTCTCGACGTACGTGTTTTACGTCACCGCGTTCAGAACGATTGTATTTTCTGACAACTTTGTGCGACCGTGTATGTATGCAAGACAAGTTTGATCCAACATTCATCGGAAAAAATCCGATGGATTTTGTTGTCGGAATATCTGTTCAATGTCCGATCGTGTGTACAGGGCATAAGAGGTAGTAAGGAGTCATTGACATTTTCCACATGCATTGCCAGCCATTTTCTTTCTATACAGAAGACCATGTGAAGAGATATGCATTGAAGAATTATACAGTGCATATTGTTTAACCTTTTGTCACCCTCTGCTATCGATGAAATCTGACATCACTGCAAAATCCCTCCAACTTTATTATATACTGATAGCAGGAGATATGATATACAGTCTTTTACATGCCCCTCTCTGCTTAACATTTCATTTAGACATGTGCATTCGTTTTCGTCCGAATGCATTTTCGTCCGAATTTCAGGTATTTGTGCAGAATCCGAAAAACGAAAGATCCGACATAAACAAATGCTTTATTATCGTTTTCGTTGTTACAACAGTTCGATATAGATAGGAGATTCGACATGATGATGACAATAACAATCTGTGTCCATCAAACCTGTGGTCGAATGTGCCTAACCTTAACTCTATTAGTCCAAGATTATTCTACATAGAGAGAAAAGATTCGACATAGAGAGAAAAGATTCGACGTAGGGGAGAAAAGATTCGACGTAGGGGAGAAAGATTCGACGTAGGGGAGAAAAGATAAATAAAAATAATGATGATGATGAATGTTATTGGCTGATTGTAACCAAAGAGGAGCAGTAAAATGGCTAGAACTAAGTACACACGTAGTTTGGCTTATGGTGTCTGTTGAAAGTTCTAAGAAGATTCGATGGAGCAGGTAAACTATACAGCGTCGTACAGTTTAGCTGCTCCGTCGAATCTTCTTTGAACATTCGACAGACACCATAAGCCTTCAATGACAGATTCGACCTTAATTCCGGGAGTAACTAAATAAATTTATTTTTCGGACGAAAACGAAATTCCGAAACAAAATATTTCAGTGTGCACATGTCTAATCTCATCCACTGGAAGGAATATAATATAATGTGCCCATAACTCTGCTGAGCTGTGTCTACAGCTACATCAGACACCTATCCACCTGACTTGATCTTGGACCATGGCAGGTCTACACTCCCAAATGTCAGAGGAGTGGGTATATGTAAAGGTGTTGTACGTGTAAGGGACCATGCACTTTCCTTTATCATACGTTGTAAATATTAACTATTTATTTAAATTACAAAAAAGGAACGCATGCTTCCAACCACCATCTGGTGACTTAAACACAATGCAGCCTAAATCACTTGGTTTCTTACTAACTAAACATACTCAGGCTTCATTTTATTGAAAGCAGCTTCACAGAAAAATGCACTAGATAGCAACCTAAATCACTTGGTTTCTTACTAACTAAAAATACTCAGGTTTCATCTTATTGAAAGCAGCTTCACAGAAAAATGCACTAGATAGCAACCTAAATCACTTGGTTTCTTACTAACTAAAAATACTCAGGTTTCATCTTATTGAAAGCAGCTTCACAGAAAAATTCACTAGATAGCAACCCCCCCTTCCCAGAGAATTCAGGCAGAAAGTATCACGAAAAACATTTTGGGTTATTTCACAAGTTAGAATCATAACTTGGAGCTTTTAAACATTTGCAATGCATTCAAACGTAAACTCCTTTTTTAATTCTTTAAATGCCCTTTAATTTTGGGCTTAACTGTGTATAGATCTTGATGGGAGTGCTGGCTGTAGCTGTAATCAAGCTTTCAGCAGGGTTTCAGCATGCTTTATTAAACTGTTACACTGCTTAAAGTGAACCTCTGCTTTCCACATGTAGTACCTATTCACTTTTTATTTTCTTTTAAGCCAACCCTTATAAGCAACAACATTTGGAAATATTGTTTGACACTGTTTCTTATGATAGCTGAATCCCAGCCTGCCCCTAATTTGGTTTTACATACATACCACTGGTGAACATTGGTGATCTCCCACAGGCTGTATTTTCCAGGTAATCCAATAAATATCCATTAAATATGATATACAAAGAAAACATGTGATTTCAAGTGTAACTCCAGGTCATTTTTTATAAAATTTGATTTGGATAGAACGGGTGAAGCATTAGAGCTTCTGCCAAGTTTATATTAGCATCTGGGTCCTCACTGGGCAGGTTTCTTTTTCCTGTCTCAGTACTGTTACCATAGCTCCCAACTGTCCCTGATTTTGAGGGAGAGTCCCTCATATGAAACAAAGTCCCTCTTTCCTCCTCATTTATCCCTCATTTTGGTCTGATCTATATAGTTGTACGAGGGGGTGCTTATAAGTATTGAGCCTTATCCAGAAAAAATGTATTGGCCAATTTGTCTATATTCAATGGTGCAAAAATCAACTACCTATGATTTTAACTTATCTTTCTTTTTCAGGTCCAAAGTGAACATGTCAGCACCTCCAGAAAAATTCAGTGTGGAAGAGCATAGAACCATGTGGGAAAGGTAAAGGTGCGAAACAGATCCATGATGAAATGTCACAAACTTTGGGTGACAGTGGCCCTTCATATGCAACAGTTAAATGTTGGGTTGTCAATTTTAAAACTGGCCATTTCGGTGTTGAAAATGAGAAACCCAGTGGAAGGCCTGTTTCTGTGCCGGCAAATGTCAAAAGTTTTGGGATCCACTTTGCTGCAAGCTTTCTCATCTCCAAGTCATTGTGGATAATGGCACCAACGCTCTCATGTGATATTCCCAGATATGTAGCAATTCTTTTGGCTGATATTCGGCGGTCCTCCGTGATCATGTCATGGATGGTTTTCACATTTGCAGGCACAGAGACAGAAACAGACCTTCCGCTGGGTTTCTCACTTTCAACACCGAAATTTTAAAATTGGCAACCCAACGTTTAACTGTTGCATATTAAGAGCCAAAGTCATCCAAAGTTTGTGACATTTCATCATGGATCTGCTTCAAATCTTTCCCTTGGAAAAACAGGAACTTGTTTATGGTCCTATGCTCTTCCACATTGAATTTCTCTGGAGGTGCTGCCATGTTCACTTTGGACCTGAAAAAGAAAGATAAGTTAAAATCATAGGTAGTTGATTTTTGCACCATTGAATATAGACTTGTTGGTGTAACTAATCATGTTTTTGTACAATTCTCCTTTAAGAGGGCATGGCAGGGGGTGTGTCACCTCACTTCCTGTGTCAACGACCACTTTAAGTTCCCCTTTAACCACTAGCCAATCAGCGCACGACGATATACGTTGGCACAATGGCACGGCTGGGCAAATAGGCATACAGGTATGTCCCCTTTAAATCACAGGACTGTGGGCGTGCGTGCGGCGCGAGCACGTGCTCTGTGATTGTGCCCGTGGGTCCCGCAGACTCAGTGTCCGCAGGGGGGGCCACGATCGTGTTACGGATCGGAAGAACGGGGAGATGCCTTTGAAAACAGGGCATTTCCCCGTTCTGCCTAGTGACATGACAAGGATCTACTGCTCCCTGTCATCAGGAGCAGTGATGGCTGTCATGTAAGTGGAAGCCCATCCCCCCCCCACAGTTAGAACACCTCCCTAGGACACACTTAACCCCTTGATCGCCCCCTAGTGTTTAACCCCTTCCCTGCCATTGTCATTTACACAGTAGTCAGTGCATTTTTATAGCACTGATCGCTGTATAAATGACAATGGTCCCAAAATGGTGTCAAAAGTGTCCGATGTGTCCGCCATAATGTCGCAATCATGATAAAAATCGCAGATCGCCGCCATTACTAATGAAAAAAAATAATAAAAATGCTATAAATCTATCCCCTATTTTGTAGACGCTATAACTTTTGCGCAAACCAATTAATATACGCTTATTGTGATTTTTTTTTTTACCAAAAATATGTAGAAGAATACATATCGGCCTAAACTGATTAAAAAAAAAAATTATATATATTTTTTGGGGATATTTATTATAGCAAAAAGTAAAAAATATTGCTTTTTTCAAAATTGTCGTTCTTTTTTTGTTTATAGCGCAAAAAATAAAAACCTCAGAGGTGATCAAATACCACCAAAAGAAAGCTCTATTTGTGGGAAAAAAAGGACGTCAATTTTGTTTGGGTGCACGACTGCACCCAAGTTAAAGCGACGCAGTGCCGTATCACAAAAATGCCCTGGTCAGGAAGGGGGTAGATCTTTCCGGTGCTGAAGTGGAGAAAGACAACCAATGCATTTTTCCATTGAAAAATCTTGTCCTCACTTCCTGTTTCAGGGACTTAAATTAAAAAAAAAATTGGCTGAGGCTGGGCTTTAATCAGTTGTGAGCTATCTAGACATTATCACAGGAATAATGGCTTCCATTATCTCTAGTAACACAAAGAATAATTAGATAATCCATTTCGCTATGTTTTCATACAGGTCTTGTAATGTAAATGCTGACTTGTTGGCACGCAGGTAAAAAAAAAAACAAAAAAAAATGATGATAAGAATGATAAGAAATTAACAAGAGCGAACTAATACATGGCCTGGGGAAATCTCACATTTTATTCTTTAATCATTGACAGAAATCAATGAATTGAATCCCATTTTAAAATTTTTTTTACATAGCACTTACACAATAATGGCATATTTATATTCACAACTTGTTTTACCTATTTCCAGGAATTCTATTGCCAAGCTAATATTTCCAAACCTTCTGCCTAAACACAGTCCTGGATGCCCATAGGCCAATTTAACATTGCTATCTTTATTAAACTAATATTTGAATACTTATTGTATTTTTAATATACAGTTTAGTAATTTTTCATTTTACTTTTTCAAAAAAAAACTTGTTTGTAAGTCCATAATTATCATGAATAGATAATGCAGTGCAAACATATGCAAATAGCATGTCTATCGAGTTCAACAAAACTAAAGTAAATACATTGGCAACCTGCCTCCTAAAAACCCTAAACCCACATTTGAATCAGAGGAAGGAAAAAAACTTTAAAACCATGTTTTTTTTTTTTTAATCTAAAAGTGAAAAAATCCTTCCTTATCCCCTAAGGTAATCACATACTCCCTGGATCACCAATCTATGGTGTTATAACTTATAAATATCCAGAACCTATTATATATTGTGCATTTAGTAGAACATCTAGCTTTTTTTTTAACAATCAATAGTGTTGGCTATTGGCAGCTCCTGTGGAAGTCTATTCACACGTTACTGGGAAGAAGACTTTATGTATGTTAAAGGGATTGTGAAGGTAAAATAACATACCTATACTTACAAGCTCTGTGCAATGGAATTGCACAGAGGGGCTTGAACCTCCTCTTCTCCAGTCCCCCGCTGGCACTCCTGGCCCCTCCTCTTTGTTCAGTGCCCTCAAGGGACGCTGCTTCCCATGGGGGGCACTCATGCGTGTTTGCACCCGAGCCCCGCTGCTGCGTCCATTGACACAGACAGTGGGATTCAGCCCCCCCTTGCTCCCTCATCACTGACTTTGATTGAAGCCAATGGCTACCGGTGCCCCAGCAAAACCACTGAGACCCAGAAGTTAGAGGAGAGAAGAGCTGCAGACGTGCACGGCACTAGATCGAATGAGGGCTCAGATAAGTAAAGGGGGGGTGAGGGGGCTGTTGCCTAAACATTTTTTACTTTAATGCAAGGAATGCATTAAGGTAAAAAAATGTTTAGGCTTTAAAACCTATCTATATATATATATATGCGTATATATGTATACCGCCTTTTCTCCAAGTGCAAAGCGTGTCATTTACAATGATCTTGAAGTGAACATCATTGCAACTTTATAGGACATTTATGTATTTATACAAGGTAATCATATCCCCCCTTTTATCCCTTTATGACCACCCAACACATATGTGTGGTGGTAAAAGGGTGGGCTTTAACGCCCACACAACACACATATGTGACACTGGACAGCCTGTGTGCATGTACTGAGAGCGGGCTCATTGTGCACTCCCATCACAAAGACTGTGCTGGTGGTCACATGATCGCCAATCCTTCCTGCCCCCTGAGCAGAAGGGGTTAACACCTCTTCTCAAGCAGGAAATAAGTTTAGTTTATTTAATTTTCCCTCATAGCTAGTTCTCCATAGTAATTATTTTGCCCTTCTCTACACTCTATTTATGAATACGACATATAGACCGTTTCATTGTCACAAGTGAACAAAGTTTCCCTATAATCTAAAGCTGGCTATACACTGAGTAAATTTCAGCTGCTTCATCAAGAATTGGACAAAATTTGCTCAGTGAGTGGCAGTTCTTGACATCCTACCACCTGGCATTCTTCAAACTTAAAATCGAAGGAGCCGGGTGGCAAATTGCAAGCCTAACAGCAGCTGCATCCAATCCAGATTCAGCCACTATTCTGATATCCTGACAGCTGCGGGTGCCAGCTGTCAGAAAACAATATCGTGAAGGAGGGATTCGTTCATTCACGTTTGTTAGTGTAGATGACTGAACGAGAGTGGTATGGTATGGTCAGTGTAAGTCCACTGATAAATACAGAATATTAGACTTTTGATATATAAGCTGAGATCTTCAAAGAAAATGATAATAAAATGGGTGGCAAGCCTATAATTATCACTCCAAATTGAATGAACTATGAGTTAAAGTTTATATTTTCACATGCAATGTATTTTTATCCATTACCAAAAATAAAATCAATTTATTGTACCTTCTCTCTGCTCCTATATTTACAAGATTAAAGTAGCTGTCCAGTGCTGAACTTGTTACAGGGTTAGAACTGGACAGATTTTATTCTACTTTTTACGGACACTTCAAAATGTAACAAAAAGCATTAATTGGAGTTGGGCTTTCATTCCTGGTGCTAGTTTAGTACAGACAAGGACAGGTAAATGTTTTGCACTATCCTGACACACCTGGATGTGTCACAAAGCATCAGTGCCCAGGGATAATAAAGGAGTCAGGATTTTAACTCACCACTTCCTTCATAGGTAAGTATAGACCTTCTTCTTTGCAGGGTTATTCTAGTCTCACTTAAAGTGGTTCTAAAGGCTCAAAGTTTTTTACCTTCTTGCATTCTATGCATGAAGGTTAAAAACCTTCAGTGTGCAGCAGTCCCTCCAGCCCCCAAATACTTACCTGAGCCCCATCTTGATCCAGCGATGTGCATGAGAGCCTCGGCTCTCCGGGAACTCTCACTCATCATTGACTGAGCCAGCAGCGGGAGCCATTGGCTGTCAATCACAGCCAGTGAGACAATCAGGAGAGGAAGAGGCTGAGTCATGGTTCTGTGTGTGAATGAGCAGAGACTTGGGAGTGAGCCACATGGGTGCAAGACTTTACTATCATTTTAAGATAGCTAGTGACAGGGTTTCTTTAAAGTGAAAGTATCTCCCAGAAGTCACTGATTTCAGCTTGCATTTAGAGTACAACTAAACTCCAGGGATGATTTATTTTGCATATAGACCAGGTTGGCACAATATACAGTAAGTATGCATATTTGATACCCAATCAGTGTGGAAGCTATAAATCACTATAGTAGCCTGAGCTACTTCCAGGTCCCATGCCACCTCCCCTTCTGTATATTAATCATAGGGGATCGCTCACTTGGCATGCCCGCTACTCAGAGAATGCCTTGCACTTTCTGATTCTGATTGGAATGGGTCAAGAGCAGGGGCAGTGATGTCACAATCTCTACCTGGTCCAGAGAAGCTTTGCATTAATAAAGAAAAATGCAAGGGCTTTCTGAATGGAGGCCCAGCCGAGCAAGTGAACCCCTGTGGTTACTATGCAGAAGGGAACAGCACCCAGAACACTGCTGCTATACCTGTAGTAGCTTGTCTTACTACAGTGGTTTACAGTTTCCACAGAGGCCAATTGGGTATCACATATGCATACTTATTGTTGTCATATTGTGTCATGCTGGTTCAATGTAAGTATGCAAAATATATCATCCCTGGAGTTTGGCTTTAATGTGTGGATGCTGCTTTATCCAATTAACTGCAAATTTCATTTTATATGTCTGCAGTTATTTTCTAGGTGTCTCCTGATGCTTGTGTGACCTTTTTGGTCTGCCAAAACACACCAAACACCAGTGCAAGTCTATACATGAAAGCCTTCACTAGGATATGGGGGTTGGTCCTGCAGGAATAAGGAAAGATAACTTTGGAAAATGTATGTTTGGCTTTATAAAAAAGGTGAGACTGAGAACCCATTCATGTGCAAAAAAATAAAAGTGATTTTTTTTTTTTTTGCATGTGAGTGGATGATTAAAGTGCACACAGCTTCACCTCAATAATTAAAGTGGTAATTAACCCAAAAACAAAAAATATATTACATTGTGGTGGGTGCATTGGTTTTACTTTTTATTCTTTTTTCTTTTATTTTCACCTGGTATCCTGCCAGATGGAGGAGCAATGGAGACACTCTTGGACAACAGCATTGTCAGTCTGTGGAGATGGCAGTGTTGGAAGCATTAGCAGATTTAGATGGATTTGACTAACAAATTAAAGCACAACTACAGCTAACACTTGTAAGCAGTTACAGCAGCAGTTTTTTTTTGTTATTTTTTGGGGGGTTAAAGGTTTTAAATAAATAAAAAGGTGATTACTGTAAGGACCCCTGTCAGTGGTAAATGGTTTATCCTCAACCCTTTAACTGCCAGTGTTGCTGGACAGCTTGGTCTGTTAACCCTCCTGGTGGTATTGCTGAGTCTGGCTCGGGGTGGATTTCTAGTACCAAAAGCGGTATCCCCGAGCCAGACTTTGTATCGCATCGCAGGATCCAGGAAGAGCTTACTTACCTTGTCCCCTGGATCCTGCGATGTCTCCCCGCAGTGTGAGCAAGCCGTCCTCTGTTCGATCTATCACAGTGCCCGGGCTCCATTCCCTGCGAGTGTTGCAACACACGGGGACAGAGAACGGCGCCAAATTCAAAAAGTAAAAAACACAATACATATACAGTACACTGTAATCTTACAGATTACATTACTGTATCATTTTATTTCACATCCCTTTTGTCCCTAGAGCTTTGTCCAGTGTCCTGCATGCAGTTTTATATTATAAATACTGTTCTTTCTGTCAGGAAACTGGAGATTGTCCATAGCAACCAAAACCGTCCCTTTACATCAAAAGTGGCTTTAGACCAGCTAGAAAACAGCGATAATAAATTAGAATCACTTGCAGAATTGAGCGATAGTGATTTGTGGGGAAATCTGTCATCAAACACTGAAAGTAATGACAGCGACAATTCTGCAACTGAGCAAATTTCACTGTTTTTGATTTGATTACATTATTAAATAATTTTTATTATTATTATATTATTATTTGTTATAATTATTTATAGTTATTTATTTTATTATAATTTATGATTTCGTGTTTCAAACTTTATCATACCGGGATGTCTACTAGACTCTTGTTTGGACAGATTTAAGTGAGTTATTCCTAAGAATTACAGGCCCACATTATAAAACGCCAAGTTTTCATGCACAATAATTGTACCGCTTTCAGCATCAAAAATCATACCGCCAGGGAGGTTAAAGAAGGTTGCAGAATAACACTAGCTGAACTTACTGGCATGATCTCCCAGTGAAAATAAAGGAAAGAATAAATAAAACTAATTCAAACATCACATCCAAGAATTGGTAAACTGCAATATAATCATTTTTGTTTTGGGGTTTATTACCGCTTTACACTAAGTAAAGATTTACTTTGCAGAGTGGGCATTCAAGTTCCAAAATAAACACTGTTAATTCATTTAATAAATCAACCCACGTTGTCAGTCACCGCAGCCAGTACAGGCACTTTTGTTGTTAACCTGCGGTGAATTATGGGAATTGTGTATATAAAAAGATTAGAACAATCTCTGTAGCAGTTTGATCTGGATGGAATCTTGCTCAGTACACCATGTCTAACAGTTTTCTGTTTACAAATCATAGTTAACTGTACAGAACCATCATGGCCAATGTACATATGATAGCAATTTTAAACATGAATGATGTGTTTTCTTGGTAATCATTGCTGTTATCTCAGTTGAGAAAGAGTGCATGTCTACAGAGATAACATTGTTGTTAAATGTTTTATTAGCCTGACTCTAATAAGTAATAACAGTTGTTCCTATTCAGAACTTTACAAGCAGTTTTGGTTCTCTCAGGCTATTTTAGGTCAGGTCTACTGGTGGTTAGGCTAGACACAGACAGGCAAAAGACTGACAGGTGGAGTCTTGCCAGGATCTGTTGGGTTATTGGTGTAGCTCAACAAAGGGGCAGAAATCAACACAGATTGGAGCTATGGAGCTATTCCACAGTTCTTAGTGGGAAAAGAGAAGGATTGGTCTAATGATGTAGATTTAAAAAAATCTGCATAAGTGATAACAAGCCTTTCTGTCATTAATAGCACCCCTACTTGTCTCTATTGCTATTCTTTGGTGAAAGTAAAAAGCTGGTCAAAGACTTTATAGAGTAGATGGATATGGATTCACAATCCAGCCTTCCTTTAGGGAAATCTTCAAAGCATAGAACATTCTATGAATTTGCATGCTTGGCCCTGCCAAGCTGACCAGTTTAACTGAATTTGCTGGCCAGTTTATCCAGGGCAATACAACAGTGAAGAGGGCAGGATTTCTAAGCTGGTGGATCACTTATGTCCCCAACAGGGATGAGGTTTGAGTTTGCTGCAAATCTGGCAGGTTGGAAGCTTACTGTCCCAGCGAACTAATGTGCAGATTTGTCCACTAGAATAGCCTTTAGTTATAGCAGGCTAACACTGGCTATTGATTAAGCCAGCCCCTCATTTTAAGAGGTGGGGTACAAAGCAGCCATATTGTCAGTGAACTTGAAGCTATTGCAGGGCAAAATAGAGAAAGATGACAAACTGCATAGGGAGACATTAGGGTCAGTTATGAAACTGTACTTTAATTATGATTTATAACTCTTTGTGCAATAAACCCCTTTGTTGCCTTATTTTTTGTCATTACTCAGGGCTTTTTTTGTCTTTCATTTTGTGGTTTATTTACAGTCAGTTCTCACTTTGTGTGGTTGTCCCGTTCATATCAGACTTCCTTGTAAAGAACGGGCTCTTGTTTCAGGGGTTGGTTATTTGGGGGTTTCACTTATTTGGGGGATATAGTTTTTTATGTTTAAATGGCCGTTATATAAACTGTCAGGCTTTCTTTTAAAAAAGTGAGCTTTTGTTTCAGGGGTGTTATTTGGGGATTTTTCCTTTTTTATTATGTTGATAGGGCTTTTTATAAGTTTGGAATGCTCCAAGTGGAGCGTTCACTTGTTACTGATCTTCTCTTCTTGGAGCTTCCTTTTTGTTTACAGAACACTTCGGCATCATTTGAAGGACAAAAAGTTATGTGAAGAACAGTGTGCACCCAAACCACCTCACAATATAGAAAGAAAAAATGGATGCACACTGTGACTGGTCTTCAGTCCTTTAATTGCAACATCCCAAAGTGGCACACAAAGGACAATTAGAGGTACAGATGATTTATGCGTTTCACACAAAGACGCTGTCCTTAATCATAACCCAGGGATGCTACACTGATACTCCTTAAATAGTCCGTCCCGCACCTGACACAGGTGCCGGGCGGTATCAGCATAGGCTCCCCCTGTTTGTTTTATTTCATTTGGTCAATACATTTTTCTCTATTAAGTAGGATACTCTTTATGCGCTATTTGGGTGTCTTTATTCATGTAAAAATGTGTACATATTCACTACCGTGCATGGGTTAAATGGTTCACCTTTGATCAATGTTTTTAAGCAAGCAGTCAAGGCAGTGGGGAGCCTATGCTGATACCGCCCAACACCTTTTTGAGGTTTGGGAGGGACTATTTAAAGAGTATCAGTGTAGCATCACAGGGTTATGATTAACCACTTCAAGACCGCCGCACGATGATGTACGTCCAAACTTTGAACGAGGATATCGTTGTTATGGCAGCAGCTAGCTGCCATAACCCCGGTATCCCCGTTTTCGTGCGGCGGTCGGCTGTCAGATAAAAGTGGTCCCTGCGGTGGATTCGCCGCGAGATCACTTTTATCGGTGGCGGGAGAGGGCCCCCCTCCCGCCGCGATCCGGTGCCCTCTGCCGCTTACCGGAGCCGTCGGTAGCGGCGGAGGCGATCGCGTCCTTCTGTGTGGTGTGTCTGGAGACGAGTGAGGCTAAGATGGCGCTCACTCGTCTCCAATACACTGCTGGGCGGAAGCGACGTCAATACGTCACTTCCGTCCACGCCTCTTAAAGGTACATTTTTTCAAATGTCATTTTTCTAAATTACTTTTTTTTTTTTTTTATTGCATTTTAGTGTAAATATGAGATCTGAGGTCTTTTTGACCCCAGATCTCATATTTAAGAGGTCCTGCCATGCTTTTTTCTATTACAAGGGATGTTTACATTCGTTGTAATAGGAATAAAAGTGACACCATTTTTTTTAAAAAAAAACAGTGTAAAAATAAATAATATATTGTAAAATAAATAATACAAATAAAAAAAAAATTTTTAAACCCCCCCCTGTCCCGACGAGCTCGCGCGCAGAAGCGAACGCATACGCGAGTAGCGCCCGCATATGAAAACGGTGGTCAAACCACACATGTGAGGTATCACCACGACCGGTAGAGCGAGAGCAATAATTCTAGCCCTAGACCTCCTCTGTACCGCAAAATATGCAACCTGTAGAATGTTTTAAACGTCGCCTATGGAGATTTTTGAGGGTAAAAGTTTGACGCCATTCCACGAGCGGGCACAATTTTCAAGCGTGACATGTTGGGTATCAATTTACTTGGCGTAACATTATATTTCACAATATAAAAAAAAATTGGGCTAACTTTACTGTTGTCTTATTTTTGTATTCAAAAAAGTGAATTTTTTCCAAAAAAGTGCGCTTTTAAGACCGCTGCGCAAATACGGTGCAAAAAAAAGTATTGCAATGACCGCCATTTTATTCTCTAGGGTGTTAGAAGAAAAACCATATATAATGTTTGGGGGTTCTAAGTAATTTTCTAGCAGAAAACCCTTTTTTAAACATGTAAACACCTAAAATCCAAAACGAGGCTGGTCCTTAAGTGGTTAAGCACAGCGTCTGTGTGAAATGCGTCAACCATCTGTACCTGTCACTGTCCTGTGTGTGTCACTTTGGAATGTTGCAATAAATTGACTCGTAACCAGTCATGGTGTGCAGCCATTTCTCTTTTCTATACCAGTTCCATGGAAGTGAGCCGGGGCTAGCACCCATGTGTGGATTCCAATCAGCCTGACTATCTCACCTGCAGTGGCATTTCTCTTGTTTTGTCACCTCACATTATATAATTTCTATTCACTGTGCCCCATATTCCCATCGATAATAGTTGGGCAGACACCTGTTAGGCCCATTATCCTCATTTCAAACTGTCCTACTGGACAATTTTAGGGCTCATGCACATTGGGCTTAAAGTGGATGTAAACTAGATTCACGAAATTTGAGCTGGGCACATATATCTGCAGTGTTTTCTTATCTCTCTTCAAAGCACCGAGTCCCGTGTCTGTCTCCTGCTCTGTTCTACTGTTATCAGCATGATAACTTCTGAAAAGTTTTCCAACACACCTGATAAAACCAGGATGAACTTTGTGTCAGGGTGGGTGCTATAAATAGATTAGCAGAAAGCTGCTTTACTCACTGGAAAGCTATGAAAGTCTCTGCCTATCTGGAGGGGGGTGTGTGCCTTTCCTCCAATCAGTCCCAGTGTAATCCAACACTTCTCTCACAGTGCAGAATGAGGAAGTGAAAATTCTAACACGATGAGCACTTTTTAAACAGTATATAAAGCTGAAGACAGCAGATATACATGTAAAACTTATGTAGGAGGATTTGTTACATCTCTGTGTATCATCTGAGGCTGTTCACTTCACTGGGTGTATGTGAGGGTTTACATCCACTTTAAGAAAATGCTGCTTTTACAGGCATTTAGTGTTTTTTTTTCTGCCTTTAAACTCATTTATAGGCATATTAGAAGAGGAACCCTTACAGGCAGAAAAACAAACATCACCAGCACAAGTGAAACTTTTGGGAAGAAAAAAATGTGGAAAGTGCAAAAAATATGTGCCTAACCACTAGGTGCATTTATGTGCATTTACATGTAAATGCATTCTAATGGCTTTAATAAATTAATATTCTAGCCAATAGAATGCATTAGTGTGCATACACTCGAACATGCATAAACACACATAAACACTCATAAATGCATGTGCTTTTACTGCATTTTTAAATAGCTTTCCTGCCAGGAGAAAAGGCATTCAGAAGTGCTGAGCAAATGCTCATGTGCATGTTGTATACTCTGCAGTATCTTATTTCTTGTAGTAAAACCTCAGCCTCTGCTCATTATCTTTAGTAAATTTGGGCTAACCTTGTTATTGAAAATTGTCCTGCTATTGGCCAGTTACATAACTGTGTCATCTGTGGTCTCCTAATTCATTTAGTAAAACACCTGCTTGAACTCTTTTTCTCTAGTACATTCTGCCAATTTTCCCTAATTCAAAAAGTCCTGCTGCTGGCCAATAATACACTGCTATAATTGAGCTATGATTAGGAATTAAGCAAACAACAGGCAAGTATTTTACTACATGAATTAAAAGACGGTAGATGACAGCAACAAGGCAGTTTTGCATTAGCTAGAACAGGGGTGGCCATAGTGAATTACAGGCCAATTTCTATCTGCTGATCAAAGCGGGTCTGTTACTATCTGCAGAAAACACATTTGTTGCTGCAAAAGTATCTAAAAAAACTTTTTTTTATGCTGTAATTACTCAAATTGGATTGCTCCTGCTGCAGGTAGGCCAAGATAGTTGCGAGAGAAGAAAAAAATAATAATTTCATAGCCAAATATGATCCAGCAGTGTTTGCTGTTGCTGACACTGTCCGTGAAAATCATACTGTTGAGTAACACCACTTACAGCTTGTATCCCCCAAATATGCTATTTAAGAGATTTACTGTATGTTTTTTCAAATGTGCCCTCAAAGTTGCAAGAAAAGATCCTCTCCTCGCTACACAGTATTTTGCTTTCATTTGTTTTGCATTGGTATATGTCCTCCATGGCAGTGCCCAAATTCCTATGCCTTTTGACAGTAGTTTTTACCTATTAACCCTAAAAATGAACAGAATTTAAATACAAGATTTACCCCATAGACATCAATGAGATTTTCCTTTAAGTTAAAGTGATTGTAAATGATCACCTTGTAAAACAACCTATTTAATTTAAAATAGAAATGAAAAGCAAAACATTTGTGTATAGATATTTAAAAAAACATAAATACCCCTTTTCCATTTTTTTATAAGTGATCACATTCCCTCTGTTCTCAGCTGCATAAGAGCTGGGGGGGGCAGCACACTGAGCTTCCCAGTGAATGGCTGTGCAGGGGGGGGGTCAGGACAAGTCTGATCATTGAAGGAGAGCATACTGAGTTCCCAGCATAGCTAGAGAACTGACCACGTTGTGCTCTCCTGCTTAGTGTGGTCACTTTTTAATAGGAAAGCAAGGGGACTAGCAGGAACACCAGGGATTTCACATAAACGAAGCAATACAAAGAGAACAGGATACTTTCTCATACAAGTACATGGTACAGCAGGCACATATCAGGAATATGAAGTGTTGGGGTAACAAACGCTTTAAGATGGTGAATCAAACCTAGAGATTTG
Source organism: Aquarana catesbeiana (assembly GCF_042186555.1). NCBI lineage: Eukaryota > Metazoa > Chordata > Amphibia > Anura > Ranidae > Aquarana > Aquarana catesbeiana. The sequence continues at coordinate 111,961,744 of NC_133327.1, forward strand.
CCCATCATTGGTCCTCAAAAGCAGCCTTCCATCGGTGTTGTCTTCCTCTCATAAGCATAAGTTCAGTTGGATCAGCCTAGACGAAGGTTGTGGCACAATAAAAGTGTTTAGAGCAAATGATCTACTTCTATATTGACTAAAATTTATGAACATACAGTATAACAAATCGATCAAAGCTGATGCAGATCAAGAGACTGTAAGCGTGTTTCCTTATTTGTAATTATCATTGTTTGGGTGTTTCCTCCTGATCAATTAATTTTGATTGTCAGTATAGTCCTATTGCGTATTTGGTATTATCCAAAATGGGGTAAGCATCACAAGTAGTTTTCTTGATATTATTTTCCTACTTTTTCATATATAATTTGTTCTAATACAGAATGTAACAATGTAAACACTCAAGAGATGTTTTTTCCTTATGGCATTAGCATGATAACTGAAAGCGACAGCTACATTCCCTGGGGGGGTTACAGTAATCTCTACTGGGAAATTGTTATGCTAATTATAAAATATGAAAGTATATTTGCTTGTTTCTAGGGGCGTCCATATTGCTAAGCAACTGCCAAGGCTTAGGTAGAGGCCATCAAGCAGTTGCACCACAAGTCGGTGGTTTCACTGTCAGTCTGCTGTGCCCTGATACTTTGTATACTGTAAATAGGTTTAGATACACTTAAAGAAAACAAAAATGTGACACATTTCAGTATCCTAGCTCTTAAAGTGTTACTAAACTCACAACAGTAAAATCAGTCTGTATATGCAGTAAAGCATGCCTGTTATACTCGCTGTGGAACCTAAGGGGTTAATCTTCTGCTTTGTGTAAAAAGGCTGCTTGATCTTCTATGCACAGATCCTCCCCACCCTGCACTGTCCCCATGGACAAGTCCAGATAAGACAAAGCCTTTGGAGTCAGGCTGCACATGCTCAGTTTGGTGTGTATTGCTAGAGAGGTTTTTTTTTCCTTGGGAGAGTGCATGTGATTAGCACAGGGCCAATCGGCACTGTCCAGACATGTCCAGACAGAGGGTCAGGAGCCCTGCAGCCTCATAGGACAGATCAGTGCAGTATGAAAACTCCTCCTACAAGCTTCACCAGGAACTGATTGAAATCACAAGACTGCTAAATACTGCTGATGAGAAAAGGTATTTAGCTGTTTATAGTTACTAAAATAATTGCATTTCTATGTTCTATGTACCATGGAAGACCACATATGGTTAATGCAGGTTCCTGGGTTTATTAACACTTTAAATGTGGTTGCTGCATTCGTTTTCCAGGCTTTTTTGTCCCCCCACACCTGTCCTACGGTGACAATGCTCCCTGTTTTTTTCACAACCACACCTATCTAGCCCAAAACAGCACATTGCAGTAAATGATTCTTTATAGTAAAGGCTATGAAAAAGTACAATTTGAATATTTTTCAGCCGCATCGTACTGCTCCCTGTGCGCTGCTTTCTCAAAGTTTCAGACAGGGAGCGCACATTAAAGCCCTGTACACACGCTCAAAATATTGTACAAAAAATACTGCTTTTGAAGCGATTGTACAATAATCTGATCGCTAGTACACAGCTTTCGTCCGAAATGTTCCAAAATGACAAACACGAAAATGTTCTCGTACTATACCAGATTATACGATTTTTGTTTAATCAGCACAGTTTTCGTACAGAGATACAATGCAAATACATTACATCACTTCCAAATTTTTATTCTGTCATACAAGAATTTTTGAACTTTATTAACCTATTCATTTTCGATATGGAGTCTACCATGCAAAAAAAAAAAAAAAATCGGACGATTATTCTTACGATAATCTCATAGTGTGTATTAGATTTAAGACTACAGACATCCTTCTGCTTCAATTGTCACTGTCAATCACTTCACCTCTCAGGCTGCTTCTGCATGTCAGGGCAGGCAGTGTCTTCATGTTGGACTGTAGTCTGTGCACAGGACCACACATGAACAGGTAGCAATGTTAGGGTTTCATAGGACCCTGCTAGGGTAAGGAGTCACCCGACAACAGGAAAGTAGGGGCAGCGATAATGGGATCAGGTAAATAAGGAAGGAAACCTAAAAAAAAAAAAGAGTTCAATATCACTTTAAGAGTTTGTGCTGGAAAAGTCACTCATAGGTAACCCTGAAAGTACAAAAATGGCACTGGATTGGGGTCTGACCAAGGCATGGTTAAATATAATACCCTAACACTTAAAACAAACACCTCCCAATAGTTCAATTCATCTGGTGATATAATTTGTAATATATTTATATGTATGTGGATAGGTGGCGCTGCCTCTCCACCTAGGGAGTGACCCCCTGGTGGTAACTAACAGTGTTAGATGTAGATCTTAGTAAGATTACTAGATGGTGTGGGCTTCTGGATGATGTGTACTAGGATACTAGATTCCAATGATAGAGCAAGGTAACCTAGAGCTTATAGATGTACAAGTGAAACTTCAAACAGTAGTTAGTAATATCAAGATAAAATTGTTATACAAAAGGAATTTCACAGTGGTTATACCTTCTAACTGGTATATACAGTGCTTAGTGCTCAATAAATATTGAATATACATCTAAAATTCACTTGATTCGAATTATAATGTAATATATACACAAAACCAGCTTAAATATATTATGGTGTGAGTATGCAACACAAATGCATGTGTCCTGCTGGGTGAGAACAACGACTGTCCCGGAAGCAACACAGAGAGAGCAGGAGCCAGCAACATTGAAAGTTGTGCACTGCAAGTGCTGAGGATCTGTATAGACTTGAGACATTACCATATCCCACACATAAAAACAGCCCAAGATATACCGAAGACCTTAATTGCCAGGAGACAAACTTATAGTCAGGAACTGGCATACCAATCCAAACATCATCCATCACCAGGAGGAACATTGAATCAGGATATCCTTAAAGGGTGGATCCAACAAACAGGAAGACAGCCCTGGAAAAAGACCCCCACTTTCATGCGATTTACCCCGGCAGGGGTTTGGAAGTCTGGTGAGTGGGGAACTGAAGGGGAGCACCACCGTCACCTTGATGTTGTTTTTGCACAAGGATTTTGCACAAGTCACTTTGGATGGCATTTTAAGCACCTAACACTATTAACTGAATTTGAAGGCTTGCACTATTAATTAGGACTGTGTTTTCTTAAAAACATTGCATTTGTGTTGCATACTCACACCATAACATTTTTAAGCTGGTTTTGTGTATATATCACATTCTAATTCGAATCCTGTGGATTTTATATGTATATTCAATTTTTATTGAGCACTGAGCACTGTATATACCAGTTAGGAGGTATGACCACTGTGAAATTCCCTTTGTATCACGATTTTATCTTGATATCACTAACTACTATTGGAAGTACATCTATAAGCTCTAGGTTACCTTGTTCTATCATTGGAATCTAGTATCCTAGTACACATCATCCAGAAGCACATACCATCTAGTAATCTTACTAAGATCTACATCTAACACTGTTAGTTACCCTAGGTGGAGAGGCAGCGCCACCTATCTCCATACATATATATATTCATACTTCCGGGCTGCACCTTTGTAGCACCTAGGGGAGGCAGCAGCCTAGCATAGCCCTACCTAAGCGCGGTATTTACTGACTACAAGTATAATATGTGAAGCCTAAAGTAGCTATCTACAACAGGGTAAGTGTGATCCCATGTAGAGTTAGACTTGGATCTAATAACAGTGAAAAGTAGAAACACTCCCACAGTGGGACAGCAGGGAGCATGCCTAACCCTCAAGAATGAGCCAAATGTTAGAGGTAGCCTAGAGCCTCTTCCATATTAGCTGACCTTACCTACCTGCAAGCCTTTAGCTTAAATCATACTCAGCAGTACCCCCTCACCCTCTCATCTCCTTTACTGGACCAAGGTACCCAGAAGTCACAGGTGAAACTCATTAATGCAGAGGTAACATATAAACTAGAAGCACAGATAGGCTTAGCTGAAATCTAAACCAGGACATTAACTTGCCAAGGCAACATTAACAATAGAACCACCATATTATATAGCATGATCATTAAAAATATAGTCATTTTTTTGCCAGTAATCCTATAATCTGTTTGGCAGGGCAGTATAGCAAACTACCTAAAATTTGAGAACTTATGATAATTTTAGTGATTCTCTTCTGTGTTGAACCAAATGTTTAGAATACATTTACCTGTAATAGTGTGATGTGAAAGAATAGGTTGGTGTATTGACCACAGGTCAAGAATGCTTACTTAGCCTACCCCCACTAACATTCCACATTCTCTAGGCTTCACTATTGATTGGGTTGATGTTCAGGCTCAAGGAGAAAGTTTATTTTTGGATTAGATGTTGGCTTATATCAGCTTTTCCAGCTTTACACATTGACATGCCCTGGAATTTCTCAGTGGCTTTAGCAGGTTAAAAATTCCTTGTCATAGTGTAGAAGGAAAATATAACCAAGGCTTACAGTAAATGTACTATTAAACATTGTCATAAGGTTTGAATATGCTAAATAGACCTGAAATTTATATACACGACTTAAAATGTCCTTTATTTTTACAGAATGTATTGTATATTCTATCTCAGACCAGTTTATTTACAGAGTGGGCTGGTAATAAGTTGAATGCATTTTATCTTGAGATCTTTTTATGACAGTGAGTATAAGTATAATGTCAAAATTGACTGGGGAATATATAGGTGCCCTGACATCAAAAGGTTTTTTTTAACTGGCTTCTTACACTGTGTGTGTTGCGTCATTTGAAGTGAACTTGGAAGTAAACTGATTTCTTGTAACTTTGTCCTACAGCAACCTTTCTTATCAAGAATTCTGTGCAAACCTAGGTTTATTCCAGAGGTTGCTATGGGTTCATGTGTGACACCAATGACTTTCCTAGCTATTCTTCCCACTTACTACCAATGTAAGAAGCATTTTTCCCACTGACCGCCAATTTGGGAAGCGTTCTTTCCACTGACCACCAATGTTAAAAAAAAAATTTTCACTGACCACAAATTCTTTCCACTGACCACCAATGCAAGGAGCATTCTTCCCCTTGACCAGAACTAACTACATGTAAAAAAGAGGAACTTTGACTTATCTGTAAATTCCATATCTTGGAGTACAGTACAGGACACAGGCAAAGTATTTTTAGACCCTGGAGTATAAGCTTGTACCTTCAGGTGATTAGAAACTGGAAAGCTTTTGAGGATAAGCCCACTGGGAGCCTCACCTGTAATCCAACCCCACTCTGTGAATTCTCAGTTTTGTAGCAAGCAATTTAGAGTAACCAATGAATGGAAAGGAGGGTGGCCTGTGTCCTGTACTGTACTCCAAGATATGGAATTTACAAGTCAAAATTCCTCTTATTTTAATAGTACAGTACAGGAAACAGGCAAAGTATTCATAGACCCAGGGACATCCCCAATCATTGAATAAGAAGGATGGGTAACAACAGGCAAATAGAGCTTTGCCAACAGGCCCAACAATAAGAAGGTTCAAAAAGACCCACATTCAGAGTACCGCAGCCGTAACCCTGCGGCTGAATGCTGCAG